>NC_043005.1:21668936-21998936 GCF_006345805.1 Octopus sinensis | reverse complement strand
AAGAGAGTACCCGTGGCAAGTGAAAAAAATTGGCTTCAAAGCTAAATGCCAGAAACATAATAAACCCATGTGCAGTCACAGTAGTTTGTATGGCACTAGAATCCTGAAGTAGACAGAAGAGGAATTAAAGGAGATGGACAGAATGTCACGAAAGCTTCTAACGATGCACGAGGCCCATCATTCCATGTATGGACACTGATCACCTATATATGAAGAGAGCAAATGGAGAAAGGACTGATAAGTGTTGAAGACTGTGTGTGTATTGACTTGAGAGCTTAATGAGATCTAGCTCAAAGTAAGGAAAACTCTAGTGACTGCTAGAAACGAGGGAGTATTGAAAGCAGAGAAAAAGGGAAACAGAAGAAGAAGTGCAAAAAGGACATGAAGAAGAATTACACAAGAAGGGACTACACAATAATTCTGCACAGCACAATACAAGTTGCTAGAAAAAATAGGTGGAATTGGCTGATGAAAGACACTAAAAATAGAGACCAAGAGCACTATGCTGGCATACAAGACCAACCTTTGACCATGAACTGGAGGGTCAACCTTAGGAATGAGGCAAGTCTCTCCACTGTGCTGCATCTGCAAGAGAGGATGAAACCATTGCCCGTATTATGAATGAATGCCCTAGACTAGCCCCAAAGCACTAAACAGTTATGGTTACATGACCAGATATGAAAGTGCTACATTGAAAACTGTGCAAAAATTGGGAATAGAGAGAGGCAAGATGTGGTATGAGCACAAACCACAGAGAGTGGCAGAGTCAGAGATGAGAAAAATCCTCTGGAATCTCCCATCCAGACAGATCAGGTGCTAGAAACATACAGATCAGACCTAGTAGTGGTGCACCACATATGCTATTTAGTTGATGCTGCATACCCTTTTGACTCATGAATAGTCAAGAGGAAGGTGAAAAGAAAGATAAATACAACCTCTTAAGTACCAAAATAGGCTGGACATGGAAAATGAAGAAGGTGAAGATAGTGCCAATTATTGTTGGGTCCTGAGAACAGTATCAGAAGGCATAAAGGAACTATTTAGTTGATGCTGCATACCCTTTTGACTCATGAATAGTCAAGAAGGAAGGTGAAAAGAAAGATAAATACAACCCTCTTAAGTACAAAATAGGCTGGACATGAAAATGAAGAAGGTGAAGATAGTGCCAATTATTGTTGGGTCCTTGAGAACAGTATCAGAAGGCATAAATAAAGGAAATTGGAATAGATTGCTCAGTAGAACTGTTACAAAAGGTTTGCCTCTTTGGCATGGCCAAAATAATCAGGAAAGTATTAGATAGCTTAAAAGAATGGAACCAGCATGGTACTCTGTGGTGCAAGTAGCAAGCCCGCTATGTATATAAAGACTCCTAGAACTCCAACAAAATCTGTGATAAAGAGATAAATAATGATAAAGAAATAAATAATAAAGATAAAGAGATAAATAATAAAAATAATAATAACAAGAGTACTCAGAGAGCGCAAACCTGCACACCAGGGCAACACCAATGTCCCCTCAACGATTAGCCAGAGATGATTTTTAAAATGAGAATATCTAAAATAATTTGCCTGCTCTTACAAACGAGAATACTAAAAACAAACCTGACTGCTTCTCCACAATGAAGTAAAAAAACCCAGCAAAAATAATCTAGAATCCTTGTCCACTACTAGATCGATTCCAAAATTTAATCAGTTTGTGTGCCAATCACAAGGCAAACATCTTTGAAAGTTTCATCCAAATCCTTCAGTGTTCTTGAGATATCTTGTCCATGGACAACACAACAAACGCGACTGAATACAATACATCCACCTTCACTAAGGTGATTTAATAATGATGGACTGAGTGCTCAGCTTTTGCCAACAACCTGCACAAATGATTTGTTTATACTGACCAAATGTATGTGCTGTATGCAGAATTTCATCCATCTTTATGTTCTGAGTTCTAATTCTGCCCAAGTTGACTTCTCTTCCTTCATTCCTCCATCAAATTGATGTTGCCTGAACAGGTGAACAGTGGTACCATGCATCAGGTGGCGAAGCAATCATAGAGCATGTGAGATGAAATGTTTTGCTCAACAACACAGTGCACTTTCCAGTCTAGGATTGAAACCACAATCTCATGATTATAGTGCAACACCCTAACTACTAGGCTATGTGTCCTCACTAATTCTTTTATTCTTTTTCTTGCTTCAGTCATTTGACTATAGCCATGCTGGGAATACCACCTCAAAGGGTGTTAGTGATGGAGTTTGGACTCTCAAAATGTGTTACAATGGTGATGAAACGAGGAAAGCTTTTCAGAACAGAAGGCTTTTGGTTGCCAAGTGGTGAAATGATGATGGCAATTCAACCTCAGTCCAGCTAGGGAATACTTGAGGCAGATAGAATCAAACACAATGACATGAAGGAAAAGACAAAAAGAGAGTACCCGTGGCAAGTGAAAAAAATATTGGCTTCAAAGCTAAATGCCAGAAACATAATAAACCCATGTGCAGTCACAGTAGTTTGGTATGGCACTAGAATCCTGAAGTAGACAGAAGAGGAATTAAAGGAGATGGACAGAATGTCAAGAAAGCTTCTAACGATGCACGAGGCCCATCATCCATGTATGGACACTGATCACCTATATATGAAGAGAGCAAATGGAGAAAGAGGACTGATAAGTGTTGAAGACTGTGTGTGTATTGAACTTGAGAGCTTAATGAGATATCTAGCTCAAAGTAAGGAAAACTTGCTAGTGACTGCTAGAAACGAGGGAGTATTGAAAGCAGAGAAAAAAGGGAAAACAGAAGAAGAAGTGCAAAAAAGGACATGAAGAAGAATTACACAAGAAGGGACTACACAATTAATTCTGCACAGCCACAATACAAGTTGCTAGAAAAAATAGGTGGAATTGGCTGATGAAAGGAACACTAAAAAATAGAGACCAAGAGCACTATGCTGGCAGTACAAGACCAACCTTTGACCATGAACTGGAGGGTCAACCTTAGGAATGAGCAAGTCTCTCCACTGTGCTGCATCTGCAAAAGAGAGGATGAAACCATTGCCCGTATTATGAATGAATGCCCTAGACTAGCCCCAAAGCACTAAACAGTTATGGTTACATGACCAGATAGTGAAAGTGCTACATTGAAAACTGTGCAAAAAGTTGGGGAATAGAGAGAGGCAAGATGTGGTATGAGCACAAACCACAGAGAGTGGCAGAGTCAGAGATGAGAAAAATCCTCTGGAATCTCCCAATCCAGACAGATCAGGTGCTAGAACATAACAGATCAGACCTAGTAGTGGTGCACCACATATGCTATTTAGTTGATGCTGCATACCCTTTTGACTCATGAATAGTCAAGAAGGAAGGTGAAAAGAAAGATAAATACAACCCTCTTAAGTACAAAATAGGCTGGACATGGAAAATGAAGAAGGTGAAGATAGTGCCAATTATTGTTGGGTCCTTGAGAACAGTATCAGAAGGCATAAAGGAAATTGGAATAGATTGCTCAGTAGAACTGTTACAAAAGGTTTGCCTCTTTGGCATGGCCAAAATAATCAGGAAAGTATTAGATAGCTTAAAAGAATGGACAGCATGGTACTCTGTGGTGCAAGTAGCAAGCCCGCTATGTATATAAGACTCCTAGAACTCCAACAAAATCTGTGATAAAGAGATAAATAATGATAAAGAAATAAATAATAAAGATAAAGAGATAAATAATAAAAATAATAATAACAAGAGTACTCAGAGAGCGCAAACCTGCACCAAGGCAACACCAATGTCCCCTCAACGATTAGCCAGAGATGATTTTTAAAATGAGAATATCTAAAATAAATTTGACTGCTCTTACAAACGAGAATACTAAAAACAAACCTGACTGCTCTCAACAATGAAGTAAAAAAACCCAGCAAAAATAATCTAGAATCCTTGTCCAGTACTAGATCGATTCCAAAATTTAATCAGTTTGTGCCAATCACAAGGCCAAACATCTTTGAAAGTTTCATCCAAATCCTTCAAGTGGTTCTTGAGATATCTTGTCCATGGACAAACAAACAAACGCGACTGAATACAATACATCCACCTTCACTAAGGTGGATTTAATAATGATGGACTGAGTGCTCAGCTTTTGCCAAACAACCTGCACAAATGATTTGTTTATACTGACCAAATGTATGTGCTGTATGCAGAATTTCATCCATCTTTATGTTCTGAGTTCTAATTCTTCCTTTCATTCCTCCATCAAATTGATGTTGCCTGAACAGGTGAACAGTGTACCATGCATCAGGTGGCGAAGCAATCATAGAGCAATGTGAGATGAAATGTTTTGCTCAACAACACAGTGCACTTTCCAGTCTAGGATTGAAACCACAATCTCATGATTATGAGTGCAACACCCTAACTACTAGGCTATGTGTCCTCACTAATTCTTTTATTCTTTTTCTTGCTTCAGTCATTTGACTATAGCCATGCTGGAATACCACCTCAAAGGGTGTTAGTCAAAGGAATTGACCCCAGGACTTATTCTTTGTAAGCCTAGTACTTATTCTATCAGTCTCTTTTGCCAAACTACTACTTTATGGGGACATAAACAAACCAGTATGGTGGAGGGACAAACACACACACATATACATACATGCATATATATATATATATATATATATATATATATATATACACACACATATGATGGGCATCTTCCAGTTTCTCTCTAGCAAGTCCACTCACAAGACTTTGGTTGACCCAAGGCTGTAGTAGAAGACACTTGTCCAAGGTGTTACGCAGTGGGATTCAACCTGGAACCATGTTCATGGGAAGCAAGCTTCTTACTACACAGCCACACCTGTACCTATATAATAATAATATTCATAATACTACTACTACTACTACTACTAATAATAATAATAGATATATAAATACAGCAATAAACTGATACTGTAAATACCCAACAAAATGAACAGAACCTACAACATGTGCCATAGAAGGCCAATACCTGGCAGAAGAACACAACCTGAGCTACACAAACAACACACAATATAAAAACTAATACAACAGAAGACTCAAATAAAACCCCATGACAAAGCGTACTGATACAATACAATATTCACTATTTACATTATTTACATTTGACGGATATTTGTCCTTATCTTGTTTGTTGTTAACACAATGTTTTGGCTGATATACCCTCCAGCCTTCATCAGGTGTCTTGGGGAAATTTTGAACCTGAGTTCTCATTCCTAAGGTATTCTTTGATGTTATTATTATTATTATTATTATCATCATTGGTATTCAGGTCACTGCTTGGAATTGAACTTGGAATCTTGGGGTTAGTAGCCCACACTCTTAACCACTATGCCATATGCCCTTGGGAGTAATGGTTAAGAGAGTGGGTTACTAACCCCAAGATTCCAAGTTTGATTCCAAGCAGTAACCGGAACAATAATAATAATAACATAGAAAAATACTTTAGGAATGAGAACCCAGGTTCGAAATTTCCCCAAGATACCCGAAGAAGGCTGGAGGGTATATCATCCAAAATGTGTTAACAACAAACAAGATGAGGACAAATATCTGTCGAATATAAATAATGTAAAAGGACCACTTTTATGATATCCTTCCGTAGGCTACCATAAAGATGAATAACAATGATTTCATCTTTATAGCTGATGATTTCAATGGACATGTTGGGCACTAGCCATGTATCTTCCATGGTGCATATGGGGGTGGAGGACATGGAATTGGTTCTTGAAACAAAGAGAGAAAAAGGCTACTGGAGTTCTGTGATGCAAATAACCTATCGGTTTGCAACACAAAATTCAGGAAGCCAAACAGTAACCACACTAGCCAGATCAATAACATTCTCACCAGACAGTGGGATAGATGGTTGCTCATAAATGCAAAGACTTTTCCTGGTGAAGAATGTACCCACCCCCAGCATAGACTAGTCATTAGTACTTTAGACTTCAGGCTAGAAGGGCACCAAGAAGAAGACTGATCTGGTAAAGAAGGATCTGGAAGCTTAAGGACCCTCTGCATGGTCAGAGATTTAGGGAAACCTAATTGAGAAATTTGACGAGAAGGAGGAGGAACTACAGACTTGCAACATAGAGAGCAACTGGGAATCCCTATGGGACAGCTTGCTGAGTGCCTCAGACCAAATCTGCAGCTGGTGCAAAGTCCCATCCAGACCAAAAGTGATGTGGTGTTGGAATGATGCTGTAGACAAGGCCATTAGGGCAAAGAAAGAGACCTGGAAGGACTGGAAGTGTGGGGGTAGCAGGGAACTGTATCAGATATCCAGAAGGAAGCTAGGAGGCAAGTATATTTAACCAGGGAAGTAGCATAAAAGAAGCTTGCCAATGTTCTGTGATGTAAAGACCAGGGACTTGAAGTGTTTCAGATTGCAAGACAGTGTGTGAGAGAAAATCATGACGTCGTTGGAGAGAAATGTATCCATGTGGATGATAGTTCACTTGCATTTAATGATTCAGCAAAGAAAGAGGCTTGGAAACGCCATTGTGAAAGGCTGTTGAATGAAGAGAATGAATGGGAGAAGGAGAGTCTGTCAAATGTTGACCCAACTGAGGAACCAATTCTTGAGTATCTTATTAAAGCTTGGGAGGAGGAGTTGCAATTCCCATGATGGTGTCGTTTCTCTTCATTAGGATTATTATTTGTCCTATGCTGTACTTCAGTACTAAAGTGATATCCTGTTAGTTGAATGTAATTAGAATGGTTGTAATTGATATGTTTATATGAAACTTTTTGAAGATTCATATTTTTTTCTTCCTAAACTTAATCACAGCATGGCTGTTCATATTATTGAAATTGCTAGGCTATTGTCTTTGTATAAACCTGATCTGTGAAAGTACTCAAACTTTAAGAGTGCGTTCAGGATAAATATTGTAGTCAGGTCCTCACAGATATATAGAGAAATGGTTTACCTTTAATATTAATCCAGAAAGATTCATCATTATGGCAATGACATCTATCATTCATGAGTATTCTAATAATGAGATCACTAAACTGAATGAATTTCTCCTGATGTCCAAAGTTTTAAGAAGGAAGAATTTCAACAAAAAAGGATAAAATTTTTGAGTTGTACTCAGTGAATTTGCTGGCTGTTTAGTACTTAATACCATGGAACTATTCTAAAGAGAAACTTATTTTCGGTAGAGAGAATTCTTTAGTCCCAACAGAAAATTTCTCTTATTTTAGAAGCATAGGAAAACGTATTTTCCTCATGTAATATAATGGCTGATGACAAGAAGACCATCTTGCTCTAATAAACATGACAAAATGTAGCAAATACATGACAACATAGATTAATAGTACTTCTGTTATTTTATCTGGCAGATTATGAAGGACAACAACTACTGATCAGACACTGTGTTGTAATAACACTGTCTAAGCCATGTCAACAAGAAGAAATGAAGAAAAAGCTGTTGTTGCTACTGCTACAGCTACTGCTTCTACCATCACTACCACCACCATGATTATTACTAGTAATACTAATACTATTACTACTAAGGTTTAACAAAAACACGAGGTTCTTTTCTTACATAAAATACAATTGAAAGCATGCATAAAATGTTCAGGAAGAATAAGTTCTGTATGAGAATGTCCTAACAATATTTCCATTTCCTAATATTGCTCTTTGTTTTTCAGGAATATGTCTATGTCTTTCTGTAAAGACAGAGTCATGTCAATGTCTTTATAGAAATGGTTGTCTGTACATTATGAATTACAAATGGAATAACACATTTTAGAAGAGAATTGCAATAATAAAATGCACAGAATAATTACACTTCACTCGTTGGTAGTAATCTCTGCTTTTGCTTGTTTTAATTTTATTGGTGGTAGCTGCAGTTTTTTTTGATAAGTAGCATTTTCCATTTTTTTTCTTCATTTCAAATGATAAGCAATTTTTGTCAGACAAACACTTTTTTGCACAAGCATCTGCTGTTACACTCTTCTTCTTCCACAATCTTTTCCCAGATACATCCAGAGTTGCATCTTTTACTTTCACAAAATTGATCTGAGAAACTGGAATTAAAGAAAAATTTAGACAAATGAAAATAACAACAACAATAGTAATAATTTCTAATATAGAAAAAAACAACAAAAATATGAGGTAGGATTTAACTGATCAAATTGGTCTGTAAACTTGACTGGTATAGTATTTTAGTGGCCCTAGAAGGGCAAAGTTAACATCAGCAGAATTAGAAGTTAGACATTAAAGAGCCACAACAAATACCACAGCACATTTTGTCTGATGCTCAAATGATTCTAGCAATCCATCACCCTAAAATACAATAATAATTATAATCATTGCTGAAGTTATTAATTTTAATGACAAACACAATACCACAGATTCTGCAGAGAGGATACATGAAAATATATCAACTTCAGCATTTGTTTAATCAACCTCAGAAGTATGAATGACGAAGTACATCCAGGTGGGATTTGAATCCAGAATGTAAAAGTATGTAACTAAATGTACTTAGTAATGGCTAGAGTTATATAACCCATTACTTTACTCTCTTACTCTTTCTATCATACACAAGTATGAAGATGGTAGCCTGAAAGCAGTAGCTCATGCTTTGCATTCACTATAGCTGGCTGAGAAAAGCCACAGGCAAATAGAGGCATTAGCCATAATTTTGTGGTAATAAAATACCATAAATTTATACATGGAAGAAGGTTCCTTTTGCCGACAGACAACCACCCATTATTGTTGATCTATGGTTCAAAAAAGAGTATCCCCATTCATATAGCCAACAGTTTGCAACATGGAGGAATGATCCTACTGAATTATG
Source organism: Octopus sinensis (assembly GCF_006345805.1). Taxonomy (NCBI): domain Eukaryota; kingdom Metazoa; phylum Mollusca; class Cephalopoda; order Octopoda; family Octopodidae; genus Octopus; species Octopus sinensis. The sequence continues at coordinate 21,990,135 of NC_043005.1, read as the reverse complement.
ACTTCAAGATGGAGTATTTACCAATGACAAAATTGGGACATGCAGATGGTTTGTCAAGACTAATACCAAAATACAGTGAACCACTGGAAGACACAGTGATAGCAGCATTAAAAGCTGAAAAAAATATATTGTGCAATGTTGTGCATGAATTGCCTGTGACATTGGAGTAAATATAAATTAAGGCAGAGATGGATGAATTAATCATAAAAAGGAAAAAAATAGGGAGATCAGATGAAACAAAGAAAAAAATATGTATGGCTTGATGTAACACAGTTCTGAATTTGTATTCGATATGTGATAATGTGCTTATGTATGCACAGGGGGTCGTGATGTCTATCTCACAACAAGGTCGAATATTAAAGGAATTCCACACTGGACATCCAAGGATTTCTAGAATGAAGTTGCCTATGAGGAGTTATGTTTACTGGTCAAAAATGGATCTAAATATCAAGAAGTTGGTAAAATCCTGCAGAGAATGTGTTCTTGCAGCAAAGTCACCATCTATGAAATTTCAACATTGGCCCAAAACCGATAGTCCATGGTCCAGAATACTCATAGACTTCACAGGACCATTAAACCGATCATATTATCTAATAGTGGTAGTCAGTTATACAAAATGGCTAGAAATGTGTAAATGTAGCAAACTGACATCCACAGTAACAGTTGAATTTCTGAATGAACATTATGCTAGGTATGGTGTCCCAGACACCATAGTCTCTGATAACAGTACACAATTCATGGTGAGTGAGTTTTAGAATTTTTTCAAGATGTATTCAGTTGAACATATTACTACCCCTCTGTATCACCCAAGTCTAACAGGCAAGTGGAAAAGGTTCATGGATACATTTAAAAGAGCATTAAAGAAATCAAGAAATGAGCTAGTTGATGATGCAGCATTGATGCAATTCTTGAGGGTTTATAGGATAACACCAAACCCAAATGCTTTTTTAGGCAAATCCCTGTGAAATTAATGTTTTCTTGAAAAATAAAGTCAATTTTTGACAAGCTACTACCAGTAAGAAAAACAAGTTGGGAAAACACTAAAAATACGACAAAGTTTTTTAATATCAGTGACAAGGTGTTTTTCAAAATATATAAAAATGGAAGACGAGGTTGGGAAGATGGAGTAGTTACAAAAAGAATAGGCAAAATGACATATACGATAAGAGGCGAAAAATCGAAACACAAAAGGCATTTAAATCAGCTAAAAAATAGATATATGGAAAAAAAAGAGATACCCATGGAATGTTCTATGACACTTTTGATGTTCCAACACCACAAGAAAGTGAACCTAATCGGAGCAGCACATGAGAGAGGAAACAAACAGAACGGTTGGAAGTAGCATCTAAACGGAAGAAATATTAAACTTCCCTTGGAGGAACATCTTAAAAAGGGAGACGTGATGAAAGAAAAATAGATAAATAAAAATAATACTAACTTTCAATGGAAGTCAATCTCAAAGGGGGAGCTGTTGTGGTGAGAGTCATTGACATCACTGGCAAATTGAAGAATGGACTAGCTAAACTATTATATAGAGTAGAGGTTGGTAGTAGTCAGGGAGAGCGTTTTGATAGTCTCATGAAGTATATTGTGTGAACACATTGATTAAAACACTACATAATTTATCCTGTGACAGGATATAAAAGTAATGAAGATGATGACATAAATACTAATTGGAGTATTGGAAGAAATACTTTACAGGATGTATGCAAGTTCTTTTGATTATGTATTGAAATCAAGTTAAGGACAACATTACCTTTCATACATGCTGCAGTGAATAAAAAAGTACAACCAAATTCCAGGGTTCATGGTTTTGGTTAAACACTTCCATTCAGAAATTCTTGGTTTATTAGAAGTTGTAGTAATATTATATTGGTGGATTGTAGTGGATGCAAGTTATGTGAGGAGAGGAACAAGTTTCTATACTTCCAACACTTGGTTGGTGGACTTAATCCATCATCCAGTTTAATACCATCACCTGGTCCTTGGGTAGAATTAACGACGTCCACTCTGTTGCAAGCATTTGTGAGATCTCTGATCCAAGGATAACGAGTTCTCCCCCATCATCAGCCACAAATACTGAGGAACTTGTCATGCATTCAGTTAGTCTTCTGCTGACAAGCACATTTAACATAAAAATAAAACAAAATTACATAGATAGAGATAACAGGAGATGAGCTATTTACATTACCTTTACAGGCTTCTGCCACTGGAGTCCATTTATTGTTTTTTTCACATACTGACTTTAGTTGTTCTCCCTTTGGACAAGTATAGGTCACTTCAGATCGAAAGGTGGTGGTTTTGTAGGACTTTGATGCACCAGCAACTTCCTTTGGAGTTCCACAGTTAATCTTTGCATAAGCTGAAATTGAAAACAAATTGATTCCAATGTTGCATTTATATTATGTGTGTGCTCTGCTCAATATATGAGAAAGGTGTTGGTAGGAATTCCATATGGTGTACCCAGAGCAACATATGGACACATCAGAGGTGCACTGGGTTTACAGGAAGGTTAACAAAGAAAGAAGTCTTTGTATGTAATAGATGTGTAGGAACAATAAACATACAGGAACTGGATTTTCTCAAATTCCCAGGAAGTTCCCTAGAGGTTATAAATGGTTTCTGTTACCTTGGTGACCTAATTAGCAGAGGAAGAGGATGTTCAAAGTGTATAGTTGCTAGAATAATAAGATAGAGAAAGTTCAGAAAGATATAACCTCTGTTGGCAACAAAAGGCCTGTCACAATGAGTGAAAAGCAGACTGTATGTTGCTTGTGTATGACCAGCTATACAACATGACAGTAAGATGAGGGCCATATGCAAAGACTAGAGAGGAATGATGTTAATGTGCTCTAATGTGTGCATGTAGAGAAAGTGCAAATGTGTTCAGAAAAAAATTAGGTATAGGAGGAATAACATGGAATGAGCAAAAGAGAAGACTGTGATGATTTGGTCATTGGAAGTGATGGTTTGGTCATGTGGGGAGCTGTATATAAAAATGTGCTAAACACTTAAAGTGGATTGAACTTGTGGAAGGAGAGCCAGGAAAGCATGTGATGAAGTAGTGCGGGATGATCTTAAGGTGCTGAGCTTCACATATGAGATGACAAAGAACTGGGATATCTGAGTATATGAGATTCTGGAGACAACCTGTCCACTCAATGGAACTGTGTTCTGGAAGGACTTTATTTATTGTGTTCTCCACCCACATGATACTGAATCACCTCCTCTAAGGAACCAAACTGCTTCTCATCATGCACTACGCCAAGCCTACCCTACTTTGTCATTACTCTCTCTTGTCCTCCCCCTGTCAACTGTATTATTACTATCCTTTTGCTCTCAACACCACCCACACTCTTCTGCATCCCTTTCTCTTCCCCAACTCATGAATGATCAGTCATTGCTCTTCAACATTACCTAATATTCTACTGTTGCATACCACCTCCCCATCCCCTCATTGCCACTACCCCATACAATCATGCAAACCCACCACCCATTTCTACTCACATTCAGGGGTCACCTGGAGACTTCATCTCTAATATCTGTCTAATTGCAGCTCCTGTTGATCATTCTCTCCTACAAGAATCTGCTTTGCCCCACTATTCCCTTCTACCTCACTTTAATCCCTCATTCCTTAACATAAAACTATCCCAATTCTCCCTTGGGGTTTATAACCTTGCAAGCTACCTAGCAAGCTCAACAATATTGGTGATATAAAAAAAATCTCCCTGCAGATATTGTAGAAGGGTTGGTGTTGGGAAGGACATCCAGCAATAGACACCATGCTGAAGCAAACATTGGAGGTCAATGACTCATTGGATCCATTGGATCTTGCCAAACTGTCCAACCCATGCCAGCATGAAACATGGATTTGAAATGATGATGACACACACACACAAATACATGTGTGTGTGTGTAAACATTTTGTTGCTTATCAAACCTACACACACATATAAAACCATGTATATAGATCATCATCATTATCATTTTATGTCCTCTTTCCATGATGCTGGCTAGGACTGGACTGCATGTGACATCTGAGTCAGTTTTTATTCAAAGTTACTGCCCCTCAAACCCTGGTCATAAATGAGGGTCACTTCTCACTTGTATGTTTTATTTTGGCATACTTTCTTGGCTGGATCCCCTTCTGAACACCAACTACTTAACAGATTGTACAAGGTGTATTTAATTATGGCACCAGTATTTCATAGGTTGTCATCATACTGTGGTCAAGACAAGAATAAAGTTCCTCTCAACACTGTGATCTCAATACTAATTTACTACATATATTACAAAATATACAGTGTGCATTCGATCATGGATCTAGAATTTATGATGTTATATTCGTGAAGCCATAAAAAAGAAAGTTGGAGGTGGATGTTTGAAATGTCCAACTGTAACTTTGGTTGATAATTCATTGTCTTGCAATGTTTCACTTGTAAATGAAAGTGAGGGTGGGAAGGGTAAATTCAATCAAAAGTGTGTGTAAGTGGCAAAATTTACTTAAGTTATTGGGACAGATTCGTATAAGGTTGTAGATTAGAGGATGACAATTGGTGAGGATCTATCTACTCAGTGTACACAGTGATTTTGGACCATGGGATTTCTTGATAAGCCCTAGAGAAGAGTACTCTTGTATCTGCAGGATTGTGTCATCAACATTGTCATTGGTGGATTTATCAATGTTACTGCCATCGTAGTTGTTGATGGCATTATAGTCATCGATGGTGCTGTCATTGTTGATGACATCATTGGTGTCATCATCATCACCATCATCCCTTTTTAAATGTATGTCATCCATGCTTATATGTTGATAATAATAATAATTATTTTTATAATTAAGTATTGTGTGCAGAAAGAATGATTACACTGAGTTCAAATCCAGTAAAGGTCAACTCTACCTGTTATCCATTCGGGGATTGATAAAATTCAGTGCCATTCAAATACTGAAGTCGAGGATAAAGACTGAACTCCTGCCATCAAAAATTAAATCAAACCCATCATTAATATTAATTGCATTTATTATAATTAAGAGTCGTGGATGGGGGATTAGAAGAATTGTTGGAGCACTGGAAGGCTATTTCAAAGGATTGCTGAATTTTAGTGAGGAAGGACTTGGGGGCATTATATTGCACAGAGATTTGGATTATGGTATATGGTACAGGTGAAAAAGGTCGAGTTGGAAATTAAGAGATCTACTCTGATACCCTTGGTGTAACTGTGATGTTAAGGAGGTTACTTCAAAATACTGTGGTTCTGGGTGGAATCTTGGTTATGTGGTTAAAAATTGGTTAAAAATTTGCTTCACAACTAAGGATGAAATCTAGTAAATGTAAACTGTATGGATGTCTGCTGGAGGGAACAGACTACTATATTTCCCCTTTTTTAATAGGGAGACTTTAATATTTTGCCTTTGGAAGGGATCAATGATGTCTATTCTGTTGCAAGCATTTGGGGTGGCATCTGATTTGAGGACAACTTCCTTTGTCTCTTCCACCAGCAACAAACACTGTAAGTTGTCAGAATCAGCCAGATTTCCTCTGGCAAAGACATTTAGCATGAAAATAAAATAAAATTACGCTGACAGTGACAACAAAATGAACACTATTTACATTACCTTTACATGCAGAATGTACTGGAGCCCATTTTCTATCCTTTTTACATATTGACTTTAGTTTGTCTCCTTCTGGACAAGTGTAGATCACTTCAGATTTATAGGTGGTGGTATTGTAGGACTTCTCAGCACCAACAATATCTTTTGGTGGTCCACAGTTAATTTTGGAGTAAACTGAAATTAAAAGGAGAAACTGGTGTCAATGGTGAGAATATGTTTGGGGGAGGGTGAGAAGGAGATAATGACAATCTGACGATGAAAGGTATTGAGTGAAGCAAGCTGAAGACACCTGCACACAGAGACAAATACATATATACAAACTTACATATAAAAATGTATGTATGTATGTTATCTTTCGCTTTTTAATTTGAGGGTAAATTTTGACCAGCCACCTACATGGTAGCAAGGTTATGAAGGAAAGTATCTTCTATCAAACATTATCCTTTAAATCTTAAGAAGGTCTTGCAGATTTTTACAGTCCTAAATATTACAATCATTTGTAGCATATGAATTAAGAATTTGTATTCTCTCTACATGATCCCAAGTTCAGCCATACTTTGTTCCAGTAATATGTATGTATGTATTTATGTATGTATGTATGTATGTATGTCTCTTCTATTTTTTAATTATCATAAATCTTCCACTGAGGAGCTGGTTTCCAACAAAGATCCAAGGCTCCATCTTTGGGATGTAGTTAACACAGACAAATTCACATTTGGAACTTGAGAAAAGTCTTGCATATTTTTACTGTTCCATTCACAGATTGCACTTGTAATGTACAAATTAGTTGATTTCTTTTCCTGAAAATCACAGTTTATCCAGCTCCTCTTTTAAGTATTTAACAAAACCTAGTGCTCCAATTATAATTGGTATGAATATGAATTCATAGTCTGCATATAGAAGCTGGAGGTTTTGAAGAGGTTGTCCATAGATATCCTCTTTTTCTTTGCTTTTCAAAAAAAAAAAAATTTATATCAGCAGGGCAACTGACCTCTACGATGGTCCATACCTTTGCCCCTCTATCCTAAACAACAATATCCAGCCTGTTATGTTTACATTTGACAGAAGTTTTGATGGGAATATTCCACCAGTATACCTATATATATATATATATACATACACACACATACATACATACACACATACATAAATGTATACAGATGTATACATATACATGTACACATATGTAGCTACCTATATTTATCTATTGATATACATATATATTTATATGTACAGGTCGTCATTGGCTTACAACAACAACTGGTTCTGACTGACTGGTCATAAGTCAATTTGGTTGTAAGTCGGCCTATAGACCTACACAGCTTTGTTTTATATCTTTATGTTCTTAAGGTACATTCTCAGGTAAAAGTCACACACAGCATTTTGTATTATACTATTATACTGGCGTCAGTAAAAATTTTGGAGTCTCAAGCAGTAGTTTTACAAAAAAAATATGAGGTTGCCTCGATGTCTCTGCAACAGGTATTATGTGGTGCAAAGGAGCAAAGAGAGAAGATTAAATCCTGTTCACGGTGAAGGTGGGAGTCTGGATGGCCCCTGTGCAAAGACAGTCCAAACACAGACAGAAATTGTAGTGAATGACCAATAGAACGGAAATGGCGCAAGATGGGGGTATTATTGCCAAGTCTAATGTCTTGGAGGTGCTCTGCAACTGTACATCAGCCAACTGGCAGTCTATTTGACTGATGTACAGGGAAGGACATAGAGAGCAGGAAATGTAGTAAATGACATTACTAAAAGTGCAGGTAAAGGAGCTGGTGATGTGATAGGGACAATGATGGGTGCCTGTGAGGGTGGTGGTATTGGAAAGGTAGGGGCTGGTGTGACAGTGTGGGCAGAAGGGGAATGAGTCAGGAATGGAAGTGGGGTTAGGGAAGAAATTGTGGATGTGTTGCAGGTTATGAGCTCATTTGAAGAAAGGAAGGGGTAGGTTGGGGAAGATGTGCGAGGTAGAGGGGTTAGACTGGAGTCGTCGAAAGGCTCGAAGAATGGTGTATTGGAGGGGCAGGATGGAGGGGTAGTAGGTGAAGGGAAACAGGAGACAGACAATGGCGGGGTGGGTGCAAGGAGAAAGAGCAGCAGCACGGTCCACAGATCATGCCCTGGCAAGGGCAGAATGGAGAGTAGTAAGGGGATATCCACATAAGATGAAGTTGTGAGCCATGAGTTGAGACTGAGTCATGGTTGCGCAGATGGGGGAATTGGGAGTAGGAGATGGAGAGCTTGTGTGGGTAGGGTGGGAGGAGGAGAAGTTATGGTAGGACTCTGAATCAGTGTGTTTGTAGTAGATGGAAATAGTGAGAGCAGAATGGTGTATTCTGACAGAAATGTTGAGAAATTCAACAAAGTTAGAGAAAGTGCAGGAGAATTTGAGGGCAGGATGGGAGGATTGGACAAAAGAGAGGAAGGAGTCTAGCTGTTGGTAGGAGAGTGAGGTCATGCTGATACGGTTATGGACATAACGACTGTATAGTGCAAGAGTGGGACCAGTGAACTGTGAGAATATTTGGGCCTCAACGTAGCCAACAAACAGGTTTGCATAGTTGGGGCCCATTCTCATTGTCATGGCCACTCCCAAGACATGACAAATGCCTGGCTAACATTTTCACATTGTGTAAGGGTAGGTGGAAGTAACTAGGACCATCTTGATTTCCGATGATAGTGATAGGTTGCCAGGTGTAAAATCTCAATTTATAAGAAGATGAGCATAAGAGAAGATATGTACAGTGGATCAGTGAAGAGAAAGTAATTTTATGCGAGAGTAAGGGGAGAGCAAATGATAGAAACATGGGTGAATGTAGTGAGTGATGGACAAGGTGAATATGCAGTTGGTGGTAAATGTTCATATAGAGAGGGGATAAGATGAGAGAGATAGCCGTGGTTTAGGAAGATGTCAGAAAGTAGATGGGGGAAGGGCAAAGTGTAAGAGCAGTCGAGAAAAAGATATTGAGGTACTTATGGTTGGGAGATAGCAGATATGTGAAGTGTTATGATGGAGTATGGCAGAGAAGAGGGAGAGAGAAATGAAGTGGCAGACAGGAAGTGACCAAAGTCAATAATGTGGGAAGGGATGGTAACAAGAATGAAGGATGGAAGTGGTACCAGTAGGGGATGGGGGAAGGGAAGGAGGAACTGGTAGCACAAAGAATGGATGGGGGAAATGATATATGCAAATTCTGCTCTCAAGTCATTACAGGTGCGAATTAGTGCTACAAACAGAGAAGTGATGAATGCTTGATGAAGTAACATTAGTTTAAGGGCAGGCCTGGCATGCACAACCATAAAGGAAATGCTTTAAGAACATCATTTTTGCTGTGATGAATGGGTTTTCTCAAGTACTCTACTGTCACACACACACAAAAAGCACAATATATTTTATGCACAGCACTCCATGAGTCTGAAGTACTCATTGTCAATGCTTTCCAATATATATATGTGGCACACTCATAGACATATATATATAGAGATACACAGACATGCATATAAAAATAAAATAAAATACTCTACTGACCTGAACCAATGATGTAAGTATCCAAATTGGCATTGTTGGTTTTAAGTTTATTAGTCGACTGAGTAGCATCACCCAATTTACAGGCCTTTTCTTTCTCATTATACTCATAAGAATTACATTCTGGATGTTGATGGCAAGCTTCATCGCACTTATTTAAGCTCATATTCTTTAGCTGTCTTAAAACATCCTGCTCAGGTATGCCAACTCTGAAAAGCTTAATTTTGGGACTGTTGGCTGGAAGAAAAAAAAAAGAAAAGAAATATTACATTTTATACCCACCCTCAAAACAGATGCATGTGTGCACATACACACATGCACACACGCACACACGCACACACACACACAAACATACACACTCATTAAACATTATAATGCATGTGGTGCATAATTTTGAAATGGCCTATTTGTTATACGAGGTGATACAAAAAAGTTCCTGGACTTGAAAGACTATTGAAAGCTAGTGGGTACCTAAAGTTACAAGTAGTACCCTCTACCCATATAAGTACTGCCAGGAATAAGACCAAACCTGAGTCAAATCAATAATAATAATAATAATAATAATAATAATAATACTTTCTTTATTGGCTATCAGGGCTTACACAAAGCATAAAGGATGATACACATAAGGAGGATAATAATAATATAATAATAATAATAATAATAATAATAATAATAATAATAATAATAATAATACCCCTTGAGTGAAATACCACAGAAAAAAAAGTTGGGGTATGATCTGGGAAGAAGTAAAGGAAAACTAAACCACTTGCTATTCATGGATAACCTGAAGCTATTCACAAAAACTGAGGCAGAACCGGGCAGCCTTGTCCACTCTGTGCAGATTTTCTCCAATGATATTAAGATGGCAGTTAGACTCTCAAAGTGTGCTATAATGGATGATGAGGAGATGCATCATTTACTTTCACAAAGTTGTCAACAGCTGTATTTAAAATAAAATTTAGACCAATGAAATACAAGAATAATAATATTAATTTCTGATAAAGAAAAGAAACCCAAATCTTTGAGGTAGGAGAGGGCTGATTAAATTGTTTCCCTACATTTGACTGGCATTGTATTTAACATCAGCAGGATTTTAACTCAGGCATTAAAGAGCCAGAACAAATACCACAGCACATTTTCCCTGATGCACTGATGATTTTGTCAATCTATCATCTTTGATGACAAGAAAAATTATAATTATTATTGATGTCAGATATTAATGAATAGTTCCAAACTTAAACACAAGGCCACTCTGTCTGTGGTGAGAATGTATATGAATAAATTGATCTCACTACTTGATTAGTGTTCATTCAGGTGGGATTTGAACCCAGAACGTAAAAATATGTAACTAAATATGGCTAGTCATGACAAAAACCATAACCAATGACTTTATTATTTTGCAATGTTTGGTCAGGGACAACAAAAATAATTTTCCTTTGGAGCCAGTCCTCAGTCAAACTGACCAACCCATACCAGCATGGTAAATGGACATTAAATGATGATGATGGTGATCTAATCTAGTGAATAAATATAAATAGAGATGTCTGGTGCCTTGTTGCTTCGATAATTAGCCACTTTACTATTTGTTTTCTATGCAGGAAGTGACGATGTGTATTTATCCCCTAATTGTTCTTTTAGTATAAATATGGGCTGAGTGGTGTGAGGCAATGATCTGGGTTGATTCTCAGTCTAAATTAGTTTACTTTACATAGTCAGTTACTGCCCTTGAGAAAGACATGAATATCACATAGTCTCATTGCTTCCTCTAATTGCTTTTTTGGTCATGTCACTAAACAATGAATAAATAATTGATGGAAATACCAACAAACAAGGCTGTCTGAGATGTGTGCAGTGCAACAAAATCATTTTGCATGCACTCATTCATTGTTCATGCATTGGTAATTTGTGGAGTTATGTGAAATAGCTGCTGTTGTGGGGGAAGTGAATCTTGTCAGCCAAGTCCATCATAATAATTGTGGAACACCCTCCTTTAACAGTGAAGAAAAGAAGTTTTGCTATCTAGTAGCTATAGCAAAAGTGGCTGCATTGTGGATGAGGTTGAAAGATCTAATGACAGAGTCTTTCCACTTTGGTCAATCACTCATATGTATTTTTAAAGTATCACTTGTAAAATAGATAAATATGGTAAGGAAGAGTGGATAGGGACCACAGTGCATAAACCTGTAGTTCAGGTTACAAAAATTGGTGCAAACACTCGTCTTGGGAGTTACATCATAATAATGCTCCCATTTGTTCTGGGAGTTCAGCCTAATGTTCAATGATGGGGTTCTTCAATTAGGCCTAGATTGACATCTTTCTACATTCAAGGAGATTACAACATCATCTCCATCATTATTATCAATGTATATATATATATATGTATACTAATAAGGGAATTGGAAGAAATGCTTTAGGTGTGTATATATATGTATATATATATATATGTGTGTGTGTGTATATGTGTGTGTGTGTGTGTGTGTGTGTGTGTGTGTCTATAATACAAGAGTTAAGGAATGGAATAAGTAAGATCTGGGCTACAGATGTTTCATAGTGAGTGGAACATCAGAAGTGGTAAATATCCAAGTGAGGTGCATACTGAAAGCTACTTGTCAGGCCAAGGGTTACCTACTATGAAATATAAAAATAATTTTTTCCCACTTATTGTACTTTGATACAAAAAAAATCCACAACCTTCTGTCTCAATAAAACACTGTTCCTGCAAAGTGATTTTTATATTTGCTACAGATTGCTTGAACCCAACTTTCTTCCCATACCTTGATCCTTGCATATTATATATATAATATATATATATATATATATATATATATATATATATACATAATATATATGTATAATATATATAATTTAATAACAATTTAATGACTAAGTTCCTCGCAACTTAAAGATTAAGTGGATTCGTAGCTGGTGTTTGGAAGGGTATCCAGCTGTAAAACCCTTGCCAAAACTGACCTCACATATGCTTGTGCCACGTAAAAAGCACTATCTTGTCAGGCATCTTGGGGAGAGTAAGAGAAATATGAGATAAATTCATGATGGCTTCTTCATGTTAGACCTCTATTGGTCAATTCAAGTGTTGTTGGGGTTATCAGTCTGCAAGTGACAATAATTGTTTTCTTTATTCTTAGGGCCATGCACTTGTATAGGATCATAGGTAGTTGTTTCTGCTATATTAGAAGCTGCAGCATCATGCATTAATTACATCAGTTCATAGGCTCTGATGCCACATATGCTAGGGTGTTGTCACCAGTTAGTAATTCACTCATTAGTCAATGGAATGCTAACACATTAACAGCAGCAGTCTTGATAGGGGGGGGGGTACCAAGATTTGATGATGTTAGATTAAAATTAAGGCTGGGTGTCCAACATGGGTGGGTTGTAGTCTATATAGTTGGAAGGGATTAAATACCCTGCCCCTGTGTGTGGGAAGTCAGGCCTAAGGGGATATATCTGAATTGTCAGCTGCCAGTAGCTTGAAGGTGGTTAAAAGGGCATAATTCTGGTGGGAACAATAAGATTTTGATGGTTTATGAAACATGTGTCATCTCCTGGAAGCACAGCTGGCAATTGTAAGTTCTAGGTAATTAAGAAGGTATCCTGTCAATGATACCTCACTCGATGTCGGGAAAATTGTTCTGATGGTTGCAGAATTTCAAGATGTAACATAACTAGGAGGTGACATTTCCCTATCACAGCACTTGAAGGAGCACACATGTTGTGTATACCTTATCTTGAGGCTATTGGCTGGCATGCCCATGTAATGTCTTCTAGTATCAGAGGATGGTATAGGGATGGCTCTATGGACCACAGTTCTTTAGGCTTTGGTTGGCCTGAGGCTATAGTAGAAGACACTTGCCCAAGGTGCCACACAGTGGGACTGAACCAGGAACCATGTAGTTCATAAGCAAGCTACTTACCACACAGCCACTCCTACGCCTATGATTTATGTTTTATACTAAGAAGTGAAGGAATAGGGAAAACAAAATATATCATAAGTATCTACAAAGAGGATAGTGAAAATAATTGATAATCTATTTTCTATTACACAAAAATTATTTATCTTGAAAAGAAGGTAAGGTATGCAGTGCATGCATTGTATACATACACTCTTTGCCCCTGATATATATATATATTATATATATATATATATATATATATATATATATGCACACACAGACACACACACATATACAGGTTGGGGAAGCAAAAGTTGGAAAATAACAGATAATTCACAAAATTGTTTATATTACAACTAGCAATCTAACATACTATAATTTTAACACAAGTTGATAAGGAAATGAAGGGACAATTTATTCAATATGTCTGCCATTGTTGTCCATCACAGCCTTCACAAGCTGTCTGAAGGTGTCACAACTCTTCATGATGGAGTACTCAGACATGTTGTCCTACTCTTCTCTCAGGATTTGCTTAAAATGATCAAGACTTGGATGTGAAGTTCTGTTGGGAAAATGCTCCAATTTGCTCCATATAGCACAGTCCAAGGAGTTCAAGTCTGGACTGGAAGAAAACAAGAAGTTGGCAGGCCAAAAGTGGGCGAAGTTGTCTTCACAGAATTTCTGTGCTTTCTTTTTGACTTCCATTGCATGAGTCAATAGGTGTTTTGGAGTCCTCATGTATGACCCCAAATGTAAATCAGTGTGTACAGCATTTCTGATGGTCTTTGGATAAACTTTCCTGTCTGTGGACAGTTTTCTCATGGATGTTGGAGGGTCTTTCAAAATTTTGGCTTTGAGAGATTTAAGAAATGCATTATCCCATTTTTTTCATGTCTCCTCTTTCTTACTTTCTCTTGATGCCTCCAATATCTAGCATTTGATTCTTAACATTTTAAACAGTGCTCATAGAGGCTCCATGAGCAATATGTTTAATTGCAACCTGGCATGAAGTAAATCTGCAATGCTTGTCTCTTGGCTTCTTAAGTGGGATGTTAGATCGTATTGTGGAACTTCTGCATAATTAACTCTATATACCTTCACCCTGAAATAGAAACAATATTTCAGTATTTATACTCAGGAATATATGTAAAACAAGGCTTCCAACAATATTCCAAGTTTTGCTTCCCCAACCTGTATCTGCATTATATAAGCACAATATATTTTATCACAGCACTCAAATGAGTCGAAGTACTGTAATAATGATTTATCATTGCCATTGCTTTCCAATTATATGATCAGACATGTTGTCTACTCTTCTCTCAGGATTTGCTTAAAATGATCAAGACTGGATGTGAAGTTCTGTTGGGAAAATGCTCCAATTTGCTCCATATAGCACAGTCCAAGGAGTTCAAGTCTGGACTGGAAGAAAACAAGAAGTTGCAGGCCAAAAGTGGGCGAGCGAAGTTGTCTTCACAGAATTTCTGTGCTTTCTTTTTGACTTCCATTGCATGAGTCAATAGGTGTTTTGGAGTCCTCAGTATGACCCCAATGTAAATCAGTGTGATACAGCATTTCTGATGGTCTTTGGATAAACTTTCCTGTCTGTGGACAGTTTCTCATGGATGTTGGAGGGTCTTTCAAAATTGGCTTTGAGAGATTTAAGAAATGCATTATCCCATTTTTTTCATGTCTCCTCTTTCTTACTCTCTTGATGCCTCCAATATCTAGCATTTGATTCTTAACATTTTAACAGTGCTCATAGAGGCTCCATGAGGAGCCATTGTTAATTGCAAACCTGGCATGAAGTAAATATGCAATGCATTGTCTCTTGGCTTCTTAAGTGGGGATGTAGATCGTATTAGTGGAACTTGCATAAATGCATAAATTAACTCTATATACCTTCACCTGAAATAGAAAACAATTATTTCAGTATTTATACTCCACAGAATTTCTGTGCTTTCTTTTGACTTCCATTGCATGAGTCAATAGGTGTTTTGGAGTCCTCATGTATGACCCCAAATGTAAATCAGTGTGTACAGCATTTCTGATGGTCTTTGGATAAACTTTCCTGTCTGTGGACAGTTTTCTCATGGATGTTGGAGGGTCTTTCAAAATTTTGGCTTTGAGAGATTTAAGAAATGCATTATCCCATTTTTTTCATGTCTCCTCTTTCTTACTTTCTCTTGATGCCTCCAATATCTAGCATTTGATTCTTAACATTTTAAACAGTGCTCATAGAGGCTCCATGAGCAATATGTTTAATTGCAAACCTGGCATGAAGTAAATCTGCAATGCATTGTCTCTTGGCTTCTTAAGTGGGCATGTTAGATCGTATTAGTGGAACTTCTGCATAAATTAACTCTATATACCTTCACCCTGAAATAGAAAACAATATTTCAGTATTTATACTCAGGAATATATGTAAAACAAGGCTTCCAAAATATTCCAAGTTTTGCTTCCCCAACCTGTATATGCATTATATAAGCACAATATATTTTATGCACAGCACTCAATGAGTCTGAAGTACTGTAATATGATTTATCATTGCCATTGCTTTCCAATATATATGTGACACACTCATATACATATATATATATAGATACACAGACATGCGCATAAACATAAAATGGTAATACTCTACTGACCTTGATCAATGATGTAAGTATCACTATATCCATCATTGGGTTTAAGTTTATCAGTCAAATGAGTCACATCACTCAAATTACAGGCCTTTTCTTTCTCATTGTATTCATATGAATTACATTCTGGTTGTTGATGGCAATCTTCATTACACTTCTTTAAGCTCACATTCTTAAGCTGTCTAAAAACATCCGGCCCAGGTATGCTAACTTTAGAAAGCTCAATTTTCGTATCATCGGCTGGAAGGAAAAAAAGAAAAGAAAATAAGTACATTTTATAGCCATGCTCAAAACAGATGGACATACACACACATTAAATATTATAATGCATGTGGTGTATAATTTTGAAATAGCCTATATGTTATATGAGGTGGTATGAAAAAGTTCCTGAACTTGAAAGACTATTGCAAGACTAGTGCTGCCCATACCAATAATGCTAAGAATAAGACCAAACCTGAGTCAAATCAATGATAATAGTAATAATGATAATGGCGATGACGACGATGATGATGATCGTAATTTCTTTTATTTACTTCACTTTCTAAAGCATTGTCCATAAGACAAAGTTTGTCTTCTGGCCTTGCTCCATATGTAGGAAAGGAGTTGGAAGAAACTCCATTTGCTGCACCTAGTGTAAACTATGGACACATAAGAGATGCAGTGGTATCACAGGTAGATTAATCTTTCTATGTGGCAGATATGCGAGAACAATAAGCACTAAGAGCATACAGGAATTAGATTCTCTCAAATTCTCAGGAGGCTCTTTTGAGGTTGTAAATAGTTTTGGTTACCATGGTGACCAAATTAGAAATGCTCTGAAAGTATTGTTTCTAGAGTTGGCCTCTCTCTCAGAATGAAGTGTAGGCTGTATGATGCTTGTGTATGAATGGCTATTCTCCATGGTAGTGAGGAATGGGCTCTGAATGCTGAAGACGTGTAGACTGGAGAGAAAGGAAGGTAATAGCTCCATTGGATGTGCAACATCAGTGCACATGTATGACAAGGTGCATATGTATTGAGAGAAAAGTCAGGCATAAGAGAAATTAAATATAGCATACAAGAGAGAAGACTACGTTGGTTTGGACATGGGATGCATATGAATGAGAATAGCTTCATAAAGAAGTGCCAGTCACTGAAAGTGGATGGAACCCATAGAAGAGGGAGACCCAGGAAGACATGAGATGAAGAACTGATTTCAGGAAGTTGGACCTCATGGAGGAAATGACCACGGACCGAGATGTCTGACAATATGAAGTTCTTGAGAAGATCCACCCACATCAGTGAAACTGAGTTCTAGGAATGCTGTGTGTCCTGCCCACACTCAGCAAGAAAACTTCTCACAAACTCTACCACAACGACTGAAACTATGTCTCTACACCCCTTATTTTCCTCACATTTCTGCTTCATGTACTATGATTAACTCCCACTTCCCAGTCTAGTCCTCTTGGCCCAGAGCCACTGTATCATTGCTCTCTGCTTTCCCCCGACCTGTGTGTTCTACTCACATGCCTTGGTTCACTCTATTATTGCCATTTGTTAACCCTGACCTGTGTGTTCTACCCACATTTAACACGAAACCTTCTTCCTCACCCTACCCCAACAAACCAGTCTATATCTCTTCTCTTCTCGCATTTCCTCCTTCATTTACTATGCCTGGCTCTCACCATTTGCCAAGCTCTCACTCCCCAATCCTGTTCTCACACCCCTATTCTTCTGTATCATTGCTAGCCCCTCTAGCTCTATATATACTCAGGTCTTTTGCCACTTGCTCACACTCTTTAATTGGACACCCTTTGCAATATCCTGTCACTTATATTATGACATTTGAACCTCAAGGGTATGCCCTGGCACTTGCCACTATCTATATCTCTCTCTTCCTTTACTCAACCATCTCATTTATACTCTGATCCCTGTTCCTTGTGAGCATGCCTGGCATTTTGCCACCATCTCCATCCTGCTGTCTCCGACTCTCTCTCTCTCTCTTTCTCCTGCACCTCCCTCAGGTTGGGCAACCATGTATTTTCTTTGTGGTAGTACTCCTGTTTCTATCTTCATTCCTGATATTTCTCTCACTGGCTGGGTAACCTTGTACTTCTTCTATAGCAAGACAACTGTATCCGTCTCACTATAACCTTTTCCCCACCACCTCCTCCAATGCCTCCACCCCTCTTAAAAGCTTTTATCTTGCAAGTACTTGGTGACCCTGTCAGTACCACTTAAAAGCACCTAGTCTATATTGTAAAGTAGCTGGTGTTTGGAAGGGCATCCAGCTGTAAAACCCTTGCCAAAACTGACCTCACATATGCTTGTGCCACGTAAAAAGCACTATTCACCTTGCCTGTGTTTCTGCTACATAAAAAGCACTAAGTCCACTTTGCTGAGTGGTTAGTGTTAGGAAGGGCATCTAGCTATAAAAATCCTGCCAAAACAGTCACAGATGTCTGGTGTAGGCTTCGGCCTGGCTGGCTTTTGTGGTACTGTCCCATCCATGCTAGGATGGATCACGGACGTTAAATGATGATAATGATGATACCTGACTTGATATCTGAAGTAATGTCCACTTAGTTGAATGTAGTCGGATTGGTAGCAATCATTATATTTAAATCAAACTTCTTGAAGATTCCTGTCAACTTCTTAAATCTATTCATGGTATGGCTGCATATATTGAAATTTTTTGGAAATTGTCCCTGTATAAATCTAATGTGTTAATATAGTGAAGTCTACAACTTCATTCCAGTTAAAGTTCCTTGTTGATATACAAGGAAATGGCTTGCCTTTCTTTTAGACCCAGAAGATTAAACTGAGTGAATTTGCTGGCTGTTAAGTTTTTAATACCCTAGAACTATTCTAAAGAGAAACTTATTTTAAGCAGAAAGGATTCTTTTGTCCTAGGAGACAACTTTTCTGATTCTAGAAGTATGGGAAAATGTACTCTCTTCATGTGGTATAATGGTTGGTAAGAGGAAGGGCTTCTTGCTATATTAATGAAGACAAAATATAGGAAATACACAATTACATAAACTGGTATTACTTTTTCTGTTATTTTGTATATCCGAATATGTAGGACAAACAGAGACAAGACATTGTGCTGTAATAGTACTGCCTAAGCCATGCCAACATAGACAAATGAAGAGAAAACTATTGTTACAACAACTGCTTTTACTGCTGCTGCAGCTGCCGCCACTGCCGCTTCTCTGCCACCGCCAACACCACTGCCACCAATAATGTGCCCTTAAAAGGTAACTCTGTCAATGTCTTTACAGAAATGGTTGTCTATATATTATGAAATACAAATGGAATTGCAAATTTCAGAAATAATGGAAAAGAGAATTCCAGTAATAAAATGCAAAGAATAATTACGTTGTATTCGTTGGTAGTAATCGCTGTCTGGGGCTGTCGTTAATTTCTTGGAGGTAGCTGCAGTTTTCTTTGATAAGAAGCATTTTCCACTTTTTGTTATTTCAAATGATAAACAATTTTTACGAGACAAACATTTTTCTAAACAGGCTTCTGTTGTTACTTTCTTATTTTCCCACAATTTTTTCTCCGGTATATCAAGAAAGGCTTCTTTTACTCTCACAAATTGTTCCTTAGTATCTAGATATAAAGTTAAAAGTTAAACAAATGAAATACAAGAACAATAATAATAATTTTTAATATAGAAAGAAGCTAAAATCTGTGAGGTAGAAATTTGTCAATTAAACTGACCTCTACACTTGAGTGGTATTTTATTTTGTTGGCCGGGGAAAGGCAAAGCTAACATCTACAGGATTTGAATTAAGAAGTGAAAGAGCCAGAACAAATAACACAACACATTTTGTCTGATGCTCTGTTGATTCTCTGAGTCCATCACCCTTAACTACAAGAATAATTATAATTATTGAAGCAACTGATATTACCAGTTTGTAGTATAAATACAAGACCACAAATTCTGCAGTGATGATATCTGAAAATAAATCAACTGCTATACTTGAATAGACCTTGTTTTATCAACCTCAGAAGTATGGAAGGTGAAGTATGTATTGTTGGGATTTGAAGCGATGATGTAAAAGGATGTAACTAAATATAATTAATCATAGC
Organism: Octopus sinensis; assembly: GCF_006345805.1. Classification (NCBI taxonomy): domain Eukaryota; kingdom Metazoa; phylum Mollusca; class Cephalopoda; order Octopoda; family Octopodidae; genus Octopus; species Octopus sinensis. Next base: position 21,970,356 of record NC_043005.1, on the reverse strand, counting down.
AAGAACTATAACCCATCAATTTACTGATTTTGTAATGTTTTGCTTTTTAGGTGAAATCAAGCTGAGGTCAACTTTACTTGCAGGGATAGATAACATAATATACTAGTCAAATTGTAGGGATTGTGGTATTGAGAAAACAAACATTTATTGAACCTAATCAGAAACCATCATTATTAGGATTATCATAACTAAGGGTGGTGGATTGGAAGATAGCAAGAGCATCAGAAATCTGTTTCAGAGTTTTAGTAAAGAAGCATTCAGACCATTATACTGTACAGAGTTTTGGATGATGACAAAGAGTATTGGAGAGAAATGTCAATGTGGAAGCCTACAGGAAACAAGCATTCAAATTTCCAGTTCTTGATCAGCATACTTAATCCATCACTTGATTAAATGGCATTACCTTGCCCTTGGGAAGAATTAATGGAATGCACTCTGTTACAAGCATTTAGGGAAGTCTCTGGTCTGAGGATAGATTCCTCTCTAATCACTGTGGAAATTGTCATAGGGTTAGTCAGTCCTTCTTTGACAAACACATCTAATACAAAAATAAAACAAAATTACATAGTCAAAGACAACAAGAGAGAAGCTATTTACGGTACCATTACAAATAGGTGGTACTGGAGTCCATTTGTTGTTCTTTTCACATGTGGATTTAAATGACTCTTCGTCTGGACAAGTATAGGTCACTTCAGATTTATAGTCGGTAGATTTGTAGTCCTTCTCAGCACCAACAATGTCTTTTGGTGGTCCACAGTTGATTTTTGAGTTAACTGAAATTGATGAAATAAAATTGATATCAATGTTAGGAAGAGGATGAGAGTAAAGAGATAATGACTATGTTACAATAAAAGATACTGAGTGAATCAAATTGACGAAATTTTCACACATATATTACAAGTATGTCATTATTTAGTTTTATTTAAAGACTAGTGTAATCCATGCCATCAGAAATGATGGCATGTAAATGATACAAAAAATATAATTAAAATAAAAACATTATGACCTTTATCTCAGTAATTGCTTCAACATCACGTTCCTAGTGAAAACCCTACGAGCAATGAGTTCACCTTGTTTTGGATGGTCTTTACGAACATTTAATATCATTACAACTTCTATTTCTACTCAATGTAACATAAAGTTGCCCATGGCTGAATACTAGTGATGGTAGGATGATACCAACATTATTGAAGCTCTGCCCTTGTGATTTGTTTATAGTCATTGCAAGTGCTGGGATAACAGGAAACTGTCATCTGCTCATACTAAAAGGAAGGGTTGTCCCACTGGGACAGAGAGAGATGCGTGGAATAAAGGCCTCTTCTCCTTTCTTGCTTCCACTAAGTATTTTTTTGCGCTCATCTCTCGTCTCACTTGTGATTGATTTAATAACCTTAATGTATTATTTAATCTTCTTGCGTCCAGTTCTTCCTGAGTGAGACTGACTGTTCTTTGTTTTTGTCTCTCTCTGGCTAACTGTCACCTTCTGTCTGATTCATTCTCCATAGCAGGTAGATGAGTATATTTAATACAATGGAACAGAAAATTCAAAACAAATGAGTATATTTGTGTGTGTATGTGTGTGCATGTTAGTTTGTTTGTATTTCTATACGTAACCATACAAAGTCCAAAATTACACAGGATTACATTAACAGCTTACACACAGAGACTTATTTTTTTCAATAAATGTCTACATGTTCTCTATCACTGTCTGTTTGTCTCTCTCTCTTTCTCTCTCTCTCTCTTTACTGCCTGAACTGGAAAAAGATCTTGAAAACAAATTGCACCGCCTTGGTAAAATTCTTTATTCATAAATATTTACAAACATCAGATCAGACTTCTTGTCACCCATCTGGCCCGAAGTCTAAAGTCACTAATGACTAATCTATGCTGGGGGTTTCATTTTATCAGGGAAGGTCTTTGCACTTATGAGCAACCATGTATCTTGCAGTTTGATAAGAATGTAATCGATCTGGCTAGTGTGGTCACCCAACTGATAGGTTATCAGGTGGATGTCTGGCTTCCTGAAGTTGGTGCAAATCAATAGGTTATTCACATCACAAAACTCCATTAGCTTTGTCCCCTCTTCGTTTTGAGAACCAATTTCATGGCCCCCATGTGCACCATGAAAAGTACCTGGCTGCTGCCCATCATGTCCAGTGAAATTGCCAGCCATGAATATGAGATCATTGTCATTTGTCTTAGAGGTAGCTTTCAGAAGAATATCACAGAAGTGGTCCCTTTGTTCATTTGGTAGACCCACTTAGCAGGTATAGGCAGAGATAATTGTCGCTGTACTATTTTGTAAAATCAGCCTGAGCTTAAGTACTCTTTCACAGACTCTGGCTACCTTTTTGACCTTATCAACCAATTTCTTTGCAAGAAGTATGCCCACACCACCTACTGTCACTATTATCTTCCCAGAAAAGTTTATATCTATGTGTTTTGCCTGTGAGGAACCTGGCTGAAGCTCCCCTCTGCTTTATCATTTGAATGAAACATGCATCAACATACTTCTGTTCAAGTATCTCAACAATCTCACCAGACCTACCTTTCAATGTACCTACATTGACAGTGCCAACTCTGAAAACTTGGAAGGGGACATGGGAAGTGAGGATATTATTCAGCAACTGAAAAGGTTTCAATGAGTGTTTGATAACAGACATGTCATAAGGATTGGTCTCACTTTAATTCATCATCATTCAATCATGTTAAAAAGTGTTACCCCTATTAGTAGTGAGTATAGTACAAGCATTGTTAATATAAGCATTATTACTGCAGACATAAATGTGTCAAAGTTTAAATTAAGATATATTTATATATATATATATATATATATATATATATATATAGAGAGAGAGAGAGAGAGAGAGAGAGCGCATTCTGGTACAGTGGAGGGTTTTCTGTACGGTGTTGGTGTTGGGGTGGAGCCTTGAAAGGAATCACTGGTATAAGAGAAGAAAATGTCTTTCTGGTATAAGAGAAGAAACTACGGGTATATGGTAGGGGATTTCAGGTATAAGAGAAATTTGTGGTATAGGAGAGATAGAGGAGATTTCTTGTAAACTAGTTTTCCGGCATAAGAGAGGAGATTTCTGATATAGGTGGTGGGGGAAAGTTTGGGTGGATGCATCATGAAGAAACAGGAAAGTCAGTCAGCCAGCCTGGAGAAATCACTCTATCTCAAAATAAAGAAACAGGAAAAAAGGGGTAACTGGAATGCAGGAAAACAGCATTCAGGATAGATAGATAGATAGATAGAGAGAGGTAAAAGAAAAATCTTGATCATGGAGAAATTGCAAACTACCAAAATATGGAAAGTTATCATAAATAAAATGCTACAAGAGAGGATATTGTAAAATTAAAGCAAGTGATATGAAAGTTATAGCAAACTAACAAAATATGGTAAGATATCGCAAATAAAATGCTACAAGAGGGAATGTTGTAAATTTAAGCAAGTGATATGAAAGTTAGTTTAAAATCAGGTTAGTATTATTAGATGAATGATGTGATTAAGAGAACAGATTTTCTTAGCTAAGGTGGACATACGTGCAGGATAATGTATTTATGTACATATGCATATATGTATGTGTGTATGCATGTATGCATGTGTGTATGTATTTCATGTATATATTAATATATATTGGTCAAATTTCATACATCCGAAAAGATGCACATTCTAAAGCATTAGAGCTGTAATATTTAGAAGGTTGTTTGTTATGGCTAGTCATATCTCTATTGGCCAGAGGCACATAAATCTCTACAACTGGTTTATGTATAGCATACCCCACTCTTTTAGATACCATAGGTAGCTGACCATACATAATTTAAATGCCATATGTAGCTGGCCATACATAATTAAATGGAGGCTCTTAGATCAAGGGTTGTGCCTCAACAGAAGTGAATGATGCAAGCTTTGCTTTCTTGAATGTGCCACTCTTTTCTAACTTGGTTCATATTGCTAAACTGAATTATTTCCCCATCATTGTGGAAACCTGACTAGCCTTTTCTGATAACTTGGATACCACTCAGTAACTGCATGGGTACACCTGTTGTCTATGAACCTTGTGACATGTCAAGTCCAGCAGAACTTGTTCTTTCAGTATTCTGTGATCATGTCGTTCACACCACTCTGTTCTTGACATGTCTCAACTGGGATATGCTCTTATAATGGTATCCCGAGCATGGATCTTTTCATGGCCCTTTGTGTCATAGCCAATTAATGTTTTTGCTTTTTGTAGTAACCCACGTTCCACTTGTGTATAAGAGCACAAATAGGATAGTACTATTGAAGAATCTGGCACATATGGTCTTGTCCAACCTTGCTTTCAGTACATCCTTTATTGAGGTAAATGCCTTCAATTCTGTCCTTAGTCTCTTTCAAATTTCAGCATTCATGTCCCGGTATATATTCACTGTGTGCCATAAGCAGGAATATTCTTTTACCTTCTTTATTTCATTACTTTCCATTTGTATTTGGCCTTGTTCTGAATATTTGAACCACAAGTATTTTGTTTTCATGTAGTTCCTTTTCAGGGTTGCTGCTAGGCTCTGGGTGTTTAGCATGGTCTGCAGCTGATATGTGGCTTCAGTGATGAGTATGATGTCATCTGTGAATTGGTGTTGTGTTAGTAGCTCATGTTGATGTCCGGTCAATGTTTCTGATAAACATTTTTAGACATGTGGTGAATAGCTATGGAGAGATGGTATCTCCTTGTTTGACATCTTTCCCAACTGGAACTCTTACTGGTGATGATAACACCACTATATTAGTGGTGCATCCAATGTTCGCATCCCTGAACTGGTTAGTGTATTGTGCCTTTACACCTTGCATTTCCAGACATTTTTGCACTGTGTTCATCTCAACATTATTGGGGTGTGGTCAATTTGATTTTAGTATCAAGCAACTGGGGCTGTCCAGATCCCTCTCCAGACTGCTTCCTAAATAGGCTGCTCCCAATGTAAATTCTTATTGCCTCTATCATGGTAGCCAACCATTCTTCCCTTACATTTCTCTCTCTCAGTAGATTATGAAACTGTAATAACCTCAATGAAAATGTTAAAACTCTTTGTCTCTTACGTCTCTTTGTTTTATTAGCACCGTGTGTGTGTATATATGATAATATATATACTATATATACACATATACATACATACATACATACATACATACAACATACATACGTATGTATGTATGTGTATATATATATATATATATATATGTATATGTATGTATATATATATATAATATATATATATTAATATATATATATATATATATATATGTATGTATATATATATATATATATATATATATATATATATATATATATATATATATATATATGACAAGAAATAATTTTTGCCTCTTTTTATGGAGACAAAAAGAAGTGCTCATTGAGACAGAGATAAAAAAACATTGATTACAGAACAAACATCAAATTAGAGGCAACGACTTTATATATAACCCCATACCACCAAACATTTGATCATATATAAATATTACCATGGTCTCTAAACATATAAAGTATACATATATAAAAAACACAGAAGGTAAAAATCATGCATGCGAATAAAGATAGAGATATATAGAATAGCCTATCAAGAAGGTATATACAATCGACTAAAGATTCTAAAGCATGTCATGTGACTAAAAATGTAAATACAATAAAATATCAATTGACTAAACAAAATTTTTTCTTACTCCCCCCAAACAAAAAAGTATGTCAAAAAAGTTCATATCATAAAAACCATGCTAGGTTGGAGTCCAGAAGCAAAAAGCTGGTTCAGGAGCATCCGGCAGTGCAGATGTATTTTGTCAGGTGATAAATAAGTACAACTCATTAGAATAACAGTTCCGGAATGTAACTTCTCATTTTGTAGAAAGGAAAGCAACCAGATGGAGGAAATATCTTCATTTATATAGAAGACCAAAAATAAAATCACAAATGGCAAAAAGAGAAATGAACACACAATCCAGCGAGAAAAGTATTAAAAATAACAATTAGCAAATATGGCTGTATAAACGCCCTCAGGGAAGCTGTATGGCATGAATACACTCGCTGATACAAGCATCCGTGAAAATGTGAGTATACACACACTTGAGGTTTGGTGAATTGATGATCACAAAGTGAGTTAACTATCTACTTGGTGTTTGTAAGAATGGGGAGATTAAAAGTAAATTTAAGTCATCCGTACCTTAATACAAATTAAATTGTTAGCAGTTACTCAAAATTCATTCCACTGCATTATGCGAAAGTACATTTATATGCATGTAGGCATCTCGAGAGTCATTCAGAAATTCTATTAATGATCTCGTTAGTCCACAGAATAGACAGAGATTCCTCGGAGCAGAGATGGCATCTCCTGGAAATTATATTGTATGGTTTCACATGCCTTACTATGGATCAAGTAATGCTGTATTTCATAGTATTCTCCTTCAGTCACCATACAAAATCTATCAAAGATGTTGAATGTCTCTTATTGATTGTCTTAAAGCTGGCAACATGGTTACGATAATGATTCTTAAATGAATCAGCAGTCTGCTCAATGTAAACATACAGCTCTCTCCTTGTGTGCACAGTACATTTATATACAAGATTTGTACTCATACAGAGGTTCCTCAAAGGACATTTTGATTTTTTTCTATGCATGAGCATTTAGCATATTTATTTATATATTAGACAGTCCCAACTCCATTTACCAGCATTGTTACCATGTTAGCTGTATCATAAGTATTTCTATTACTACAATTTAGTCATAGTTGTTGTTAATCATTACAGTTTACATCTCTTTGGTTGGTATTTAGATGCATATGTTTGCTACATCCAGTAGGTGGGTTATTGAACCTTTGCTGCATTTTGCTATTGTTTATGCGATGCATAAGCTGCTCTAAATTAGCAGAGTTGGCGTAGGATACCTTCACGATGTGCTGATTAAAAATAGCATGATACCAATTAGATTTAGGAAAACATTTGTCCAAAGCAACAAAAAATTTTCCAGCGATCTTGGTTGAAACATGCAAACCAAAAATTGGGTTGAACCAGAGGACATCTTGATTTCTATATCTGTTGTTAAGCTTATTTAATCGACGGTGTTGTACAGGACTGGAACAAGCTGTTGGATTATGTCATGTATGACTATGAGTTTTTGTTGGTAGTTCAGTGATATGACCAATTCTTCCTGGCCTGTATTCTTTGTCTGAGTTCTCAAACTGTGACATTGTGGTGGTGTAAAATGCATATCACAGTTGGAGGAATTACCAGTGTTGTGTATACTTGCTTCTTGTATATATTGAATTTTTTTATGGTACCCAGCCCTAGCTAGAGCAGCATTATAATAAGTTGCATGTGATTCACAAATTTTATAATTAGTGGATAATCTAGAAATTCTTGTAGAAATATTCTTAACTAATCACCATATAATTGAGGGTGGATGGTTGGATGCTACGTTAATGTGCTTAATATGATCATTTGGCTTAGGAAATGGTCCAAATAATTCAATATCAAGACAGAAGGCAGCATCAAGAAAATTCACTCGATGATAATCTTTACCCATAGTAATGTTTAGTCCTAAAGTTTTGAAAAGCCTAAAGAAATTTTTCCTATGCCTTTCTAACTGTACTTTGCTACTTCTGTCTAGAAAAAAATAAGGTGTCATCCTTATATAGACCCCCTGTTACTTCCAGAAAAGAAGACTGGATTAATGAAAGGATATATATTCCAACTAGGTCACTCATATGAGCCCATTGCTATATTAAATGCATTCTCCCTATCTAATCTACTCCATAATCTACCATCAAGATCTACTAGAGTGGCTCAAGTGGCAAGTATGATATCTATTTCACATTGGGACAAATCGGAATTTTCCATGCTATAAACCAGGGATTGATTAAGAACGATCGGGTTGATAGTGGCATAGTAGCTCTCTATATCTAATTGCAAGAATTTACTATTCTTACTAATTTCTAGAAGCTTAAACCATCCCACCACCTCTTGCGTATCAGACCAGAGGGCTAATCTAATTTTAGACTTAAGGATGGGTATTACCCTATCAATGATTTTTTTTATTAATAATGCCTATATCGGATTTAGAAGGACAAATCAATCTTAAGCATAATCCAGGGTTTTTCAGAGATGTAAGGTTTGGTTCTATCATCTATGGCTAGATCTCTGCCAATTTGTAGCCCTGTATTATTAATCTTTTTCAATACAGCATTACTAGTGTGTCTATATTTGCTGTGTAATTCCTTCCTAATCATAGTCTTATATAGCTCAATATCGACAATGTAAATGTTACTTGTTTTGTCCGCTGGTACAAGTATCCCCGGAGGTTTCTTGAAGTTGACAAGTAATTTTCTGATTTTCTGCTGATGTATATTACACCTTCTAGGGTACTTCTTTAACTTCACGTTCTTTACCATACTATATAGTTCTTTTTCAAACCTGGTTAGGTGTTGGTTAGCCAGTGGGTTCCTTCTAGACATGAATAATTTTCTTAATAGGTTGCCTTGTTAAGGTTTGTTTGGCTTAAGCTCCTTGTCAAAAAAGAAAGCTTTCCACTGAATTCTACATACAAATTGATTTGTTTTCTCCAAAAAATCACATATATGATCCTTCTGGTTGGGTATAGCTATGTCCTTTAGTGAAACATCCAGTGTTATTTTATCCATCATCTTGGTATGCTACTGTATAGCACCTTCCTTCTGGAAATCGGAAATTATTATTGACCTGATGGATCTCCCTAGTTTTTCAATGACTTTTATGTTCAACTTAGTTTCCTTCAGGATATTTCTAAATCTGCGGGCTAGTTCCCATGTGGCATGGCTTCTACAAACATCACCCCTTGCAACTTGTTGGCATTGTACCATGTGTTCTTTTTGTTTGTTTTATCATAAATTCTCCGTATTTTATTCCACTGTTTACTACAGTACTTAGGTTGTGTTCCATCAGCATCCTTATTCACAATCTCTTCAAATTTCTTGTTAGCCCCCCTGTACACTCAGATTCTATCTTTCTGGTTATATCCTGAAAAATTGCATGTGATGCATGAAGTCCTGTGTGTATTTGTGTTTCTCTCAGGTTTTGCACAGTAGGTGGGGATATGGTTTTCCTTATTCTGACTGAATCGGCTATTAATACATTAATTTTCATATTGTGTGATAGAACTGAACTCTTATGGATCATATATGGGTTCTTGACTATGATGCTGATGTCATCCACATATCTTCTGTACAGGCTGATCGCTACTGAGTGCTCCTCAAGAGCTTGTTTCAGTTTTCTGTACCACCAGGACATGAAGAGGCCCACCATGTCCCCAGCCACACTGACTTCGATGGCTGCCCGCTGGACTTGCATATATAACTTCTCATTGAATCTAACCATATAGTTCTGCAGGGTAGTCTTTAGACTTGCTCCCATTGCATGTGCAATCATTTTCTGTGTCTGGACGTTATCACCTGGATTGTGGGGAGGTGCATTCCATCCACTCCAGTGCTCTGCAGTGTTTTTCCTAGCTGCTATTGTGACTATGGGTGGTCTACCTTGTTCCAGCCTGGTGGGGCAGAATCTACTTAGGTTGTGGTGATTTAAGTATTCTCTATTGTAAATGAGCTTCAGGAGGAGACCCAGTTCCCTCATGTTCATATACATATACATATATATATATATATATATATACAGCACTATGACCTGGCAACGCCGGGTTATAGTGCTAGTGCATGTATATACAGCTGCGTGCGTGCACACATACATGCGAGTACTGTCCAAATCTCTGACCAATCACATACAGCTAGCTGGTATTCAATAGGTCGTATCAAGTTTCGGGCATTTTGATTGGGTTTTGGGTAGAAAATTCACAAAACAGTCACTTCTATTGATTTTTTAATGGCTCTGCGGGCTGACTGGGGAAATGTAAAGATGTGCATGACCACCACCCTTGGACGGTTTTGAATGACCATAGAAAGTGCGAGCCCTCTAACTGAAAAATTGTGGATTTGTATAAAGGACACGCAGACAGACGACATTTTGCCGTTTATATATATAGAGATATGTGTGTGTGTGTATGTATATATATATATATGTGTGTGTATATATATATATATATATATATATATATATATATATATATTATATATAGGTATATATATGTTGTATGTGATATATATTATATATATATATATATATATATATATTATATATATATATATATAACATATACATACAATATATATTGTATATATACATGCTAGCATGGAAAACAGATGTTAAACGATAATGATGATGATGTATATATATGACAGGCATGGCTGTGTGTTAAGAAGCTTGCTTCCCAACCACATCATTGCAGGTTAAGTTCCACTGCATGGCACTTTGGGTAAATGTCTTCTATTATAGCCTCGAGCTGACCAAAGCCTTGTGAATGGATTTGATAGAGGAAACTGAAAGAAGCTCAGCTTATGTGTGTGTATGTGTGTGTATGCGTCTCTGTGTCTGTGTTTGTCCTCCATCATCACTTGACAACTGGTGTTGAGGTGTCTATGTCCCCATAACAGTTCAGCAAAGAGACCAATAGAAGAAGTACTAGGCTTAAAAGTAAGTTCTGGGTTCAAATTGTTCAACAAAAACACTTCATGGCACTGCTGCAGTATGGTTGCAGTTAAATAGCTGAAACAAGTAAAAGAATACATCTGTATACATATATAACTACATATGTACATATATAACTCTATATAATATATATATATATATATATATATATATATATAGATATATATATATATATATATAGATATATATATATATATATATATATATATTATATAAACACAGTGGCTGTGTGGTAAGAAGCTTGCTTCCCAACCACATGGTTCTGGGTTCAGTCCCACTGCTTGGTACCTTGGGCAAGTGTCTTTCACTATAGCCTTGGGCCGACCAAAGCCTTGTGTATGGATTTGGTAGACGGAAACTGAAAGAAGCCCATTGTGCATTTGTACCCCCACCGTTGCTTGACAACTTATGTTGATGTGTTTACATCCCGTAACTTAGCAGCTCAGCAAAAGAGATGAATAACAAAAGTACTAGGCTTACAAAGGATAAGTCCTGGGGTCAATTTGTTTGACTAAAGGCAGTGATCCAGCATGACCACAGTCAAATAACTAAAACAAGTAAAAGAATAAAAGAATATATATTATAGACACACATGTAGGTATATGTAAATACATACAAACACATATGCATGCAAGCACACAAAGTAAAAGAATAAAGATACTCTACTGACCTGGGTTAATGATGTAAGTATTCCATTCCCATGTGTTGGGTAGAAGGTCCTGAGTCAAGTGAGTCACATTACTTTGATCACACAACTTAAGTTTTTCATTATACTCATAAGAGTTACATCCTGGATTTTGATGACAAGCATGATCACACTCCTTTAAGCTCACATTATCCACTCGTCCAAAAGTATCATGCCCTGGTATGGCAGCGCTTTTAAGTATCAAAACATCATCTTTGGCTAGAAAAAAAGAAAGAAAACAAGAAATATATTTTATACTCCCACACACAAATTAAAAATTATATAGCAACCAATGTATAAACTGTTTTTAATGTACAATTTATTTATAACAAATATGAGGGTTGGCTGAATAGTCCATAGGTTGACCAAGATACTCTCATGGAATGTAACCAAATGAGGTTTATTTTTCAACTCACTTCTCCTTGTGATCCATAAACTTCTTATATCAGTGTTACAGTGCTTGGATCCCATTAGTGAAAAAATTTTCATCTTGTTGGTGAAAAAAGTCATCAACAGCAGATATGACATCATCACTACTGCAATACTGGTTCTCAACCAAGTGTTTTTTCATGTTAGGGAGCAGATGATATTCAGATGGTGTCACATCAGGAGAATAGCAAGGGAGATTAACCAGTTCAAAGCCACAACCAGACACAACAGCCGTTGAAACCAAGGACTTGTGTGCCGGAGTAGTGACCTGATGAAACAAGACCATTCTCATCAGTTTTCTCGGGTATTTGGTTCTGAAAACCTTTTGTAACTGACTCAGCAAGTTGGTATAGTACTTTCCATTCATGGCATAGGCCTTTTGAAGATAGTCAATAAACATAATGCCTTTGTTTTCATGCAACAGTCTAGTCTCTTAGAAAACATCTGGAAATAGATATTTTACTTTTTGTAATACAATCTTTTGCCCATAACGCCATGTGCTACTTTCATAGATTTACTTAATTTCAGCTTATTGATATACTTCCAAGATTTTTCACTCACAAATGGTAATATCACTTCCAGTGTCTAACTGCATTTTTACTCATATGTTTTTAATTTTCACGTTTTCTCCTTGCTATATTACCATTTTCTTATTTTGATGACATACTGTTTATTCTTTTTCCTTTGTTTCAACGTTCTGTTATCTTGGTTTTACAGTGCACTTTTACGTGTCGAATTTTTCCATAATGGAAACATTCGGCTTTCTTAAATGGACAGTTTTTCCTCAGGTGTAGATTTCCACATGCAAAGCATGGATTTGTTTTCTGATTCTTGTCATGTTTGTACTGTATTTTAGTACGCACTTCTATTCTGCTATTTTGCACTTGTTTCACTTGGGAGCAATCCATATGTTCAATTTTTTCTGTGTCATGTCTTAAATTTACTATTCTTTCACACTCTTCTGATACTTGTAAGGTTACAGCTTGGTTTTGTTCCAGTGTAGCAAGAATTCTTGTTCTTACTTCTGTGTCACTCTCTGCAGCTAGTCTCTGAGTAAATATAAGGCACTTGAGCATATTTGGCATTAATTTGCCCAGCTTGAACTTTTCCCATTCCATGTTAACTCTACAAGCATATGTGATGGAGTCCTCCCCATTGTTCTTTTCTAGGTTCAAATAGTTCCAATGTGTATGGAACAATGAACTTTTCCCACTAAAAATTCTATACACTATGTCTATTGTATCTTTAAAGTTTAGGTTAGAAGGTTTATTTGGGAGTACATAATTGCCGTAATGCTCATGTTATCTTGCTGCCAGTTTTCTTAAGATTAAATGCATTTTTATATCGTCACCCCAATCTTTGAACTCTTTATTGAAGATTTGTTTGTATTTTCTATAGTAAGCCTTGAAGGTAAGTACTTCATCTGGTTTGTACTTAAACCCCGTTATTGAGTTTGCAACATAAACTTGTGAGAATATCTTTTCAGCATTTCTTGATGACATAAACTCCATCATTTGCTGCTATAATAGTAATTGTTGTTGTTGTTGTTTCTACTGTTGCTCTTGCAGTTATAGATGCAGTTATTGTTGTTCTTTCAGTTGCTGTTTTTGCAACACAAGCAAACTAGTCAACAAATTTTCCATAATTTTACAATTTTTTTTCCATAAAATTCACACAACAAAAAATATTTTGTGAGTTTGTTAATTCCTCATAAGTTTGTTAATTCTTTGTCACCACTGGAGTAATCCTTTGTTGGGCTGTTATGATGCCACGCTGGTCTAGCAGTATAGTTAGTAAGATAAGTAAGATCATGACTCTCTATGATGGTCTACTTCATACTCTCTCCTTATACTGACTGACATCACCTTATTTATAGTGACCATCACATACCACTCATCACATGGGAGGTGTGTAATATTATTACTATTATCCCCACAACAAACACATATATATTATACAAACATATACATATATAAATTCATAGATACATATACTGTATACTATATATATAATATATATATATATATTAATATATATATATATATATATGTACACACACACACACACATATATATATATATATTATATATATATATATAGATATATATATATATAGATTATATATATATATATATATATATATGATATATATTTAGCTTCACTGCAAAATCCACAAGCTTTATTCTCTCTCTGTTATTTTCCCTTATTCCTTTCTGCTGAAGAGTGTAGGCTTAAAACATAAAAGACTTTCTCACTTTCCTGAGTGTCAAACTAATATGCTTGCTTGTTGTTTATACACCTGACTTTGTCTTTTGTTTTTCTGTAAATTTCAACTATATATTTATATATGTATGTGTGCATGTGTGTAGATATATATACAGACATACATATTAATTAGTAAGGGAGTTATCCTACATGAAATACAGTTTAATTTCATGCCAGGAAGAATTGCTTCTGATGCTCTTTTTCTAATATAACAACTGCAGAAGTATTTAGCTAAGAACAAACTTAGTATTTGAACAGGAGAAAACTTTTAACAGTTCTTTTGCTCTCTGATCTTGTTGTTGTTGATGAAGCTAAGGGTGATGAATGGCTTTTGAAAGCCTTACAAGCCATGTACTGTGAAAGTTAGCAATGAGTGGAGCAGCAAATTTACTATACAGGTAGTGGTTCAACTGAACTTGGTTCTGAGTAATTTTTTTTATCATAGTCCTCCAGGCCATAACAGAGAAGTTTAAGAATGAATGCCCATGGAAAACTATTCTATGTTAATGACCTTGTATTATAGCTATTCTGTTTGTGGAATAAAAATGAAACACCAAGTGTGGAAGAAAACTTGGAATCAAATGGCCTTAAGTTAACTTGGTAAAACTTATGCTTTAGAAGTATGAAAAGAGACATGTCTCTACCCCCATAAGGCAAATGATATTAGTCAATATGTAGAAAAGAAGGAGGTAAAACTTCTATATTGTGGGATCAGAGTGAATTATGAATACATAGAGGTGCTGTAGAATCACAGGAAAGGATATTCTCAAATGCACAAGAAACTCCCTGGAGGCAGTGAATAGCTTCTGTTCCTAGGTGATATATTAGTAGGGAGGGGGATATTGAAAGATAAAATAACCAAAGTAAGAAGAGTTGGAGAAAGAAAGTTCAGAGAGCTATTATCTTTCTTTGGTTACAAAAGGTTTCTCTCTTAGAGGAAAAGCAGATTGTATTAGGATTGTATATGAATCGCATTGAGTTCTTTTGCTCTCTGATCTTGTTGTTGTTGATGAAGCTAAGGGTGATGAATGGCTTTGAAAGCCTTACAAGCCATGTACTGTGAAAGTTAGCAATGAGTGGAGCAGCAAATTTACTATACAGGTAGTGGTTCAACTGAACTTGGTTCTGAGTAATTTTTTTTATCATAGTCCTCCAGGCCATAACAGAGAAGTTTAAGAATGAATGCCCATGGAAACTATTCTATGTTAATGACCTTGTTATTATAGCTATTCTGTTGTGGAATTAAAAATGAAACACCAAGTGTGGAAGTAAAACTTGGAATCAAATGGCCTGTAAGTTAACTTGGTAAAAACTTATGCTTTAGTAAGTATGAAAAGAGACATGTCTCTACCCCCATAAGGCAAATGATATTAGTCAATATGTAGAAAAGAAGGAGGTAAAACTTCTATATTGTGGGATCAGAGTGAATTATGAATACAGTAGAGGTGCTGTAGAATCACAGGAAAAGGATATTCTCAAATGCACAAGAAACTCCCTGGAGGCAGTGAATAGCTTCTGTTCCTAGGTGATATAATTAGTAGGGAGGGGGATATTCTGAAAGATAAAATAACCAAAGTAAGAAGAGGTTGGAGAAAGTTCAGAGCTATTATCTTTCTTTGGTTTACAAAAGGTTTCTCTCTTAGAGTAAAAAGCAGATTGTATTAGGATTGTATATGAATCGCATTGCTACAAGGTTGCAAGACCTGCTCAACATGGTGAAGCTAATGTTCTGGAAGCATAATGTATGTGCTCACAACTGGGTCCTTCACCAAACTTGTTACAGTTAAGCTTTCCACACCCCTTATTTCCCTTCATTGCCCTCCTCACATCTGCATTATTTTGCTGTTGTAGGTTAAATGAAAGTAGAACTACTTATTTCATCATCATTGTTTGCATTATCAATTACCTCTCTCACTCCCTATTACCACATACTTTTGCATTCATCCTTCATTCTTAACGTTGTCTTTTCCCACACATATTTTCCTTTCTGTCTTTCCCTCTCATCTGAACCATTTTCAGTTGACTCACCCTTATCTACTCCTGACCACCTATCACTCAAGATCTCTCACTCTCCACACACACACCTTAAAACCTACCCATAATCTCCCTTCCACTTCCATTACCCATTTCTGTTGTATTATAATTAATATTCTGATTTACCAATAACCTCCACTCTACTCTTGATCACTATTTATTATAATCCTCCACAAGCTGTCTAACCTCTCTCACTCTGCTCCCAAACACTTGAAACCCCTACCCCACCCCATTCCTCTTAATCTATCCCCACTATCTCTTTTATTCCCATTTTACCTTTTAGACATGCTTGGATATCTTGTCACTGCCATCTTTATCTCAGTTTCCAGCTCCACCCCAATTACTTCTACCACCGATATTTTAGATAACCCTGACAATGTCTTTACAGAAATGGTTGTATATACATATATAATATAAAATCCGTTCTGTCTGTTGTGTGTGTGTGTCTTCTATGATCTTGGGCATCCTCCATCTGATTGCGCTCAAATTTGATATGTAGATACCAACGGTATCAGGGCATGTATAAGTCTTGAAAAAATTATAAAAATCGATTCCAGATGAGAATGCGATTGATAAAGCCATGGGAACGTGCATTTGTACATGCAAGTACATCAGCTATTGTGATCGATACAACATGTCTGCGAGAAAAATGCACATGCAGTTTACACAAAAAAAGCTGGCTGGCTTGAAATAATGCCACAAAATGGGACGGTTGGACAAGTTTTTTTTAAAAATTTGGTTTAAATGTTTGACAACTCAGCACCATCCATTGTACGGGGGAAGGGGGCGTTTTGCTTGTGTATATGTATATGTATGTATACACACATATACAGCATAAAGTACAAATGGAATCACAAATTTCAGAAAAAGAGAATCCAATGATAAAATACTAAGAATAACAATTACATTTTATTCGTTGGTAGTAGTCTCTGCTTTTGCTTGATTTCATTTTCTTGGAGGAAGTGGCAATTTTTCTTGATAGGTAACATCCTCCACTTTCCTTCGTTATTTCAAATGACAAACAAGATTCATCAGACAAACACTCTTTAGCACAAGCATCGGCTGTTACATTTTTCTTCTGCAATAATGTTTTCCCAGATACATCCAGAACTGCATCTTTTACCTTCACAAAATTGATCTTAGCAGCTGGAATTAAAGCAAGATTGAGATGATTGAAAACAAGAACGACAATAAAAATTTCTAACATTGAAAGAAGGCCAAAACTTTGAGGAATAATGTGGTCAATTACATTGGCCTCTACATCTGAGTAGTATTGTATTTTATTGGTCATAAAAGGGCAAAGTTGACATCAGCAGCATACAAATTTTGAAGTTAAAGAGCCAGAACTAATACCACAACGTATTTTGTTTGATGCTCAAATGATTCCATGAATACATCCTTAACAGAAGAATAATTACAATTATTATTGATGTTAAGAATATTAATGACAAAGGTTCTAACTTAACCCTTTATTGTTCATATGTAAAGCTTATTTATTCAAGTTTTGAATTAATCTTGCATTATCTTGTAGCTATGAGATTAGTGGCTAGTAATCTTTAGAATATTTTAGGATTGGGTTTAGAGACCAAGGGTACACATTCTTCAGTGAGAATACATATGAAGAAATATATCTCGCTACTTGACTAATGCTTGCATTATCAACCAAAAGTACATCTAGGTGTGATTTGAACCCAGAATTGAAAAGGACATAACTAAACATGGCTGGTCATGGCAAGGTTTACAACCCATCACTTTTCGCAATGTTTTGCCTGGTAAAACTAAAATAATTTCACTATCATCATCATCTTGTGAATAAATATATATGTAGTTAATGTGGACAGCCACAACTTAATGTAACAGACTAAGAAATACTAATTAATCAAATTATTCATCTAATGAAATATATAAGAAAATTGTTTATCTTTATGAGGATGCCTCTTCTGAATTTCATAACCAGAATGAGTAATTAACTTTGAGAGTGAAACTTTAATCATAATACCTTGATTCAGTAAGTAGCCACTTCACTATATGTTTCCCATGCAGGAAATGACCTGAGTAATTTCCTGCATTGTTGTCTTAGTACATATATATGGATTGAGTGAGTAATCTGGGTTTGATTCTCAGTCCAAATCAGTTCACTTTACTTAGACAGTTACTACCCTTAAGTAAGACATGAATAGCACTCAATTTCATTGCTTTCTCTAATTATGTTTGGCCATTTACCTTAATAATGAATACATAACTTATTACAATGAGGCAGTCCTCATACCTTTGAATAAGCTAGTTGTGACAAAAATAGCTGTCATGAAATTCTGAAGCCACACTCCCTCCTACACTTGTAAGATTAATGTGATCAATGCCCTGCATGAGCATCTAGGGGTGTTGTGGTGGTCAATGTCAGTGTCTATTATTGCAATAAATATATTAAAATTGGACCAAGTATTGTCCACCACCATCACCTTGATTACCTGAAGTGTCAGGGAGTAGAGTTGAAGCAGATAAAAAATTGTACCATATGATATGCCATGTCATATCTGTTAGCTTGCAATTTTAAGGGAAAGCCCATCTTAGATATATTAAGGAAATCTCTCTAAGTCACATTCCACTATCTTAAAAATGAAGGCCACATTATCTAATGTAGTCCTAAAGATACTGGATCAAACTTCAACTGGGCAATGGAATTGGTAGGTATTACACTCTCGTAATCTATAGAAGATTAGTGGAAGGGAAAGAGCACTGGTATTCTCAGAGACACACTGGGTTTTGATGAGAACGAGGGGAAAAATTTATTTGAAAGATAACTTTTTGTTCTGAGAATACTATGGACAACTTCCTGAAGTCCTTGGCAAATTCTACCAAATGGATTGACTAGTCTAAGATATAATCTACAGTCACAGATGTGTCATCAGACAGTCCTGTCTGAGATGTGCACAGTGCAACAAACTAATTTTACATGTCCATATTGAATGTCCAGACATTTTTGACTTGTAGCCTTAAGTCAAACAGCAGCTATTGTGTGTAGTTCAAATCTGACTGTCAGCTAAGCACATCATAATGATTGCCCCACATGTTCTTTTAATCCAGCAGAAAAAGCAATTTTTTCTGTTTTGTTGCTATGATAAAAAAAGGCTGTGTGGTGAATGAGGTTGAAAGGTCTGACAAAGGGGACTTCCTCTTCATCAATCCCTAATCTGCATTTTTAAAGTTTCCCTTGTGAGGATAGAGAGGAAGCTGCTCTCCTCAAGGGAATTTTTTAAAATTGATGTGAAAGTAGATGTGGCCCACATGCTTAAATATTAATTGGAGAGGACACTTGTGTTTGGAGTTGCTGGTGATCTTTGATGGTGGGGTTCCTTAATTGGTTCTTGATAGAGATCCTTCTACATTCAACAGAATTGCATCCTCATTCTAATTTTCAATCACCCACCCTCTCCCATCCTGGTTTATTCCATTATATACATTACCCTGTAACATGGTGTATGGCTCCCTGCCCCATCTCTGAGATATCTTCATTATCTTTCTTTTGCCTCTCTCTTCACCCTTTGAGGAAGCCATCTCTCTCTTCATGTACAAGATATATTTCTGTCCCTTAATACTGCTGCCCTGTCAGCTATGTGGTGATATTATTGGTGCTGGAGCCTTGTAAAAAGCACCCTGTTTACTCTATAAAGTGGTTGGCATTAGAAGGGGCATGCAACCATAGAAACCAAGCCAAAACAGACAGCAAAGCTTGGTGAAATTTTCCAACTTGTAAATTCCTGTCAAACTGTTCTATTCTTGCTAGCATGGAAAACTGACGTAAAATGATGATGATGATGATGATGATGATCATCATCATCATACCTGTATACTAATTAGAACATTGGAAGAAATACTTCCTGGTATGTATATTGACTCTTCATATTTTCAGTTCATATCTAGCTTATGTCAACTTTCATTATTTCATTACAGAAATTAATACCATAACTTGGATGAGTTTACTGAAGTCTCCTCTGTTACAAGCATTTTGGGAAGTTACTGGTCTGAAGATAGTTCAGCCTCACTCTCCCACCAGCCAAAAACACTATTAAAATTGTCAAAGAATCAGCCTTTCTTCCTCTAACAAAGATATTTAAGAAAAAAATTAAACAAAATTACTGAAACAGAGACATCAAGAGAGGACCTGTTTATATTAATTTACCTTCACAAGCAGATGGTACAGGAGACCATTTCTGATCCTCTTTACATACTGATTTAAATATTTCTCCTTCTGGACAAGTATAGGTCACTTCAGATTTGAAGGTGGTGGCTTTGTAGGACTTCTTGGCACCAACAACACGTTTTGGTCGTCCACAGTTAACTTTTTTGTAAGCTGAAAGATAAGAGAAATTGATATCAGTGGTGCATGTATACCAGGAGTGGTTGAGAACAAGGAGATCAAGACAAATTTAGGTAAAAAAATATTGAGTAAAACAAACTGAAAACATCTGCACTGATATATAACATCATCATCATCGTTTGACGTCCATTTTCCATGCTAGCATAGGTTGGACAGTTCGGACAGGGTCTGGGAAGCCAGAAGGCTGCACCAGGCTCCAGTCTGATCTGGCAGTGTGTTTCTACAGCTGGATGCCCTTCCTAACACCAACCACTCCGTGAGTGTAGTGGGTGCTTTTTACGTGCCACGGGCACAGGTGCCAGGGGAGGCTGGTAACAACCACAATCAGCTGGTCAAGGCAGTGCTGGCATCGGCCATGTACGGGTGGTGCTTTTTATGTGCCACCGGTACAGGTATCACAACCACAATCTCCATTTGATTTTTTTGATGCTGAGGTACTTGATTCAATAGGTCTCCTCAAGCACAGCAGGTCGCCCTATGATCCAACGTAAGCACAGCAGGCCATCCTGCAATCCAAGGCACTTTGGATGGGCTGGGGCTTCTATGTGAAGCTGGTGCAGGAAACAGCCATAAACTCACGTTATTTGTTGGGTCTTTGCAGTCACAGCATATCTCCAGAGGTCTTGGTCTTTTGCCATTGCCTCTGTGAAACCCAACGTTCGAAGGTCATGCTTGACCACCTCATCCCATGACTTCCTGGGTCTACCTCTACCCCGGATTCCTTCAACTGTTTGGGAGTGGCACTTCTTCACACATTTCTCCTCATCCATCCGTAGTACATGACCATACCAGCACAGAAGTCTCTCTTGCATGCCACATCCAATGCTTCTTAAGTTCAGAATTTCTCTCAGGGCACTGGCACTCTGTCGTGTATGTACACTGACATTACACATCCAGTGGATCATGCTAGCTTCATTTCTTTCAAGCCTACACAAGTCCTCTGCAGTCGCAGCCCATGTTTCACTATTGTGAAGCATGGCAGTTCACACACATGTGTCATACAATCTACCTTTCACTCTGAGCGAGAAACCCTTTGTCACTAGTAGGGGTAGGAGCTTTCTAAACTTTGCCCAGGCTATTCTTATTCTAGTGGTAACACTCTCTGAGCATCCACCCCCACTACTAACTTGGTCACCTAGGTAGCGGAAACTGTCAACTACTTCTAATTTCTATATATATATATAGGTTATAAGAGGTAATGGAGTCACTGAGACCCAAAGGTGTCAGGTGATGCAGGATAAGTGCTATAGACAGTCCATAGTTGGATCTACAAATTCAATATCCCTACATATCTCACATCTATTTTCTTTCCTCCACCTCACTCTCTATTTTGTATCCTATCTAAATTAATTATACTAACAAACCATCCTCTCACACCATCTCCGATGAAGGGATATAATTAATAAATATCCTGGAAACAGCTGAAGACCTATCTATAAATGTTCTAATATTACACAGCCTTGGTTTTCTATCTCATTACACAAAAAAAATTCTTATATGTGTTATATAATTTACACACACACACATGATATATTACATGCATATATATATAATATATATATATGATATATATATATATATATATATATATATATATATTATATATATATATATATATATCATATCATATATATATATATATATATATATATATATATTATATATATATATATGTATTAGAAGGTTTGGAGATGATGTACAGGTATTTTATATTAGAAGAAATGAGGTACTCAGAAATTCGGATGATTTTATATTTACAGATATCATTTGTATTTACATGTTTTTATACATCATATAACTTATATGATGTATAAAAACATGTTTAAGATACAAATGAATATCTGTAAATATAAAACCATCTGAATTTCTGAGTACCTCATTTCTTCCAATATATACGTATGTATATATATATTTACAGATATTTGTTTGTATATTACATGTTTTTATACATCATATAAGTTATATGATGTATAAAAACATGTAATATACAAATGAATATCTGTAAATATAAAATCATCCGAATTTCTGAGTACCTCATTTCTTCTAATATAAAATACCTGTACATCATCTCCAAATCTTCTAATCGAAGCAACAAGCTAATGGAGATTAATAACAATATACATACATACATACATATCATATATAATATTATAATATATATATATATATATATATATATATACGCATGTATGTATGTATATATATGTAGGTATTAATATATATATATGTAGAGGGAGTAGTGAACAAATTATCATCTAAATTATGCAACAATGAAAATAACACTGATATCTCATTTTAACTGAAATATTTTTCAAAATTACATAAAAATATGTTAAAATACTAAACTGTAAATTTATTCACTAAAATCACCATGGCCTCCAGACAATGTTGGAATCTCCTGCAACTCTTCTGAACAATCTCCTTGTTTAAGTTGGTGAATGCTGTTGCAATCCTTGCCTTCAGTTCATCTTTGGTGTTACAAGGAGTTTTGTTGGTCTCTCACTCAACTGTGTCCCATACATAATAATCAAGAGGATGCAGTCTGGTGAGATAGATGGCCAGATGTTAGGAGTGATGTAGTCGCAGAAATTGTCTGATAGCCATGGCTGGGTTCTCCTGCTTGTGTGGCATTGTGCAGAGTACTGTTGCCAGATATAAAGTGTTCCAGCAGTCACCCTCTTGACCCAGGGCAGCACTATCTCCCCCAGGCACTTGATGTAGGCCTCCTTGTTGAGTCTGAGGCCATGTGGGAAGATGAATGAAGGCATAATGTTGCCATCACTAGTGATCACTCTAAACACCATGATTTTGACTGGATGTTTGATTTTTATCAGTGTGTACTGGGTGCTTTTTAACATGAAACTGGTACAAATGTGTATATGTGGCACAGATAGGAGTGCTTTTTATGTGGCACTGGCACAGGACTCTTGCAGGCAAATCCTCTCCGCCAGGGATGTGACATAAACCTTCTGCTGCGGAAGACAGGTCTTCTTAGTGGTGTGTGTGTGTGTGTGTGTGTGTGTGTGTTGTGTGTGTGTGTGTGTGTGTGTGTGTGTGTGTATATAGAGACTTATATACATACATATATATAAAAATCATCCATACACACATATACATGTATATACATGTGTATGCAAATACATGTATACATACATATAAATGTAAATAAACTTACCCACATACACATATACACTTACACACACATACATACACACGCATATGTAGACATCAACGTTTTTCTATTCAAGGATGATGGTGATAACGATATAATAATGATAACAGTTATAATGATGATGATGATGATGATAAGAAAATGAGAGAGAAGAGTATGATGAAAATAATAATAATGATACTAATAATAATAACAACAATAATGATAAGAGCACTTAGAGAGCGCAAGCCTCTGCCAAGGGAACACCAGCATCCTCTCAATGATTAGCCATAGATGATGGGAATATATGAAATAAACTTGACTGCTCTTACAAGTGAGATACTAAAAATGAACCCGACCACTCTCAAAAATCAAGTAAAAAAACAAGAAAAATAATCTAGAATCCTTCTCCAGTACTGGATCAATCTCAAAATCTAATCAGTTCATGTCTGTCACAAGACCAAACATCCCTGAAAGTTTCATCCGAATCCATCCAGCGATTCCTGAAATATCTTGTTGATGGACAAACATACATGACTGAAAACAATACCTCCACCTTTGCTAAAGAAGAGGTAATAATAATAATAATATAATAATAATAATAATAATAATAATAATAATAATAATAATAATAACAACAACAACAACCCCTTTGACCCATGAATAGTCAAGAAGGAAGGCGAAAAGATAGATAAATACAACCCTCTTAAGTACGAAGTTGCCTGGATATGGAAAATGAAGAAGGTGAAGATAGTTCCAATTATTGTTGGGTCCTTGGGAACAGTATCAGAAGGCATCAAGAGGAATATAAAGGGAATTGGAATAGAGTGCCCAGTAGAACTGTTACAAAAGGTTTGCCTCTTTGGCACGGCCAAAATAATCAAGAAAGTATTAGATAGCTTAAAAGAATGGAGAGCATGGTACTGTAGGCTGCAGGTAGCAAGCCTACTATGCATGTAAGACTACTAGAGCTCCAACAAAATCTGTGATAAAGAGAAATAATAATAAGTGAGAAATGTTGCAAGCACCAACTGGAAAGTGTTGCTGAAAATGAGCAATATAAGATCTTGCAGAATATGACCATCAAATGTGACCATTTTAGCATGGCTAGAAAACTGACATAGTTGTCATAGAAAATAAGAACAAAGTAATTGTTGTGGATACTGCTTCCCCCCCCATAGAACCACAGGGTAAATGAGAAGTTGAGGGAGAAGGAATGACTCAAAGGACTTTTGGGTATTTCAAAACATGTGGTGCTCACTTTGAAATGGGGAAAAAGAGTAGATTGTAGGGTATAGAACTGCCAAATGGAGAGTTAATAGAAGACCTTGAAGATGATGGGTACAAATACATTGTAATTCTGGAGCTGGACAATATCTTGCACAGAGAAATGAAAGACAAAGCCACCATTGCATATTTGAAGCTTCTCTTCAAGTCAAAACTCATTGCAAGGAACCTTGTAACAACCATCAACATATGGGCTGTTGCTGTAGTTCACAATAGTGTACCCATTCTGAAATGGACATGAGCAAAGATTAACCAACTTGATTGCACTACCCAAAAAGACAATGGTAATACATGATGCCCTCTATCCTCAGGTGAATGTAATCATGTTCTACATGAAGAGGTGTAAAGGTGGATGTGGCCTGAATAGTGTAAGGGTGTGCATCATCAGTGAAAGAAGAAACATGGCAGAATATTTGGTAAACAGCAAAAAAGACCTGCTACAATAACCTGCTATGGCAGAAGGATTTACTAGCAATGGACTTGAATGTGCTCATGAATTCTGATCATGAATAGCCAATGCCAGAAAAGATACTCTACTCCACATGGAATTATGTGGTCAGTTCTACTGTGAAACTAACAACTTAACAGACTAGGAAGCATCATGGAGGTGGCTCATCAAGGGTGACCTTGAAAAGAAGACTGAAAAAAACCTAATCATTGCTGCCCAGGATCAGTCATTGAATACCAACTCAGTGAAAAGGGATATATACCACAAAAATGTAATGAACCTGCACAGAATGTGTGGGAAGAGGATCAAAAGTGTGACTCATATTGTTAGTGCTTGTGAAAGTCTTGTACAGAAAGAGTACAAGCGCAGACATGACAAGGTAGCTCAAAACCTTCCTGGCTACTATGCTTAAAGAATGAACACAAGGTAACAGGTGCTTGGTGCCAACATTCACCAGAAAATATAATGGATGAAAAGGAGTAGGCAAAGATCCTCAGGGACTTTGGCTTCCAGGCAGACAAGATGCTAGAACACTGAGGGCCCAATATAGTAACCTTTAGGAGGGACAAACAAGAGTGCTAAACAATCAACATGGCAATGCCAGAAGATCAACATATTATCTTGAAAGAAAGAAAAAAAACTGATAAATACAGAGATGCATAAAGTACTGTCAGCCTGAAGTCTTTGTTGTGACTTGACAGACAGTACAAACCTCTAGACACAATATCTTCAAACATCACAATATTGTATAGTGTGTGATGTCTTCAATAATAATAATAATAATGATTCCTTCAATCAGTGACAGAGGCATCTTAGATGAGGACGACATCACAAGGACAGTCAAACATTTATGTGGGGTTTTCCTTAAAAATGGGGAGAAAGAAATGGAAAGGATAGTAAAATGTGATAAAAGTATACATATACAAAGTATGTGATAACATGTCTGATGCAGTCCTCCTGATACAGGAAAAACTCCAACTAGGACCAATCAGGGAATCCAACAGATCCAGGATTACCCTGACTATCAAAGGCACAAGTCCTCTTCCAACAGCTGCTTTCCAGTCTACAGGTGCATGCTTAGAGCAGGGCCATTCGCTCTAACCATTTTTCTCACTATCACTCATCTTTTCACAAATTCACTGGGAGGCAGCACTTTCTTCTCTCACCTCACTTTCCTTTCCCAGAAGAACTTTAAAAAGTTGATGAGTGTTTGAGTGAAGAGGAAGGTGTCTTTCAGCCTTGTACCCAACATAACTTTTTTCACCATAGCCATTCATGAAACTATAAATATATGGAAAACGGACGTTAAACGATGATGATGATATATTACAATCGAAAAATTGCAGTCAGTTATCTATTCAAACTCAACAGATGCCCAAACACAAACCTGGAAGTACATATAATACTACTACTGTAAATCTGGAGAAGCTTTATACTGTAATCTACCACATTCTTAATAGAGGCACACAATAAATAAAATGGAAACACTCTACTCACCTGGGTTAAGCAAATATATATCCCAATTTCCATTAACGGGTTTAAGTACATTATTTAACTGAGTCACATTACTCAGATCACACAACTTAGCTTCAGCATTGTACTGATATGAGTTACATCCTATATAATGATGACAGGCCTTATCACACTCCTTTAAAGTTTTATTCTTAAGCCTTCCTAAAGTAGCTTTGCTTGGCAAGCTAGCTTTTTTAAGCATAACAGGTTTGTCAGCTGGAAAAAGAAAGAGAGAACAAGAAATACATTTTACACTCCTCCAACTACCCAACACACACACACACACACACACACACACACACATTCACATCACATTCATATATTAGATATTATAAAGTATCTGTGTAAAATTCTGTAAATGGATAATTTATAATAAAGAAATAATTGATTTACAAAATGTCACTCTAATCAGAATCCATGTGAGCAGTAGAACAGCTTGAGACTTATATCAAAACATATCTCAATACTCACAGTGTTTTACAGTGGAAAATAATATTGTGGACGGGAACTGTTCTTATTTTTATGTATTCTACACTTATAAAAGCAATGCAGGAGAGGCTTTCCCATATCTTATTCAAAATTTTTGATTGCTGGTACTTGTGCATAATTATCTATTTCAAATATATCTATAAATTAGTAGTAGTAGCAGCAACAATAATAATAATAATAATAATAATAATAATAATAATAATAATAATAATAATAATAATAATAATAATAATAATAATAATAATAATAATTAAGTGAAAATAAACAAATGACTGAAAGAGATTGATAAGCAAAGACACAGATAAATGGCTTAATTGAAATAGAATGCCCGGTAGAGGTCCTACAGAAAGGTTGTGTTTTATGGACAGCAAGGATTATCAGGAGGGTTCTAAACACTTATAAGATTGCCGAAAACTTGTGGATACCTAATGTTACAGTTTCTTGCTACCCACATAAATTCTACCAGGAATAAGACTGAACCTGAGCCAAACCAGAATAATAATAATAATAATAATGATGATCGACTCTCATCTGAATAGCCTGCACAACTGATTTGTTTTTGGTGATCAATTGTATGTGCTGTACATTAGCTCTCTTCCTCCATCGAATAAACGCTGCCTGAACTGGTGCATAGGGTACCTTGCATCAGGTGTTGAAGTGATTCTGGTCAGCAGGTCTGATGAATCACCTGAAACGCTCCAGCTTTATCAACAATGCAAATGTGGGTATCTGAATTTGCAGGGAAAGGGTGAGTCTTGAAGATGACTCAAGGTCTGAATGTCCTGCAACAGTCACCATGAGGAAAACATTGATCATGTTCACCAAATGTTGATGGATGAGAGGTGATTGACTATAAATCAAATTGTCAATGCTATTAGCATATCCTGTGAAAGAGTTAAGAATATTCTACAAAATGAATTTGGCATGACAAAGGTTTCTGCTTGGTGGGTGCCACTTCTTCTGACACCTGATCAAAAGCACACCAGGATAATCACATCAACGGAAATTCTGTCATTGTTTCAGGCAGGTTCAGCTGGTCTCCTTGAATATTTCCTAACCCAGGATGAACTCTGAGTTCATCACTTTGCACCAGAGAAAAGAGACAAACCATGCAGTGGAAATGCCCCTCCTCACTTGCTTCAAAGAAAGCCAAGGTTGTTTCATCTGCAGGGAAGGTGATGGCCTTGGCTTTTAGGGATGCAAATGGCATTGTGTTAATTGACTGTCTTTAAAAGGGCCATACAATGAACAGAAAGTACTATGATAAATTGCTGAGTCAGTTACAAAAGGCTATCAAGATCAAATACCCAGAGAGCGGTCGTGCTTCATCAGGACAATGCTCCAGCTCATAAGTCCTTGGTTTCAATAGCTGTTATAAATGACTGTGGCTTTGAACTGGTTGATCACCATTGCTATTCTCCTGATTTGGCCCCATCTGGCTATCATCTGTTCTCCAGCATGGGAAAACACTTGGCTGGGAACAGTGATGATGATGTCATATCTGCTGTTGATGATATTTTTAACAAACAGTATGAAAATTTCTTCACCAATGAGATCCAAGTATTGCAACACCAATGTAAGAAGCATATGGACTACAAGGAGAACTGTGTTGAAAAATAAATCTCATTTGATCACATTCTGTGAAAGAGTCTTGGTCAGCCTATAAATTTTTCAGCTGACTCTCATAATTCGATTTTGAAAGTGGAGGTGGAATATGTTCTGCTTATACTAACTTCTCACTATATCCACTCCTATCAAACAACTGATTGTATTGTAAAAAATGCTGTCAAAAATATCTCTTTTTGCAGATGAAATTTAGTAATGCCAATTTACAGCTTGGGAGTAGGAGTTGCAATTTTCCTGAAGGTGTTTGTTCTCCTTTCTGCAAGTGTTATTTGTCTTATAATGAATTTCAATACTAAAATAATATCCAATTAGTGGAATGTAATTAGAATGGTAGTAATCGATATATCTATATCAAACTTCATGAAGATTCATATCAATTTCTTCCTAAACTTAAACATAGGCATAGCTTTTCATATCATTGAAATTTATAGGTTATTGTCTTTGTATAAACTTAATCTGTGAAAGTACTCAAACTTTAAGGGCGTTCAGGATAAATATTGTATCAGGTCTGCAACTTCAGCCCTGTTGAATGTCCTCAGAGGTATATAAAGAAATGGGTCACCTTTAATATTGATCCCGAAAGATTCATCATGATAGCAATGACATCATAGTATTCATGAGTATTCTAATAATGAGATCACTAAACTGAATGAATTTCTCCTGATGGCCAAAGTTTTAAGAAGGAAGAATTTCAACAAAAATGAATAAAATTCGTGAGTTGTACTCAGTGAATTTGCTGGCTGCTTAGTACTTAATATCATGTAACTATTCTAAAGAGAAACTTATTTTAGGTAGAGAGGATTCTTTAGTCCCAACAGAAAATTTCTCTTATTTTAGTAGCATAGGAAAACGTATTCTCCTCATGTGAAAGCATGCATAAAAGTGTTCAGGAAGAATAAGTTCTGTATGAGAATGTCCTAACAATATTTCCATTTCCTAATATTGCTCTTTGTTTTTCAGGAATATGTCTATGTCTTTCTGTAAAGACAGAGTCATGTCAATGTCTTTACAGAAATGGTTGTCTGTACATTATGAATTACAAATGGAATCACAAATCTCAGAAGTATGAGGAAAAGAGAATTGCAATAATAAAATGCACAGAATAATTACACTTCACTCGTTGGTAGTAATCTCTGCTTTTGCTTGTTTTAATTTTCTTGGTGGTAGCTGCATTTTTTTTTGAGAAGTAGCATTTTTCATCATCTTTCTTTATTTCAAATGATAAACAATTTTTGTTAGACAAACACTTTTTTGCACAAGCATCTGCTGTTACATTTTTCTTCTTCCACAATGATTTCCCGGATATATCCAGAGTTGCATCTTTTACTTTCACAAAATTGATCTGAGGAAACTGGAATTAAAGGAAAATTTAGCTGAATGAAAATAACAACAGCAATAGTAATAATTTCTAATATAGAAAAAAAACCCAATAAAAATATGAGGTGAGATCAAATATGAGAACAAATACCACAGCACAATTTGTCTGATGCTCTAATGATTCTGCCAATCCATCACCCTAAAATACAAAAATAATTATAATAATTGCTGAAATTGCTAATTTCAATGACAAACACAATACCACAGATTCTACAGTGAGAATACATGAAAACATATCAAGATCAGTACTTGTTTTATCAATCTCAGAATTATGAATGACGAAGTACATCCAGGTGGGATTTAAACCCAGAATGTAAAAGTAGGTAACTAAATGTACTTAGTAATGGCAAGGCTTATAACCCATTACTTTACTCTCTTACTCTTTTTGTTTGCCTGGGAAAACAAAAATAATTCTTTTCTATCATAATCTAGTGAACAAATATAAATATGTAGCAAATGTGGACATTCATAACTTAATGTAGCAAGCTAAGAAATTTTAATTAATCAAATTTATACTTTTAATGAGATGAAGAAAAAGAATGATTATCTTTACAAGGTTGTCACTTTTGAATTTCGTGACCAGAATAATCTATATTCTAATGTGAAGAACATTACACATCGGCAACTTTCTGACTTTACAGCCATGACAGTGGAATGGTGTGCATGTGTATGCCACCAAAGAAAAGTCGTGCACTCTCCAGAAACAAGTATAAAGCAAGGATGATTATAGAAAACCAAAGGTGAGAGCCTCAAACAGACAGGAGAAGAGGCTTTCTCAAGATCAGCAAATGCATACTGCAGAATGTTAAATGTAGTCTCAATAGAGAAGGGAGATGTGACTTTCCCAAGATCAACAAAGGCATATTGCAGCACTTAATGCTAAATCATAAAAACACTGTTTTCATGATTAGACAGAGTCCAATAGAACAACTTATAGAAACACACTAACTACAAATTTGTTCTTCACAATCTTGGAGCTGCTTTCAGATATGATCCACCCCATTCTTATAAAAATGATAATTTTGTCCAAATTGATGTGCTAAACTCAAATTGTCATTTCTGCAAAGCTTTAAAATTTCCAAATGAAACTAATGGCATGTGCTGCTGAGGCAGAAAGGAAAAATTGCCAGCACTACCAGCTCCTACTCAACCTCTTATAGATCTTCTGGAAGGCACTTCCATCCAGTCAAAGGATTTTCTGAATGCTATCGGACAATACAACTCTACATTTCAAATGACATTGTTTGGTGCATCTAAGGAAATAGTTGAAAATGAATTTACACTGATGTTCAAATTTCAAGGGAAAGTCTATCACCTCATTGCTTCCCTGTTACCCAAAAATGAACAACCATAGTTCCTCTAAATATACTTTATGAGTCATGTAGGACAACAAACCCAAAGGAGGTGTCAAAACTTCAGATGATGGGTCATGTTAGATGCAGCGCCAAATGCCGCAAAGGAGAGTATAACTACTCACAGCTTTGCAGTGCATTCAAACATCACATACACCCCACCCCCAATTTTCATATACGGGTTAGGGCTTGGCCTGGAATACTCAAACAGGACAAATGATTGTGTCACTCTTTGTTGAATTAGCCAAATTTATTTACCTCCAAAAATGTTTTGTTGTCAATGCTGCACTTTAGTCTATCACCTGTGATATATATCCAAAGTATGCCATTTTAATCCTGCACAATGCCAGGTATCTCTGCTAGTTAACTATAAAACATTGATTTAATAACAATAACTAACGACTTTTACTATCTGCTTTCCATGCAGAAAGTGACCCTGAGAATTTTGTCCTATTTTAGTAAAATAGGATTAAATGTCGTGATCAATGATCTTTGGTTTGATCCCTATCGAAATCAGTTCATTTTAAATAGACATTTAGTGCCCTTGCGAAAGACCTGAATGTCACACAATCTCAATGCTTTCTTTATGTTTTGCTATGTCCCTAAATAATGGATAAATAATTGTTTACAATGAGGTGGTATTCATGGCTTTTAAAATCTAGTCACAGAAGAAACAGCAATATCATGAAATTCCTAGGCCACCCTCTTTTCTACTCTTGTATGATTCATGTCATTCATGTCTAGCCTGAGCATCTGTGAGTCAATCTGAATATTTGATATTGTAATAAATATATAAACAGTAATCATGAATTGTCCACCACAATAACCACAACTAGCTGAATGGCCAGGTGGTGGTGGTGAACCAGCCAACAAATTATATCAGAGGATAAGCTGAGTCAAATCTATGAGCTTGCAATATTAAGTCCAATATTTAGTGTGGAGCCCCAATTTGGACACCCAATATGTTAGAAATATTAACAAAACTACTCTCAACCATATCCAACCATCTTTAAAAAGGGTATTTCACATTATCTAATGTAATCCAAAGGATTTCCAAAGATACAGCATGCAGGATGAAAGATGATCTAGGCAATGGGATTGGTGGATTTCTACTCTATTAATCTATTGAAAATTAATGTCATGATAAAGCAATGACATTCTTATGGTTCCTTTGGTCATCAATGACAATGAACGGCTAAGTTTGTTTTGAAGGACTTTTATTCGGAGAACAACATATGGAAACTTTCTGAAGTTCTTGCTTTGGCAGTGCTAACAAAGGGCTCTTCTGGTTAAAAATAAAATCTACAGTCAACAAAGTGCTAGGACAGGCCTTTTTGAGATGCATGCAGTAAAACAAAATCATTTTGAATACATCCATGCAGTATCCAAGCATTGTTGTATTATGAAATTATGCCAAACAGCTGCTGTTATTCATGGAATGATTGCCTCACACCCTTCTTTATCTGGGCAGAGAAGGCAGTTTACCTCTGTCTAGTAACTAAAGCAACGAGATTGTGTAGGGAATGAGTTTGAAATTACATAGAAGTGCACTGGGCACACAGGAACTGGACTTTCTCAAATGCCAGGAAGCTCCCTAGAGTTTGTAAATGGTTTCTGTTACCTTTGTGACTTAATTAGCAGGAAGGGAGGAGGAGTGTTTTAAAGGGTATGTGTTTGAGATATGTTTTTTTCGATGGACTAAAGTCAGAAAGCTATTACTTCTGTTGACCACAAAAGGCCTCTCACAATGAGTGAAAGGCAGATTATATGTTGCTTGTATGTTTTATTTCGGCATGCTTTCTTGGCTGGGTCCCCTTCTGAACACCAACTACTTTACAGAGTGTATAAGGTGTATTTAATTATGACACCAACATTTCATAGGTTGTCATCATATTGTGGACAAGAAAAGAATAAAGTTCTTCTCAACACTGTGATCTCAGTACTCATTTACTAAACACATTACAAAATATATTGTGTGCATTCTACCATGGATCTAGAATTTATGATGTTATATTCATGAAGCTGTAAAAAAGTAAGTTCGAGTTGGATAAGTTTGAAATGTCCAAAAAAATCTGTGACTTTTACTTTAGGTTAATAAATCATTGTCTTGTAAAGTTTCATTTGTAAATGAAAGTGAGGGTAAATGAAAAGTGTGTGTAAGTGGCAAAATTTACAAGAGTTATTGGGACAAATCTATATAAGGTTGTAGATCAGAGAATGACAATTGGTGACAACAAATCTACTCAGTGTACACCATGATTTTGGATCATGGGATTTCTTGATAAGCCCTAGAGAGAAGTACCTCTATATCAGCAGGATTACATCTTTATAATCATTGTTGGTGAATTTGTCAGTGTTGTTGTCACCGTATTTGTTGATGACATCATTGATGCTATCATTGTTGTCATTGTCATCACCATCATCATCACCATCATCCCTTTTTAAATGTATGTCATCTACTCTTATTCGTTAATAATCGTTATTATTATTTCTATAATCAAGAATTGTTCACACAAAGAGTCATTATAAATATTGGCAGAAATCCTTGCATTATGCATTGAGGTTCAATATGTTTTGAGTTCAAATCCAGTAAAGATCAACTTTGCCTTTTTATCCATTCAGGGATTGATATGATACAGTACCATTCAAGTACTGAAGTTGATGGTAAAGACTAAACTCTTGCCCTCAAAAATTCTTGGCCTCGTGAATAGATTAAAAACACCCATCATCAATATTAATTGCCTTTATTATAATTAAGGGTGGTGGATTAGGAGAATTGGTAGAGCACTGAAAGGCTATTTCAAAGGATTGCTGAATTTTAGTGAGGAAGGGCTTGGGGGCATTATATTGCATAGAGTTTTGGATGATGCTATATGGTACAAATGAAAAAGGTCAAGTTGGAAATTAGAAGATCTACATAGATATCCTTGGTGTGACTGTGAGGCTAAAAAAGTTGCTTCACAATACTGTGGTCCTGAGTGGGATCTTTGTCAAAAATTTGCTTCTTGACTAAGGATGAAATCTGGTAAATGGAAACTATGGATGCCTGCTGGAGGGAATAGACTATCACATTTCCACTTTTTCGATGGAAAACTTAATCTGTCACCCAGTTTAATACTTTGTACTTGGATAGAATTAATGATGCAATGTTAATACCAGTTTGAATATGCTAAAAGCACATTTGGACATGTAAACAAGCCATTCACTGTATTTTGTCATGGAGAAAATTTCTCACTGTAAACATATGGTGTAAATACACCAAAATCAGCTTGCAGTGCCACCTATCCAGACTGTGAGAACATTGTATTTTTACTTATTACTGCTTAGTGCACTCACCCCAAAATTAGTGATGTTCACTCTGTTGCAAGTATCTGGTCTGAGGACAACTTCCTTTGTCTCTCCCACTAGCCACAAACATTGTGTAAATTGTCAGAGAGTCAGCTGACTTCCTCTGGCAAAGATATTTAGCACAAAAATAAAATAAAATTATGCTGACAGTGACAACAAAAGGAAAGCTGTTTACATTACCTTTACATGTAGAATTTACTGGAGTCCATTTACTATCTTTTTTACAT
Source organism: Octopus sinensis (assembly GCF_006345805.1). Classification (NCBI taxonomy): domain Eukaryota; kingdom Metazoa; phylum Mollusca; class Cephalopoda; order Octopoda; family Octopodidae; genus Octopus; species Octopus sinensis. The sequence continues at coordinate 21,935,144 of NC_043005.1, read as the reverse complement.
AATGATTTTATTTTGTCTTCTTTTGGACAAGTGTAGATCACTTCAGATTTATAGGTGGTGGTTTTGTAGGACTTCTTAGCACCAACAATATCTTTTGGTGGTCCACAGTTAATTTCGGAGTAAACTGAAATTGAAAGGAGAAACTGGTGTCAATGGTGAGAGTATGTTAGGAGGAGGGTGAGAATAAGGAGATAATGACAATGTTACAATGAAAAATATTGAGTGAAATAATTGGAAGACATCTGCACACAAAGACAAATACATACATAGATGCAAATAAACATATAAAAATGTATGTATACGTGTGCATGCATGTGTGTGTGTTCTTTTTCTCTTTTTAATTTAGAATACACTTTGATTGGCTACCTGCTTGCTAGTTAGATTGTAAGGGAAAGCATTTTGTTTTGTTCATTATCCACTAAATCTTTAGAAGTTCTTGCAGATTTTTATAGTCCCAGAGTTTTTCATGTGTACTCGGCAAGATATATAGAAAATACATACATTCTAAGAAAGACTCTTTAGTGTGATGAGGCTGTATCTAAATTAAATGGCTCAGCTGTCACAGTCAACCTTCTGGGGTCCTTAGAATCCACATATTACTGAGAAACATCATGTAAATTTATCAGGAGTTAAAAGTATGGCACAGCTTATATTCAAATTGAATTACCAGACCATTCCTTTTGATGGTACTGCAAGTGATTATATCAATTTGATTCTGCAATGACTATCTGTCATGCAAAGCATTCAAGAAGATTTTGAAGATGTGGAGTATTATTTCCAGGAAGACAGAACACCACCAGACTATCATACAAATGACCAATCTTGATGAGATGGTGCTGAACTGGAGGAGTGGATGAAGAGGAGATTCAGTAAAATAAACTCTACAGTCTCCAAATCTCGTACCATTCAGTTTTTTTTTATGTGGATACTTTTTTTATGTGGATATTTTTTTTATGTGGTACAAAAATCAGCAAAAGTTGATGAACCAAAGGCAGCCATTGTGTAAAAATGCACACATATACCAAATGAAATGATTCTTGATGTTTCCAATTCCATTACTTCACATTATCAATAGTGCCTGGGCAAAATAGCCTTCAATTTGAAACTAACTGTACACCAAAAATTTATTCCTATTAAATTTTGAAAAAGAAATCGTTTTTAATAAACATTGACTTAATAATCCTTCAATATGCGAATGTGTGCTTACATTTTGGGGGAATACCCTGTGTAAATGTGTGTGTGTGTGTGTGTGTGTATTTTCTTTGCTTTCTCTTTTTAATTTGAGGTTGTAAAGGAAAGCATCTTCTATTAAACATTATCCTTTAAATCTTACGATGGTCGTGCAGATTTTTATTGTCCCAGATATTATGTAGCATATGAATTAAGGATTTACATTCTCTCTGCAAGATCCCAAGTTCAGTCATACTTTGCTCTAGTAATAATATGCCTGTCTATACCTATACACACACACACACACACACACACACACACACACACACACACACACACACACACACACACATAACAGATTGAGTCAAATGTTGTTTTTGATTTTTACTGCTGATATTTGGCAACTTGTATCCCCATGTTACATCATGAATTTGACACAACTTGTAAATTCTTTAGTCTGTATTTTCATATATAACATATAATCATTAACTGTTTATTCATTAAATTACAACTTTAATAATGAGTGGTGAAAAAATTGCAATTAGAGCCATTTTATGCAACCTGTAGAAAAAAAGATTAAGTGAAAGAGTGGTGGCAAAAGAAATAAGTGATGTGGAAGTTCATACATTTCAAGGAATGTCACACCAGACTCGAAGACAAACCAAGGCCAGGGAAACTTTCTGTTGTGGAAGACGTTGCTTTGCTCAAAATGGTTGAACAATAGCCAGATCCAGGCACGCATACATTGTCAGCAGAACTTGGCCCTTCACAAAGCACCATTAATCAACACCACGATCAGCTGTGTAAACATGCTGTGGAGAAGTTCATGAACAGACCATTGACTAAGCTCAATGATATGTGAACTTTTGTGAACAACTGTGGACAAATCCTCATGATGCCTGTTTTTGGCATTGAATTGTAACTGGATATGAGAGACAGATGTAATTTCAAAATCCTATTAAGAAAATCAGTGGCTTTATTCCAGCAAAGCCTCAGAATCTGTTGTCAAACAAAGGCAGTTTGAACAGAAGGTTATGTGTGTTTGGTAGAATTTTGAGAGGGTGTTGTACTTTGAACTTGTCCTAGATGGTCATGCTGTGAATGCTAACCTTTATGCTCAACAACTGCAGTGAGTCTATGATGCTTTGAAAGCCTGCTATCTAGCATTGATCAATTGAAGATGTGCACTCCTACAGCATGACGATGCCCCAGCATAAACTCCCAAAGTGACTAAATGCAAACTTGAGAAATTTGAGGTGCTGGAAGTGCTACCTCACTCTGCCTACAGTCCAGACCTTGCATCATCAGATTATCATCTTTGTTGAACCATGGCTCATTTTCTGCATGGCTAGAGGGTCAATAATGTAGATAAGGTTAAAAACAGATGCAGGGAGTTTTCTGTCTCTAAATCAGTCAAATGGTATAAGCGTGAAATTGAGCTTCTCGCATGATGATGATAACAGACAATAGAATATGATGGGATATACTTTGATAGATAAATGGTTTTTGTATGTAATTTGCTAAAACTGTTAAAGCTTGAAATATGGAAACACTGTTGACTCAATCTGGTATGTATATATATATATATATATATATATATATATATATATATATATATATGTATGTACATATCATATCAGAAATCTGTTTCAGAGGATTACTGAGTTTTAGTAAAGAAGGATTCAGAGCATTATACTGTAGAGAATTTTGGATGATGACAAAAGTACTGGAGAGAAATGTCAATGTGGAAGCCAACAGGAAACAAGCATTCAAATTTCCAGTTCTTGATCAGCATACTTAATGCATCACTTGATTAAATGGCATTACCTTGCTCTCGGGCAGAATTAATGGAATGCGTACCGTTACAAGCGTTTGGGGATGTCTCTGGCTTGAGGATAGATTCCTCTTTAAGGATAACTTCCACCAGTCATAATGAGTGTGGAAACTGGGATAGAGTTCACCAGTCCTCCTCTGACAAAGACATTTAGCACAAAAATAAAACAAAATTACTTAGAAAAAAGACAAGATAGAAGCGATTTACGTTACCATTACAAGTAGGTGATACTGGAGTCCATTTGCCGTTCTTTTCACATGTGGATTTAAATGACTCTTCGTCTGAACAAGTATAGGTCACTTCAGATTTATAGTCGGTAGATTGGTAGTCCTTCTTAGCACCAACAATGTCTTTTGGTGGTCCACAGTTGATTTTTGAGTTAACTGAAATTGACGAAATAAACTGACATCAATATTAGGAAGAGGATGAGAGTAAAGAGATAATGACAATGTTACAATAAAAGATACTGAGTGAATCAAATTGATGAAATTTGCACACAGATATAATACATGTAAGTATGTGTGTGTGTGTGTGTGTGTGTGCGTGTGTGTGTGTGTGTGTGTGTGTGTGTGTGTGTGTGTGTGTGTGTGTGTGTGTGTGTGTGTGTGTGTGTGTGTGTGTGTGTGTGCGTGTGTATGAATGTATGCATGTTTGTATATCATTATTCAGTGTTATTTCAAGATTTCATGCCAATAAAGAGCCGGTTTCTAACCTAGATCTAAGGCTTCTTCATTGGAATTTCAACATCAACAGCAAGGTGTTTTTGTATGCATGTATGTATGTATATGTGCAGATTTCTATGTTTTGTTTTATGTATGTATTCTCATGCATATAGTTGCATATCTAGACACATTCATATATATTTAAATGACAAACTTCTGGAAAGATTTACAGAGTTTTACAGTTCCAGTGATGGATTTGATCTGTAGTTTTTGAATCAGCTTTCTCCTTCCTGGTTTTGAGAAGCCTAATTTCTGAAGATTGGTATTTAGGCAGAGTGCGACCCTATTAATTACAGGTATAAACCTGAACTTGTAATCTGGATAGAGTAACTGCAGATTTCTCAATAGTTCAGTGTAGGTTTTCTCCTTTTCATTGATCTTCAGCTTTATGCTGGGCAGCTAATTTTCACAACTGCACACAGTTTCTGTTCTCTATCCCAAATCATTATATCAGATCTGTTGTGCTTATATTTTATTGAGGTCTTCACTGGGACATTCCACCAGTACTCCTTTTTATTATGAGTGGCTATGGCTTCTATCTCACTGTGGGTTCTTATTTCTTTATCCTTGGGGTTATCCTTCTAATGGATTTCATTATATAGTGTCCTAGCTACAACACCACGTCTCATCAGTAAATAATACCATGATGACATTTTCAGACAACTGTACATATATATATATATATATATATATATATATATATATATATATATATATATATATATATATATATATATACATACATACATACATACATACATACACACACACATATACATACATACATACATACATACATACATATATATATATACAAACATTAGGAAGGGCATCCAGCCGTAGAAACATTGCCAGATCAGACTGGGCCTGGTGCAGCCTTCTGGCATCCTAGACCCCAGTTGAACCGTCCAACCCATGCTAGCATGGAAAGCGGACGCTAAATGATGATGATGATGATGATGATATATATATATATATATATATATATGTATGTTATTTAGAGATAGAAGTCCCCATGCAATTCATCAAATCCTAATATACATCACACCATATCATAGAATTTTATTTAAATACTTACTAATCTGTTCTAAATTTCTCTTCTACACGTGTTTCATGAGGTGCGTTTAACATTCCTTAGACCATCAGTCTTTTACAGGAACATGTTTTAACTGCAACCCCAATCGTCAGGACTCTTGATAACTTTATTATAATACTATAACAATTTCTATATGTTAATATTTTAACAGTTATGATTGTAATTAACAGACAAATATGCGTGCGTGTGAATTTATTTACACACACGCATATTTGTCTGTTAATTACAATCGTAACTGAGTGTCTTAGGCAGTCATCGTAATTGTTATAATGTCTTGTTGTTGAGATAGGCTCTTTTTCTTTCCTGATGAGAAGATTGCATTTTACATCGTTTATTCCTTTGGAATAAAACCAATGTTGGCTTCGAAACATATGTCGAAAGTAAAAGAATTTTAATAACATCTTCGTTCAACTCCATTTATTTACTTATACTACAAAAATTACTGCACATTAACCCGGAGTTTCTACCTTTGAATAGGTCACTTCATCCGGGTTACTTGCATGAATTTTGCTACCCTGGTAACTGTTTATTGAATTTTCCAAGTTAACGGTAAACAAAGGATAACTCATTCATCCATTTACACACACACACACACACACACACACACATATATATATATATATATATATATATATATATATACACCATATTTTATATATATATATATATATATTATATAAAATCCATTCTGTCTGTCTGTGTGTGTGTCTTCTAGGATCTCGGGCATCCTCCATCTGATTGTGCTCAAATTTGATATGTAGTTACCGACGGTATCAGGGCGTGTATAAGTCTTGAAAAAATTACAAAAATTGATTCCAGGTGAGAATGCGATCGATAAAGCAGTGGGAACAGGCATTTGTAAAATAGCTTTTCTTGGAATAGAAAAAAAGTCTATCTTTATTTCTTCTTTTGCTGGTGTCTCAAATTTAGGTCAAATCAGTGTTTCTCAAAGGAGAGGCCTATGGGAGAGTCGGACAAGTTGTTTTGAGAAATTTGGTTTAAATGTTTGACAACTCAGCGTCGTCCATTGGACAGGGGGCGTTTTGCTTGTAATAATAATATATGTATATATATATATATATATATATATATATATATATATATATATATATATATATACACACACACTATAGACACATCTGCATGTATATGTAAATACATGCAAACACATATACATGCAAGCACACAAAGCAAAAAAATAAAAACACTCTACTGACCTGGGTTAATGATGTAAGTATTCCATTCCCATGTGTCGGGTACAAGGTCCTGAGTCAAGTGAGTCACATTACTTTGATCACAGAGCATAGCTTTTTTATTATACTCATAAGAGTTACATCCTGGATTTTGATGACAAGCATGATCACACTGCTTTAAGCTCACATTTTCCAGCCGCTCAAATGTATCATACCCTGGTATGGTAGCGCCTTTAAGTATCAAAACATCATCTTTGGCTAGAAAAAAAGAAAGAAAACAAGACATACATTTTATACTCTCACACACACATTAAAAATTATACAGCATCCAATGCATGAATTGTTTTAAATGTACAATTTATTTAAAACAAATGTGAGGTCAGCTGAAAAATTTATACGTAGACCAAAATACTCATAGAATGTAATCAAATGAGACTTATTTATCAACATAGTCCCCTTTGAGGTCTACAAACTTCTGGTCTTGTAGTGCTTGGGTTCCATTGTTGAAAAACAGCAGATATGACATCATCATCACTGCAATACTAGTTTTCAATCAAGTGTTTTTTTCATGTTGAGGAGCAGACGATAGTCAGATGGGGCCAAGTAAGGAGAATAGTAAGGGTGATCAACCAGTTCAAAGCTGTAGTCATGCAAAACAGCCACTGAAACCAAGGACTTGTGAGCTGGAGTATTGTCCTGATGAAACAAGACCCCTCTCTGGGTATTTGGTCTTGATAGCCTTTTGTAACTGACTCAGCAAGTTGGCATATTATTCGCCATTGTGTAGCCCTTTTGAAGATAGTCAATAAACACGATGCCTTTTGTATCTTGGAAAACTGAGACCATCACCTTCCTACAGATGAAACAACCATGACCATCTTTGGAGAAGGTAAGGAAGGTGTTTCTACTGCATGGATTGTCTCTTTGTCTCAGACTCAAAGTGAAATAAACACTCATTCTCGATTAGGAAACCAGATTAATCTGCCTCAAACAATATCAGATTTTCCTGAGATGTGATTATCCTGGTGTAGTTTTGCTCAGATTTCAGGTGTGGCACCCACCGAGGAGAAGCCTTTGTCATGCCAAGCTCATTGTGCAGAATATTCTTTCACAGACAATACTAATAACATTGACTATTTTATTCATTGTCAGTCACCTGTCATCCATCATCATTTGGTGAACATGATAAATGTTTTCTTTGGTAGTAGTAGTTGCAGGACATCGAGACCTAAGGTCATCTTCAATCCTCTCCATTCAACTCCTAAATTCAGCTGCCCACTTTTGCACAATTGATAAACCTGGAGAGCAATCCCCTTATGTAGCAGCCATGTCAGCATGGATTTCATAGGGAGCAAAATCCTTTCTTTGAAGGTACTTGATAACATCACAATGCCAAATTGTGCTCCTTTTCAAGAGATGTTGCATTTAGTTACTTGTGAAGTCTTCTTTGAATAGTCAGATGTCAGTTTAGCTGGAGGGAAATAAAGCAGTTATTAATAAGAATAGCTGAAATTAATGCCTACAAGATTTCACAGCTCTATTATCACTCCTTCATAGTCTACCTATGAACATCACAACCCATTCTCATGTGTGTGTGTGTGTGTGTGTGTGTGTATGTGTGTGTGTATGAGTGTGTGTTTACATATATTTTTACTGTTAGATCTAATTATTCTTTAACTAAAACTGGATATACCCATCTTTATACACATCTTGAAACTGATCTTATTCTATTTATAGGAGGAGCCCTTGATTTTAATCCGCATGTATAAGTTTCTTTTCTCTCTGGTAATGGTTTTTCCTATATATATATATAAATTAATAATAATAATATTAGGGAGTAAATCCAAACTTACAGGGAAAAATTAGATTTAGGATTAAATCTAATTTTATAGTATAAATATATATATATATATATTAAATTAGAGATAAAACCACTATTAGGCAAATCAAACAGTGAAAATCATAAACTAATACATAGAAATAAAATTAATTAATAAAAAATATATAAAATATAAAATTCAAAATTTAAAATATTTAAATTAAAGTTAATATTTAAAAAAAATATTAAAATTAATAATTTAAACTTATAAATTTCAAATATATATATATATATATATTTTATTATTATTATTATTATTTAAAAAAAAAATTTTTTAATTATTATTATAACTTAAATATTGTCTTTTTAAATCGATAATTGGTAGTAATATTATTCCCATTGATAAATATATTTATAGTATTTATTTGTAATATTTATTTGATACTATATAAATATGGATTGATTATTTCATTAAGTATTTTATTTTAACTATACGATTTTTGAAAGTTATTAGTTAGCCAACGAGATATATAGATCGTTAATTTGTTATAGCGTTTGTTTAAGATTGTTTGTTTGTTTTTTTACAATTAGCTATTTCATCTTTAATCTTTTAATCTTTTAATATTTTTATAAGTAATAATATATAATTAATTTATTAGGTCTTTATTATATATTTATTGATAGAGATATTTTTAGATCTTAATTCTAATATTTATATACATTTATATATTTTCATTGATAATTTATTTATTATTCAAATATTATATAATTATTTGACTTGAAATTATATTTAATAATATGAATAGTCATTTTTTTTTTGTAAAATATTTATGTAATTACATATTGACTGTAACTGATATTAGATTATTTGTGGGTTTCTTACCTTAAAAATTAATACTTAAAAATTAATATTTAACATTATTATCGATTGTTTGACTTAATCATAATCGTTAAGTTTATAGTTTGATAATAGAGTTTTTATAAGAAAAATTATTATTTTATATATTTCTTAAAAAATACTGTTTAAATATTTCTGATTATTTATTTAAATATTATAATTAACCTGAAGATTGACTATAACCATAATTCGAATTATCAATTGTATTTAAATTATTGTTATTCGAATTGATTATGGGCATGAAACGATCGTAGTGGTTTTACTCTTTATCTTATATTCAACTTTTAATACTTTTTGATTGTTATATATATATATATATTATATATATTATAAAAAAAAAAAAATATATATATTATATATATATATATACGAGGGGTGTTCAATAAGTAATGCCTCTGACCCACTTGCCTTTGTTTGATCTTGCATGTGCAATTATTGATATCTCTATAGATTAAGTGGCAAATTACAGCTCCGAACTAATTGTGGTTTCTGATTTACAGGTGTTTGAAATGAGTCAAGTGGGAAATGGAGCATGTTGAGTGTCGAGCAGTAATCCGGTTTTTGTATTTGAAATGACGCACACCACAGGAGACTTTTAATGAAATGAAAGTAACTTATGGTGATGATGCCCCATCATATGACCTTGTAAAACGCTGGCATCGTGAATTCAAACATGGTCGGAACTCTGTGGAAACAGCTCCCAGATCTGGTCGCACCCCTTCTGCCATTGATGAGGCATCTGTCCGTCAAGTTGAGGCTGCCATTTTGGAAAATCGACGCATAACTATTCGCCAAATAGCCCATGAGGTCAAGATTAGTACCGGGTCTGTGGAAACTATCATTCCTGACCATTTGCATATGCAAAAGGTGTCTGCCAGATGGATTTCCAGGTTGCTTACACTTTTCCAGAAGCAAGAACGCAAGAATTCCAGAAGCAAGAATTTGGGGATGTGCCAAGAAGATGAGTCAAAATTTTTCAAAAGACTGATTACACAGGATGAGACCTGGGTCCATCACTATGATCCAGAGACCAAAGCCCAGTCAATGCAGTGGAAGCACCATGACTCACCTCCTCCAAAGAAGGCAAGGGTGCAGCCCTCTGCTGAGAAGGTCATGCTCACAGTCTTCTGGGACCAGGACGGAGTAGTGATGACAGATTTCCTGGCAAAGGGTACCACAATTACAGGAGCCTATCATGTTTCACTTTTGAGGAAATTAAGAGAAGCTATCGAAACCAAGAGGTGGGGCAAGATCAGCAAAGGCATCCTCCTCCTGCAGGACGACGCTCCAGTCCACAACTCGCGTGTCACCAGATCAGAAGCACAGGCTATGAACTCTTCCCCCATCCCCCTACTCTCCTGACCTTGCACCCTCTGATTTTCACCTCTTCCCAGCCATGAAGTTGTTTTTGAAAGGAAAGCATTTCCCAGATGATGCAGCCTTGATTTCTGAAGTCACGTCGTGGTTGGAGGACCAAGCTGGGGTCTTCTACGAAAACGGTCTCCAGAACTGCATCAAACGATGGGAGAAATGCGTACCTCTGGGTTGTTCCTATGTAGAAAAAGACTAATACCTGTGCCAAGTTTCATTGCTCTACTGCTATGGGAAGTGGGTCAGGGGCATTACTTATTGAACGCCCCTCGTATATATATATATATATATATATATATATATATATATATATATATATATATGGCACGTAAAAAGCACCCACTACACTCACGGAGTGGTTGGCGTTAGGAAGGGCATCCAGCCGTAGAAACACTGCCAGATCTGACTGGGCCTGATGAAGCCTTCCAGCTTCACAGACCCCAGTTGAACCGTCCAACCCATGCTAGCATGGAGAACGGACGCTAAATGATGATGATGATGATGATGATGATGATGATGATGATATATATATATATATATATATATATATATATATAATTTATTTGAAATTTATAAGTTTAAATTATTAATTTAAATATGTAAAATTTTGAATTTTATATTTACATATTTTGTATTAATTAATTTTATTTCTATGTTTTGGTTTATGATTTTCACTGTTTGATTTGCCTAATAGTGGTTTTATCTCTAATTTAATATATATATATATATATATATATATATATATATATATATATAAATTATTAGAGATAAAACCACTATTAGGCAAATCAAACAGTGAAAATCATAAGCCAATACATAGAAATAAAATTAATTAATAAAATACATAAAAAATATAACATATAAAATTCCAAATTAAAATATTTAAATTAAAGTTAAGATTTAAAAAATTATTTAAATTAATAATTTAAAATTATAAATTTTAAATAAATATATATATATATTTTATTATTATTTTATTTATTGATCTATTATTTTTTTTTTAATTATATAACTATCAAAAAGTATTAAAAGTTTAATATAAGATAAAGAGTAAAACCACTACGATCGTTTCATGCCCGTAACCAATTTGAATCACAATAATTTTAATTCAATTAATAATTCGAATTATGGTTATAGTCAATCTTCAGGTTAATTGTAATATTTTAATAAATAATCAGAAATATTTAAACAATATTTTTTAAGAAATAAATAAAATAATAATTTTTCTTATAAAAAACTCTATCATCAAACTATAAACTTAACGATTATGATTATGTCAAAACATCGATTATAATGTTAAATATTAATTTTAATTTTTAAGTATTAATTTTTAAGGTAAGAAACCCACAAATAATCTAATATCAGTTATAGTCAATATGTAATTACATAAATATTTTACAAAAAAAGGACTATTCATATTATTAAAAATATAATATTTAAATAATATATAAATTATCAATGAAAATATACAAATGTATATAAATATTAGAATTAAGATCTAAAAATATCTCTATAAATAAATATAATAAAGACCTAATAAATTAATTATACATATATTAATAAAAATATTAAAATATTAAAGATGAAATAGCTAATTGCAAAAATACAAACAATCAATCTGAAACAAATGCTAAAGCAAATTAACTATCTTTATATCTCGTTGGCTAAATAATAACTTTCAAAAATCTTATATTTATACTTAAAGAAATAATCAATTCGTAGTTATATAGTATCAATTAAATACTATAAATATATTTATCAATGGGAATAATATAACTACCCATTATCAATTTAAGAAGACAATATATAAGTTATAATAATAATTATAAGAAATTTAAAACTACAATTAATGCTATTAATACATGTATATACATGAAACCTAACTTTAAACAACTCGTATACTTACTATCAAACAATATATCTATCGCTAAGTAAATTCTTACGAATAAACTTAAAGTTAATATCTAATAATTAAATAGAAAATTACGAAATTAGATCATTACATAAACAACGATATTTACATAAAAAAACAATAATGTTATACCATAAGACTTATAAAATACTAAAATTTAAAATTTACAAATCTTAAATATAAATATAAATATATACTTAGCTTAGCGATATTTATACTATAAAATTAGATTTAATCCTAAATCTAATTTTTCCCTGTAAGTTTGGATTTACTCCCTAATATTATTATTATATATATATATATATGTATAAATGTAATTCTTTTCTCAAATAAACTGTACTTCATATTCAAGGCTTTGATAAAGCTATAAAGTGTTACTCAGGCATTCAACTATGCATTCACTGCATCTTATAGCATCAAATTTTCTTAAATGTGCATGTGTGTATGTGTGTGTGTGCACATTAATTTACCTAGATATTAGCTTAAATGAAATACAGTTTAATTTTGTGCCAGGAAGAATTGCTTATGATGTTCTTTTTCTAAAATAGCAACTGCAGAAGTAGTTAGCTAAGAGTAGGCCACTTTACTTAGTATTTGATCTGGAGAAAACGTTTAGAAGTTCCCTTGCTCTCTGATCTCATAGTTGCTGAGGAAGCTAAGGTTGATGAATGGCTTCTGAAAGCCTTACAAGCCATGTATAAAGGTATTGTCAGTAATGTGAGAGTTAGCAATGACTGCAGTAGCAAATTTCTGGTGCCAGTAGTGGTTCACCCGGGCTTTGTTCTGAGTAATTTTCTTTTTATCATAGTCCTCCAGGTCATAACAGAGAAGTTTAAGAATGAATACCCATGGAAACTATTCTATGCTAATAACCTTGTTATTATAGCTAATCTATTGTGGAATTAGAAATGAAACACAGGGTGTGGAAGAAAAACCTGAAATCAATTAGTAAAAACTTAAGCTTAAATAAGTAGGAAAGAGACATAACTCTACTTCCATAAGGGAAATGACATTACCTAATATGTAGGAAAGGAGCAGTTAGAACTTCTATATCATATAATTAAAGTGAATTATGAATACACAAGAGGTGCTGTAGAATCACAGGCTGGTGAACAGAAAGTAAGCTTTGTCTGTGAAAGATGTGCAAGAACAATAAACAGTAAGAGTGCACAGGAAAGTGATTTTCTCAAATGCCGAGAAACTCTCTGGAGGCAGTAAATAGCTTCTGTTCCTAGGTGATATAATTAGAAGGGAGTGGGGTGTACTGAAAGAATAATAGCCAAAGTAAGAAGAGGTTGGAGAAAGTTCAGAGTTTACAAAAGGCTTCTCTCTTAGAGTAAAAAGCAGATTGTATTAGGATTGTATATGAATCGCATTGCTACAAGGTTGCAAGACCTGCTCAACATGGTGAAGCTAATGTTCTGGAAGCATAATGTATGTGCTCACAACTGGGTCCTTCACCAAACTTGTTACAGTTAAGCTTTCCACACCCCTTATTTCCCTTCATTGCGCTCCTCACATCTGCATTATTTTGCTATTGTAGTTAAATGAGATTAGAACTACTTATTTCATCATCATTGTTTGCATTATCAATTACCTCTCTCACTCCCTATTACCACATCCTTTTGCATTCATCCTTCATTCTTAACGTTGTCTTTTCCCACACATATTTTCCTTTCTGTCTTTCCCTCTCACCTGAACCATTTTCAGTTGACTCACCCTTAACTACCCATGACCACCTATCACTCAAGATCTCTCACTCTCCACACACACCTTAAAACCTACCCTTAATCTCCCTCTCTGTTTTCTTCCCCATTTCTATTATTTTATAATTAACATTCTGATGTTCTTCACCCTTTCTATACTACTAGCCATCACCTCCTGTTCCTTCCTTCAAAATCATATTTATCATCAGTCATCACTCCACCCTTGATCATTATTCACCATAATCCTCCACAAGCTGTCTAACCTCTCTCACTCTGCTCCCAAACACTTGCAACCTCTACACCATCAATTCCTCTTAATCTATCCCCACTCTCTCTTCTATTCACATTTTGGACATGCTTGGATATCTTGTTACTACCATCTTATCTCAGTTTCCAGCTCTGCCCTAATTACTCTTACCATCTTTTAGGTAACCCTGTCAATGTCTTCACAGAATCAGTTGTGTGTGTGTGTGTGTGTGTGTGTGTGTGTGTGTGTGTATGTATGTATGTTTATATATATATATCTTGAAGTACAAATGGAATCATAAATTTCAGAAAAAGAGGATCCAACAAACAAATACTAAGAATAATTACATTTTATTCGTTGGTAGTAATCTCTGCTTTTGTCTGATTTCATTTTCTTGGATTTAGTTGCAGTTTGCTTTGATAAGTAACAATCTCCATTTTCTTTATTCATTTCAAATGACAAACAAGTTTTGTCAGACAAACACTCTTTAGCACAAGCATCTGTTGTTATATTTTTCTTGTGCAATAATGGTTTCCCAGATACATCCAGAACTGCATATTTTACTTTCACAAAATGGATCTGAGCAGCTGGAATTAAAGCAAGAGTGAGACAATTGGAAACAAAGCAAAAGAACAACAATAGAAATTTCTCACATTGGAAGAAGATCAAATCTTTGAGGTAGGAGGTGGTCAATTAAATTGGCCTATATACCTGAGTATTATCGTATTTTATTGGCCTTGGAAGGGCAAAGTTAAGATCAGCAGGATACAAACTCAGAAGTGAAAGAGCCAGAACTAAAACCACAACACACTTTGTCTGATGCTCAAATGATTCTATGAATACCTCCTTAACAGAAGAATGATTATGACTACTGCTGATGTTAACAATATTAATAATAATGGTTCCTAACATAGCCCTTTATAATTCACATTATTCTGTCTAATGTAAGGCTTATTTATTCAAGTTTTGAATTAATTTTGCATTATCTTGTAGCTATGAGATTGGTGGTTAGTAATCTTTAGAAGGATATTTTAGGATTGGTGTGAGAGGCCAAGGTCACACATTCTACAGTGAGAATATATAAGAAGAAGTCTATCTCAGTACTTGACTAATATTTGCTTTATGAACCGAAAGTACACCCAGGTGTGATTTGAACCCAGACTGTAAAAGGACATAACTAAATGTAGCTGGTCATAACAAGGCTTAGAACCCATCACTTTTCGCAATCTTTTGCCTGGAAAAACTAAAATAATTTCACTTTCACATTGTCTAGTGAATAAATATATATGCAGTAAATGTGGACAGCCACAACTTAATGTAAGAAGCTACAAAATATCAATTAATCAAAATTATTCTTTTAATGAAATACAAAAGAAAAGTGTTTATCTTTATGAGGATTCCCCTTCAGAATTTCATGACCAGAATAAGTCATTAACAATAATTTTACAAGACTTTGAGGGTGAAACTTTAACCATAATACCTTGATTCAATAAGTAGCCACTTTTCTATGTGTTTCATATGCAGGAAATGACCTTTGTTGTCTTAGTACATATATATGGATTGAGTGAGTAATCTGGGTTTGATTCTCAGTCCAAGTCAGTTCACTTTACATAGACAGCTACTAGCCCTAAGAAAGACATGGATATCATTGCTTTCTCTAATTACGTTTAGTCATTTACCTTAATAATCAATACATAACTAATTAAAAGGAGGTATCCCTTATATCTTCTGACAAGCTAGATCTTTTAGTTCAGAGAATGATATGGATGACTTCCTGAAATTCTTGGCAAATTCTACCAAAGTAATATACTAGTCTAAGATATAATCTACAATCACAGAGATGCCATCAGAAAGTCCTGTCTGAGATGTGCACAATACAACAAACTAATTTTACATGCACATGTTGAATGTCCAGGTGTTGTTGACTTGTAGATTTAAATCAAACAGCAGCTATTGCATGTGGTTCAAATCTGGCTGTCAGCCAAGCACATCAAGATGATTGCTCCACATGTTCTTTCAGTCCAACACACAAACCAGTTTTCTCTGTTTTGTTGCCATTATAAAAAAGGTTGTGTGGTGGATGAGGTTGAAAGGTCTGACAATGGGGACTTTGTCTTTGGTTAATCCCTAATCTGTATTTTTAAAGTTTCCTTCGTGAGGCTGGAGAGAAAGATGCTCTCCTCAAGGGAAATTATGAAATTGATGTGAAAGTGGATATGGCCCACAGTGCTTAAATATTAATTGGAGAAGACAAAGATGAGCTGAGCCATAACTTGACAACAATATGGTATTGTGAGGACTTCTGGCTGTATCTGCTTCACAACTAAGCCTTTTGAATGAAAAATTTGGTGGATGGAAACTATATGGAATGCTGCTGGGGCGGACATGCTGCTATGCTTGCTACACTTGGCCAGCAGACTTAATCTATTATTGAATTTAATACCATAACCTGTAACTTGGATGAGTTTAATGAAGTCTATTCTGTTACAAGCATTTGGAGATGTCACTGATCTGAGGATTGCTTACGCTCTGCCTCACATCAGCCAACAACACCATGAAAATTATCAACGAATCAGCCTTTCTTTCTCTTACAAAGATATTTCAGAAAAAAATTAAACAAAATTACTGAAACAGAGACATCAAGAGAGAACCTGTTTACATTAATTTACCTTTACAAGTGGACGGTACAGGGGACCATTTATGATCCTCTTTACATACTGATTTAAATTTTTCTCCTTCTGGACAAGTGTAGGTTACTTCAGATTTAAAAGTGGTGGTGTTGTAGGTCTTCTTGGCACCATTAATATCTTTCGGTGGTCCACAGTCAACTTTTGAATTAACTGAAAGTTAAGAGAAATTGATATCAGTGGTACATGTATACCAGGAGTGACTGAGAACAAGGAAATCAGGACGAATTTAGAAAAAAAATATTGACTAAAACAAACTGAAGACACCTGCACAGACACACACACACACATCCATCCTTCCTTCCTTTCTTCCTTCCACAGGCAAAAACTATTTTTGCAGTTAAGCTTCCTCTGATATTGCTGCACCTCTTATGCGTTCATAGCTTGCACTGGGGACATCTTACAGAGTTTCTAGCAATGCCTTTCCTACAGATCAAACAGGACCATCAGCCTGAAGAGATTTGCATGTATACACACACACACACACACACACACACACACACACACACACACACACACACACACAGGGGATGCTGAAAAGTTCCTGGTTTTAATCTTTTACAGGGTTTAGAAAATCTGAAGGACTACTGCAATAAGTGTGTGATTCTGAGAGGGGAATATATTAAATGAAATCGTAATTAACTGAACCCCCTGTATTTACTTTTACTCAAAGCATGGAACTTCTCAGCACCCCCTCACACACACACACACACACACACACACACACACACACACACACACGAAACATCTGTTTTTCCATGCTCACATGGATCACACAGATTTTGTATAACCAGATGCCAAACATATTGCTAACCCTCATCTGTTTCACATTACCCAGATAGGATTACTGGAAGATTGGAAATGAAGAACACCTCATCTATGACAGTGACACAATTACTGCTCTAAGTAAAGGCAGTAAACAAAAAAAGCAAACACATCCCTACACATATACCTGTTTGTAGAGGAATAACATAACCGTTTGTTAGAGTGGAGGAGGAAGTGGAGCCAGAGAGAGAAAAGGGAATGTGAGAGTAGATAGCCAGCTGATGCATTATGCTGTCACTCATGGAATTAGTGGAAGTAAGAGGTGAAAAGAAAAAGAGAAATGTTAAAGACATGAAGAGGGAAATTACATGGTTAAAAAGTTTGTTGAAGAGGTAGAGAGAAAGAGAGAATTATATGTAAATACACAGGTATACAATAAATAAAATGGAAACACTCTACTCACCTGGGTTAACCAAAAATATATCCCAATCTCCATCATTGGGTTTTAGTACATCATCACTCAACTGAGTCACATTACTCAGATCACACAACTTAGCTTCAGCATTGTACTGGTATGAGTTACATCCTATATAGTGTTGACAAGTCTTTTCACACTCCTTTAACGTCTTATTCTTAAGCTGTCCTAAAATAGTCTTGCTTGGCATGCTAACTTTTTTAATCATAACAGGTTTGTCAGCTGGAAAAAGAAAGAGAGAACAAGAAATACATTTTACACTCCTCCAACTACCCAACACACACACATACACACACACACATCACATCACATTCATATATTAGATATTGTAAAGTATCTGTGCAAAAGTTTGTAAATGGATAATTTATAATAAAGAAATAATTGATTTACAAAATGTCACTCTAATCAGAATCCATGTGAGCTGTAGAACAGCTTGAGACTTATATCAAAACATATCTCAATACTCACAGTGTTTTACAGTGGAAAATAATATTGTGGACGGGAACTGTTCTTATTTTTATGTATTCTACACTTATAAAAGCAATGCAGGAGAGACTTTCCCATATCTTATTCAAAACTTTGATTGCTGGTACTCGTGCATAATTATCTATTTTAAATATATCTATAAATTAGTAATAGTAGTAGTAGTAGCAGTAGTAGCAGCAACAATAGTAGTAGTAGTAATATTTATGATAGCCCTTTCTACTAGAGGCACAAGGCCTGAAATTGGTGGGAGGATAAGTTGATCACATCGACCCAAGTCTTTCACTGATATTTAATTTATGAACCCCTAAAGGATGAAAGGCAAAGTTGACCTTGATGGAATTTGAACTTAGAACATGGCGATGGGTGAAATACCACTAAGCATTTCACCCAACATACTAATGATTCTGCCAGCTCGCCTGGTTAGTAGTAGTAGTAGTAGTGGTGGTGGTAGTAGTAGTAGTAATAATAATAATAATCCTTTCTACTATAGGCACATGACCTGAAATTTTAGTGAAGGGGATAGTCGGTTCCATTACCCTGAAAAGATGAAAGACAAAGTCGACCTTGGCAATAATCAAATACATTCTCTTCATGGATGTTTTGAAGCTGTATGACAAGGATGAAGCACAAGTGAGTTCTCTGGTGAACATGGTCCACTTTTTTAGTGTTGATGTTAGAATGGAATTTGGATTCAAAAAGTGTGGTATAATATACCTGAAAAAGAGGCAAAGTACAATCCTAAGCAGGGACAGAATTATCTAATAGAGAACTGATTAAACAAATTGAAAAGGAAGGCTACAAATAGCTTGACATTTTAGGGTTAAATGAAATCATGGAGAAGGAAATGTAAAGACAACTGAGGTGGAATATTTCTGAAGAGTATGATTGGTGTTGTGCTCAAAATTGACCAGATGGAATAAAATCCAAGCAGTGAATACATAGGCGATAGCATCACTTCAGTATGGAGCTGGAATCATAAACTGGCAAAGGAAAGAACTAATGAACATCGATACAAAGACAAGAAAAATATTGACACCCTAAAAGTGAGACCAATAAGCTGTACTTGTCCAGAAGAAAGGGTGGGAGAAGTTTCATCAGTTGCCAGGATTGTATCAAAGTAGAGGAAAACAGCTTAGGGTTGTATGTAAAAAAACACCATACAACCATTGCTGAAACATGTGAAGAAGTCTAGTATCATCAAAATTGATAATTGTGTCGAGAAAAAAAAAACTTAAAGAGGAAAAGGACACAAAAAAAGAAACAGCATGAAAGGAGAAAAAATGTATAATCAGTTTGCAAGAGATATGAATGCCAAGACAGATACAGAAGACCAGTGGCTATGGATGAGGAGTGATCTGAAGATAGAGACAGAAGCACTGATATGCACAGCACAAGAACAAGCGTTAAGAACAATGTTAAGTGCAGAATTGACAACTCTACCAAGAGCAACAAATGCAGAATGTGTGACAAGAGGGGTGAAATGGTATGACACATCATTAGAGAATGCTTGAGTTTGGCACAACATGATTACAAAAGATGATATGACAATGTGACCAGAATGATCCATTGGGAGCTCTGTAGAAATCATGGCCTTCAAAGTGTAAAGATGTGGTATGACTAAACCCCAGGAGTTACTGAGAATGAAGATTGCAAAACCCTGTAGGGTACAAGGATTCAGTGTGATCACCTGACCAGAAATCAGATGTTGTGGTGAATATGTACTCTATATGTGATGGTGTACTAATGTATGCTCTGAGGGTGGTAATACCACAGAAATGACAGAAGAGAATGCTAAAAGAGTTTCAGATGGAACACCCAGGCATCTCTAGAATGAAAGTGCAGATGTGAAGTTTCGTATACTGGCCAAGCATGGACAAGGAAATTGAAAACCTGGTAAAAGGCTGCAGAGGATGTGCGCTGGCAGCGAAACTACCTACTAGAAAATGTGAACCTTGGCTGGAAGTGAGAATACTAATATCAAAGCCACATATACAAAAAAAAAAGGGAAGAACACTAAATTCCTAAAAGTAGACCCTAAGAAGAAAAGATATATATACATATATATATATATAAAAGGAGGAGATGGGGTGAATGAAAGATTTTTAGATGAAAAAATTAAAAGGGGAGATGTTGTACAGTGAAACTGTACACCACTGCCAGTAAAAGGTGGTAGTAGCCAGCCATTATAAATAGACCAGTAGTTGGTCAACAGGAGAAGGTTGAGAAGATCAAGAGTACATGTAGACTGTATTGATAGTTGTGTATGTGCTGATATAGTAACTATACTGTGATGCTGAGTGGAAATTATATTGATCCAACCTTTTGAGGATAATAACACTGTACAACTGGGGGCCATACAGTGCCAGATAGAACCATTCTATTGACAACTTCAGAATATAACAATATCTGTCAGAGTGACAACTGTTATCAAAACACAGATACAACAGTGGCAAAAGACAGCTTTACAACATAAAATAATATCCAGTTAGATGAATGTAATTAGAATGGTAGTAATCAATATGTTTATATCAAAATTTTTGAAGATTCATATCAATTTCTTCCTAAACTCAATCATGGCATGGCTGTTCATATTACTGAAATTGCTAGGCCATTGTCTCTGTTTAAAACTGATCTGCGAAAGTACTCAAACTTTAAGAGGGCATTCAGGATAAATATTGTATCAGGTCTGCAACTTCAGCCCTGTTGAATGTCCTCACAGATATATAAAGAAATGGGTCACCTTTAATATTGATCCCGAAAGAGTCATCATTATAGCAATGACATCATAGCTTTCATGAGTATTCTAATAATGAAATCACTAAATTGAGTGAATTTCTCCTGATGTCCAAAGTTTTAAGAAGGAAGAATTTCAACAAAAAAGGATAAATAAAAAAGGATGAATTTGCTGGCTGCTTAGTACTTAATACCCTGAAACTATTTTGAAGAGAGACTTATTTTAGGTAGAGAGATTTCTTCAGCCCCAACACACAATTTCTCTTATTCTAGTTGCATAGGAAAACGTATTCTCCTCATGTAATATAATGGCTGGTGACAAGAAGGCCATCTTGCTCTAATAAACATGACAAAATGTAGCAAATACATGACTACATAGATTAATAGTACTTTTTCTGTTATTTTATCTGGCAGATTACGAAGGACAACAACTACTGATGAGACACTATGTTGTAATAACACTGTTTAAGCCATGTCAACAAGAAGAAATGAAGAAAAAGCTGTTGTTGCTGCTTCTACAGCTGCTGCCGCCACCATCACCACCAGTGCCACTGCTGCTTCCACCATGACTACTACTAGTAATACTAATACTATTACTACTAAGGTTTAACAAAAACACAAGCTTCTTTTCTTACATAAAATACAATTGAAAGCATGCATAAAATGTTCAGGAATAATAAGTTCTGTATGAGAATGTCCTAACACTATTTCCATTTCTTAATATTGTTCTTTGTTTTCTTTGTTTTTCTGTAAAGACAGTCATGTCAATGTCTGTCAATGTCTTTACAGAAATGGTTGTCTGTACATTATGAATTACAAATGGAATCACAAATCTCAGAAGTAAGAGGAAAAGAGAATTGCAATAATAAAATGCACAGGATTACATTTAACTCGTTGGTAGTAATCTCTGCTCTTGGTTGTTTTCATTTTTTTGTTGGTAGCTGCTGTTTGCCTTGAAAAGTAACATTTTCCATCATTTTTATTTATTTCAAATGATAAACAATTTTCGTTAGACAAACATCCTTCTGCACAAGCATCTGCTGTTACATTTTTCTCTTTCCACAATATTTTCCCGGATACATCCAGAGTTGCATCTTTTACTTTCACAAAATTGATCTGAGAAACTGGAATTAAAGAAAAATTTAGACAAATGAAAATAACAACAACAATTGTAATAATTTCTAATATAGAAAAAAACAACAAAAATATGAGGTAGGAGTAAAACAATTAAATTGGCCTGTAAATTTGACTGGTATTGTATTTTAGTGGCCCTAGATGGGTAGAGTTAACATCAGCAGAATTAGAAGTTAGACATTAACGAGCCACAACAAATACCACAGCACATTTTGTCTGATGCACAAATGATTCTAGCAATCCATCACCCTAAAATACAATAATAATTATAATCATTGCTGAAGTTATTAATTTTAATGATAAACTTAATACCACAGATTCTGTAGTGAGAATACATGAAAATATATCAACCTCATCATCATCATTGTTAACATCTGTTTTCTGTGCTAGCATGGGTTTGACCGGGGTCTGGGAAGCCAGGAGGCTGCACAAGGTTCCAGTCTGATCTGGCAGTTTTTCTACAGCTTGATGCCCTTCCTAATGCCAACCACTCCATTTTTACGTGCCACTGACACAGGTGCCAAGGGAAGCTGGCAGTGGCCACGATCAGTTGGTGCATTTTACATGCCACTGGCACGGAAGCCAGTCAAGGTGGCACTGGCATTGGCCACGTTTGGATGATGCTTTTTACCTGCCACTGGCACAAGTATCACAACTACAATTTCCATTTGATATTTATTTTGATTGATGTTAATGTACTTGACTCAATAGGTCTCCTCAAGCACAGCAGGTCACCCTAAGATCCAACGTAAGCACAGCAAGTCGTTCTGCAATCAAAGGTACTTTGGATGGGCTGGGGCTGCTATGCGAAACTGGTGCAGGAAACAGCCATGAACTCATGTTATTTGTCGAGTCTTTGCAGTCACAGCATATCTCTAGAGATCTCGTCTTTTGTCATTGCCTCTGTGCAACCCAACGTTCGGAGGTCATGCTTGACCACCTCATCCCATGTCTTCCTGGGTCTACCTCTCCCCCGGATTCCTTCAACTGTTTGGGAGTGGCACTTCTTCACACATCTCTCCTCATCCATCCGTAGTACATGACCATACCAGCGCAAACATCTCTCTTGTACACCGCATCCGATGCTTCTTATGTCCAGAATTTCTCTCAGGGTGTTTACACTCTGTCGTGTGTGCACACTGACATTACACATCCAGCAGATCATGCTAGCTTCATTTCTTTCAAGCCTACACATGTCCTCTGCAGTCACAGCCCATGTTTCACTACCGTGAAGCATGGCAGTTTGCACACATGTGTTGTACAATCTACCTTTCACTCTGAGCGAGAGACCCTTTGTCACCAGTAGGGGTAGAAACTTTCTAAACTTTGCCCAGGCTATTCGTATTCTAGTGGTGACACTCTCTGAACACCCACCTCCACTACTAACTTGGTCACCTAGGTAGCGGAAACTATCAACTACTTCTAATTTCTTCCCCTGGAGTGTGATGGAATCTGTTTTCTGAGTACCTGTGGTGTCTACTGCCCCTGTGCATCTGCCGCACACGAAAGCTATCTTCTCGGTTAATTTTCCTTTGATGTTGCTGCACTTCTTATGCATCCATAGCTTACACTGGGTACATCTTATGGAGTTTCTACCTACACCTTTTCTACAGATCGAGCAGGGCCACCTACTTTAGGGTGTGTATGATGAGTTTGCCTTCCTACTTACTATAACTTCGGTCTTTGCTACTTTTACTGTAAGGCCTTTTGATTCTAAACCTAGCTTCCACACCTGAAATTTCTTTTCTAGTTCCAGTTGTGATTCTGCTATGAGGGCCAGGTCATCAGCATAGAGGAGCTCCCAGGGGCAACCCATCTTGAATTCTTCTGTTATTGCCTGGAGGACTATGATGAATAAAAGGAGACTGAGGGCTGAATCTTGGTGGACCTCTACTTCTACCCGGAATTCTTCACTATACTCATTGCCAATCCTAACATTACTAATGGCCTCTCTGTATAGGGCCTGTACAGCCCTTATCAACCATTCATCAATCTCCAGTTTCTGCATTGCCCACCAGATATGGGATCGGGGGACCCTGTCAAAGGCTTTCTCCAAGTCCACAAAAGCTAAGTAGAGGGATTTATCTATAGCTAGGTATTTCTCCTGCAGTTGTCGAACCAGGAATATGGCATCAGTGGTGCTTCTACCTGGAACAAAACCAAACTGCATCTCCTCTAAGCAGACTCTCTCTCTAATGAGATGGACTATGACCCTCTCTGTGACCTTCATCACCTGATCCAGCAGTTTAATACCTCTGTAGTTATTTCTATCTAGAGCATCACCCTTACCCTTGTAGCAGTTGACTATGGTACTGCTACACCAGTCATTGTGTATGGCTCCATTATGAACTACCTGGTTTACAATGCGAGTGACTAGGCCATAGCCCACACCACCAGATGCTTTAAGCATCTCAGTAATGATTCCTGATGGGCTGGGGGCTTTTCCTGGTTTTATACCCTTAATTGCTTTATCTACTAGGGAGCTGTCTATTGGGATAGCTGGTCCCTCTACTGGGTCAACATTTTGCAGGCTCTCCTTCTCCCATTCATTCTCCACATTCAGCAGTCTTTCATAATGGCTTCTCCAAGCCTCTTTCTTTTCAGAAACATTAAAAGCAAGTGCACCATCATCCATGCGGACACATTTCTCTCCTGTGACGTCACAATTTTCTCTTACACTGTCTAGCAATCCGAAATACCTCTGTTCTTTGGTCCTCACATCGCTGGACATTGGCAAAGTTCTTCTTTTCTGCTTTGCTCTTGGCTATGTATACCTACTGCCCAGTCTCCCTTTTGGCTACCAGGTACAGTTCCCTACTACCCCCATCCCTCCAGGCTTTCCAGGCCTGTTTCTTAGCTCTAATGGCTTTGTCTACCGTACTATTCCACCACCATGTAACTCTAGGTCTGGAAGGGACTTTGCACCATCCGCAGACTTGGTCTGTGGCACTCAGCAAACTGTCCCATAGGAATTTCCAGCTACTTTCTATGTTCGCTCTCATCAAATTTCTTGATGAGGATGTCCCTCAATCTCAGAATTATGAAAGGTGAAGTACTTCCAGGTGGGATTTGAACCCAGAATGTAAAAAGGATGTAACTAAATGTACTTAGTAATGGCAAGGACCATAACCCATTACTTTACTCTCTTACTCTTTTTGTTTGCCTGGGAAAACAAACATAATTCTTTTCTATCATAATCTAGTGAATAAATATATATACGTAGTAAATGTGGACATTCACAACTTACTGTAGCTAAGAAATTTTAATGAGATGAAGAAAAAGAGTGTTTATCTTTACAAGGTTGTCCCTTTTGAATTTCATGACCAGAATAAGAACATAACATAATAATTTTACCCCCTACTGAGGGTGAAACCTTAATTAACTATAAAACATTCATTCAATGATTAACCACTTTTACTATCTGCTTTCCAAGCAGGTAGTGACCCTGAGAATTTTTTTCTAATTGATTTTTTAGTATAAATTTGGACTGAATGGTATGAGTCAATCATGTGGGTTTGATTCTCAGTCTAAATCAGTTAGTGCCCTTGAGAAAGGCCTGAATGTCACACAATCTCAATGCTTTCTTTAATTATGTTTTGTCATGTCCATAAATAATGGACAAATAAATGATTACAATGAGGTGATATTCATGGTTTTTAAAAATCTAGTCACCACAGAAACAGTAATGTCATGAAATGCCCAGGCTACCCTCTTTTCTACACTTGTGTGATTGATGTCATTCATGTCCAACCTGAGCATCTGTGAGTCAACTCGAATGTTTGATATTGTAACAAATATATAAACAGTTGTACTGTCCACCACCATCACAACTAGCTGAATGGAAATTATTGAAAGCAAGGTGAGAGTGGCAAAAATGGCTTGAGTGGATAGGTATTATGGTGCATAAACCTTTAGCTCAGAGAGCAATAATTGGAAAGGACATTTGACGTTGGAGTTCAGGGTGGTCCTTGATGGTGGGTTTCTTAAACAGTTTCTAAACAGAGATTATTCTACATTCAAAAGGACTGCATCACTATCCTCATCTTTACAGTCCATGTGTACATGGTACAACTCAGCTGCTGAAGTCAGTGAGCAGAATCAGTATATACTTCATCCTCACCTTTGGCACTACTAGTTACTTTTCTCCCTCTCATTATCATCCCTGTTCATACTACTTTCCATAGATCAGCCCACTTTCTGTACTTTAAGCAGTCTCTCTTTCTACTCTGAGGTACATCTTAGGTCTGCCACACACCATCCTTAACATCTCTCCTATCTACTATCATTCTCTCCACCCTCTCGTATCCACTATTGATAACCCCCTCCCCAGATATGTTAGGCCAGTAACTACAGCAACACTTATGCATCTCTAATTTTTGTTATCACCCTCTCATCTCCCTGCACTATATCATCCTGCATGTCATCTCCTTACTTTCTCATCTCTCCATATATATATAATACTGCTGTTCTCCACTCCTCCTATGATTCTGCTTGTCATTCCCACCTTTCTTTAGCTACTTTTATCTTTCACCTTCCCCACCATACTGATATCTAACATTGACCACACCTTCACCCTTTTTCATCCCTCACTACACCTACATCTAGCCCAATCTCTAACCATCTGACCACCCTTATGAAATTACCCACCCTCTCCTTCTCTCTTGATCCCCTCTCTGTAGGAGAAGAACAAGTTTCTACACTTCAAGTTTAATATTATTACCTGGCCCCTGGGTAGCATTAATGATGTCCTCTTTGTTGTGGGCATATGTAAGATCTCTAATCCAAGGATAACGAGTTCTTCCCCCTCGTCGGCCACAAGTACTGAGGAACTTGTCATGCATTCAGTTAGTCTTCTGATGACAAATAAAACAAAATTACATAGATAGAGATAACAGGAGATGAGCTATTTACATTACCTTTACAGGCTTCTGCTACTGGAGTCCATTTATTGTTTTTTTCACATACTGACTTTAGTTGTTCTCCCTTTGGACAAGTATAGGTCACTTCAGATTGAAAGGTGATGGTTTTGTAGGACTTTGTTGCACCAACAACTTCCTTTGGAGCTCCACAGTTAATTTTTGCATAAGCTGAAATTGAAAACAAATTGATTCCAATATTGCATTTATATTATATGTGTACTCTACTCAATATATAGGAAAGGTGTTGGTAGGAATTCCATATAGTGTACCCAGTGCAACATATGGATACATCAGAGGTGCAATGGGTTTACAGGAATGTTAACCAAGAAAGATGTCTTTGCATGTAATAGATGTGTAGGAACAATAAACACTAAGAACACACAGGAAATGGATTTTCTCAAATGCCCAGAAGGTTCCATAGAGGTTAGTAAATGGTTTCTGTTACCTTGGTGACCTAATTAGTAGAGGAGGTGGATGTTCAGAATGTATAGTTGTTAGAATATCAAGATGGAGAAAGTTCAGAAAGCTATAACCTCTGTCGGCAACAAAAAGTCTCTCACTATGAGAGAAAGCAGATTGTATGTTACTTGTGTATGACCAGCTACACAGTATGACAGTGAGATTAAGGCCATAAATACAGAGGATATGCAAAATCTAGAGAGGAATGCAGGTAGTGTGCTATAATGAATGTGCAACATCAGTGTGCATGTACAGAAAGTGAAAATATGTTGAGAAAAATAATTAGGTATAAGAGGAATAAATGGAATGAGCAAAAGTTGGTCATTAGAAATGATGATTTGGTCATGTGGACACACACACACGCATGCATGCACACACACATACCTTTGTGTGTGTGTGTGTGTGTGTGTGCGTAAAAATTTTGTAGCTTATTGACTTCAAGTTCCACAGTTAAAAATCAATTTATATATTTGTCTTTTGAGCCCTATTTTCCTGTTTACATCACCAAACCTACACACACACACACACACACATATAAAACTATGTATATATATATATATATATATATCATCAACATTATCATTCTATGTCTACTTTCCATGATGCTGGCTAGGACTGGAGAGCTTGTCATATCTTAGTTTTTATTCAAAGTTACTACCCTTCAAACCCTGGTCAGAATTGGGGATCACTTCTGACTTGTATGTTATATTTTGGCATACTTTCTTGGCTGGATCCCCTTCTGAACACCAACTACTTTACAGAGTGTATAAGGTGTATTTAATTATGGCACCAGCATTTCATAAATTGTCATCATATTGTGGTCAAGGCAAGAATAAAGTTCCTCTCAACACTGTGATCTCAATACTCATTTACTAAACATATCATGGAATATACTGAGTGCATTCTATCACGGATCTAGAATTTATGATGTTATATTCATGAAGCCATAAAAAAGAAAGTTGGAGGTGGATAAATTTGAAATGGCCAATGAATGACTTTTTAAGTTTGGTTGATAACTCACTGCATTGTAAAGCTTCACAAGTGAGAATGGGAAGGGTAAATTCATTGAAAAGTGTCTGTGAGTGGCACAATTTACAAGAGTTATTGGGACAAAACCTGTATAAACATGTAGGTCAGAGTGAAATACTCTTGTATCAGCAGGATTGCATCATCAACATTGTTGTTGATGGCATTGTTAGTGTTTCTGCCATTGTTATTGTTGATGGCAACGTTATCATCGATGGTGTGTTGTCATTGTTGATGGCACTATTGGTGTCATCAACCATTGTCATCAACATCATCATAATCTCTATCATCCATGTTTTAAGTATATATCATGTGCTCTTATATGTTAATAATCATTATTATTATTTCTATAATTAAGAATTGTTCACTCATGGAATGATTAGAACATTGGCAAAAACCTGTTGCATTATGTTCTGAGTTCAAATCCAACTTTGTTTGTTATCCATTCAGGTATTGATAAAATTTAGTACCATTCAAGTACTGAAGTTGAGGGTAAAGACTAAACTACCATCAAATATTCTTGGCCTTGTGAATAACTTGATTGCATTTATTATAATTAAGGGTGGTGGCTTAGAAGAATTGGTAGAGTACTGGAAGGCTATTTCAAAGGATTGCTGAATTTTAGTGAGGAAGGGCTTGGGGACATTACATTGCACAGAGTTTTGGATGATGATACAAGTGAAAAAGGTCAAGATGGAAATTAAGAGATCTACATAGATACCCTTGTGACTGTGAGACTAAAAAAGTTACTTTACAATACTGTGGTCCTGAGTGAAATCTTGCTTATGTGGTTGAAAATTTGTTAAAAATTTGCTTCATAACTAAAGATAAAAACTAGGAAATGGAAACTATATGGATGTCTGCTGGAGGGAACAGACTACCACATTTCCACTTTTTCGTTGGGAGACTTAACCTGTCACCCAATTTAATACTTTACCCTTGGATAGAATTAATGATGTCCACTCTGTTGCCTGCATTTGGGGAGGTCTCTGGTCTGAGGACAACTTTCTTTGTCTCTCCCACCAGCTAGAAATACTGCATAAATTTTCAGAAATTCAGCCAGACTTTCTCTGGCAAAGACAGCAGGAAAATAAAATAAAATTACCCTGACAGTGACAACAAAATGGATGCTATTTACATTACCTTTACATGTAGAATTTACTGGAGTCCATTTATTATCCTTTTTACATATTGACTTTAGTTCGTCTCCTGGACAAGTGTAGATCACTTCAGATTTATAGGTGGTGGCATTGTAGGACTTCTCAGCACCAACAATGTCTTTTGGTGGTCCACAGTTAATTTTGGAGTAATCTGAAATTGAAAGGAGAAATTGGTCAATGGTGAGAGTATGTTTGGAGGAGGGTGAGAATAAGGAAATAATGACAATGTTACAATGAAAAATATTGAATGAAACAATCTGAAGACATATGCACGCAGAGATAAATACATACATACAAACATACATATAAAAATATATGTATGTATGTATGTATGTATGCATGCATGCATGCATGCATGTATGTATGTGTGTGTGTATGTATGTATGTATGTATGTATGTATGTGTGTATGTATGCAGGCATGCATGCACAAATATCATCAGTGAAAATCAAAAACATTTGACTCAAACTGTTATGTGTGTGTGTATATATATATATATCGTGACCATCATCGTCTAAGGCAGAGGTTAAATGACAGTGATGAAGACAATAATGATGATACACACACAGACACATGCACAAACACACACACACACACACACACACACACACACACACACACACACACACACACAACAGGTTGAGTCAAATGTTGTTTTTGATTTTCACTGGTGATATTTGGCAACTTGTTTCCCCATGTTATCTCATGAATTTGACACAACATGTAAATTCTTTAGTCTGTATTTTCATATATAACATATAATCAATAACTGCTTATTCTTTATTTTACAGCTCTGATAATGTGTGGTGAAAAAAATGGAATTAGAGCCATTTTATGCAACCTGAAGTAAAAAGATTAAGTGCAAGGGAAGTGCCAAATGAAGTAAGTAATGTGGAAGGCCCAGGAACTGCCAATGAACATGTGGCACAAAACTGGTTCAGACATTTCAAGGAAGGTAACATCAGCCCAGGAGACCTGTCATGGAAGATAATGCTAATGCTTTGCTTGAAATGGCTGAACAACAACAAAGGCCAAGCACTCATACATTGTCAGCAGAACTTGGTCATTCATTAATCAACACCACCATGAGCTCAGCCTTGTGAATAG
Organism: Octopus sinensis; assembly: GCF_006345805.1. NCBI lineage: Eukaryota > Metazoa > Mollusca > Cephalopoda > Octopoda > Octopodidae > Octopus > Octopus sinensis. The sequence goes on along the minus strand of NC_043005.1, from coordinate 21,904,226 downwards.
ATGCTGTGAAGTTCCTTGTGAACAGACTAGGCACAAGGACATGTGAACATTTGCCAACAACTGCAGGCTATTCCTCATGATCTCTATTTTTGTTATTAAACTGTAACTGGGGATGAAAGATAGATGTATTTTCAAAATCCTATTAGCAGAAATCAGTGGCTTCATCCCAGCCAGACATTGAAACCTGTTGTCAAACAAGGGCAGTTTGAACAGAAGGTCATGTGTATTTGATGGAGTTTTGTGAGTGAGTTGTACTTTGAGATTGTCACAGATAGTTATGCTGTGAATGCTAACCTTTATGTTTAATAACTGCAGTGAGTATGAGTATATAATGCTTTGAAAGACTCCTATCTGGCATTGGTCAATTGAAGATGTGCACTCTTGCAGCATGATAATGCTTCCACACACATACTGCCAATGTGACCAAATACAAACTTGAGGAATTTGAAGTGCTGGAAGTGCTGCCTCATCCTGCCTACAGTCATAGCCTTACACCACCTGATACCATCTTTTCTGAACCATAGCTCATTTTCTGCATGTAACAGAGATTTTATAATGTAGATGAAGTTGAAAACAGACGCAAGGAGAGTTTTCTGTCTCTAAATCAGTCAAATGGTATGAGCATAGAATTGAGCTTCTGGCACAATGATAGTAACAGATAAAAAAAAAACAAGATGGGATATATTTTGATAAATAAATGCTTTATGTATGTAATTTAATTAAAGTATCAATTAAAGCTTGAAATATAGAAAAAAAACCTTTGACTCAATCTGGTACATATATTACTCTTTTTACTCTTTTACTTGTTTCAGTTATTTGACTGTGGCCATGCTGGAGCACCACCTTTAGTCAAGCAAATTGATCCCGGGACTTATTCTTTGTAAGCCCAGTACTTATATCGGTCTCTTTTGCTGAACTGCTAAGTGACGGCGATGTAAACACACCAGCATCGGTTGTCAAGCAATGCTAGGGGGACAAACACAGACACACAAACATACACATATATATACATATATACGACGGGCTTCTTTCAGTTTCCGTCTACCAAATCCACTCACAAGGCTTTGGTCGGCCCGAGGCTATAGTAGAAGACACTTGCCTAACATGCCACGCAGTGGGACTGAACCCAGAACCATGTGGTTGGTAAGCAAGCTACTTACCACACAGCCACTCCTGCGCCTATATATATATATCATCATCATCATCATCATCATCATCATCATCGTTTAGCGTCCGTTTTCCATGCTAGCATGGGTTGGACTGTATATATATATATATATATATATATATATAGAAAATAGTAAAAAGTGAAAAAACTACAGAAGGCTTGTTTTAAAAGGTTAAAAAATATATTTGAGTCATTATGTCAGAAGAATGTTATAAAATTTTTTCATACAGTGACATAGTTTTTGAAGAAATTACTGGTTTCGTGTTAACTTTTCAAATTTCTCAAAACATCGTGTTACGTCTTTGTTATGAAGTGCAAAGAAGAGTTCCAGGTAGGGGGAGGTAATAAGCGATTTCTTCCGGTATAAGGGAGATAATCGCTTTATATTTCTTTTCCCTTTTATTTAATGGGGTGAATTTCTCTGTATAAGAATGTTAGAGTGGTTAAGTTTGGGCTTATATTTTTCAATGAAGAATGTTTCCTTGTTTAGTCTAATTTGTGTTGCTGTTCCAATAGCACATTGATAAAATGGAAAGATTAAAAATTGTGGTAGTAGTTGCTTTGCGCATTTCTCAATATGCTCACTAAAGGGTATCATTCTGTATTCTGGGAATGCAATCTATTGTCGATGCAGAGTGCATCTACGTCTGAGTGATAGTCCCGTGGACCCCACGTAGTTTTGGTGGCAGCCCGAGCATCTTATGACATAAATTATGTTTTCAGAAGCACAAGTAAAATTAGATTTAATCTTGAATTTTTGTCCCTCTTTGAAGAGGAATTCTGATCCTTCTAGAAGGTTTGGGCATGTTGCACAGTTTGGTCTACCACATTTTTTGACTTTTGCATCCGTAATTTCAGAAAACAATTTTGCCTTTGTGAGAATCTTTTTAAGTGATTTAGGTTGTTTGTAGCTTTTAATGATTTTATGTATGTTTAGAATTTCCTTTAATTTGGGGTCCTTATGAAGTATTGGTAAATTCTGGGTGAAGATGTTTCTTTGTTTCTGGGGCTTCTTTGTTTCTGGGGTTGTATGTGGATATGTAAGGCAGTATTTTCGGGGAAGGTGTGTTGTTGTGTTGAACTTTTCTCAAAGTTTCTATGTCGATTTCTGTTGCACGTCTGATCCCATCCTCTATGAGTTGAGCTGGGTAGTGTCTGTCAATTAGGGTGTTTTTGAGTTCTTGTAGTCTAAGGTTCTTGGTATTTTGTTCTGACACTATTGTGCATATCCTTTTTGCAAGGTTGAAAGGGATGTTTGTTTTAGTGTGTCTTGGGTGGCATGAATCAAAATGTAGGTATTGTTTAGCATCTGTGGCTTTGTAAAAAATGTCTGTTTCTATTTTAAGGTTAATTTTTTTAATTAGTATATCTAAGAATGGAAGTTCCTTTTGGTTGTATTCCACTGTGAACTGTATATTTGGGTTGATGCTGTTCAATGGGTTTTTGAATTTTAGGAGTTTATCTGTGTTTTCATTCCAGAGTATAAAACAATCGTCCAGGAATCGTTTCCAATTCTCTTTTATGTATTGAGAAAGGTTGTTTCCAAAGGTCGATAAAGATTCCTGGTATACAATTATTTCCAGGTAGCCCATTGTTAGGTTCGCAATGACTGCTGCTGCCCTTGTACCCATAGCAATTCCGGATTTTTGACATTAAAATGTATTCACATTGCAGCCCCAGCCCATCCAAAGTAATTTAGATTGCAGGACAGTCTTGGCTTCTGTGCCGGTGGCTCGTAAAAAGCACCAACTGATCATGGCTGTTGCTGCCTCCCATGGCCCCTGTGCCCGTGGCACGTAAAAAGCACCGACTACACTCATGGAGTGGTTGGCATTAGGAAGGGCATCCAGCTATAGAAACACTGTCAAATCAGACTGGAGCCTGGTGCAACCTCCTGGCTTCCCAGACCCCAGTCGAACCGTCCAACCCATGCTAGCATGGAAAACGGACGTTAAACGATGATGATGATGATGATGATATATATATCATTATCATTGTGTTTATGTATATATATATATGTATACAGATATACACATATTAATGTATGCATATGTAGCTCTCTATATTTATCTGTACACTTTTTCTGTTTTTAAATAGTGGATGCTTTCAATGATTTTTCTTATGAGGTGATGAGGTGAATTTTGCTTAACCCTAGGCACAGTAAGATGCACTGATGAGAATTGAAATGCAAAGCATTAGAGCCTAAATCATGTGATAATGGTATATCTGCTACCTCACTTGGGAGTTTGTATCGCTATGGTACAGAGCTTTCTTGCTTCCTATGAAGATAGTGCTTTTTGTGGCTAATTGTGTCGTTTTTGACTCTTGTTTCTATCAATGCTGGTACTCTTTTGTACCCTTGTTTATAAATTTGCCTTTAGGTTTTAATTGCTAAATGGCCACCTACATTATATATATATATATATATATATATATATATATATATATATATATACATATATAGGGAAAGTTTACGAAAAAAACAAAAGGCGAAGACAGTTGGTGTACAAAACAAACAGATGTATTAGTATAATGTTCAGGAATAGAAAAAGTCTTTTATGTTTTGAGCCTACGCTCTACTACAGAAAGGTACACAGAAAAAACAAGGAGAGAAAAAATGTGTGTAGTGGCTAACGATCTATCATGGTGTCTGACTCGGATAGAATGGTCAGACGGGAGTTGGAAGGTAGGGGAGATAACAAGGTAAAGATGACCCCCAACACAAAGGTGCGTGTGTGTATAAGAGAGTATGTATGTGCATGTGAAAGAGGGCTGGTAGTCTGGACGTGTGTGTATGTATGTGTAGGTGTGAAGATGTGGGGATGGGTGTGTGGGTGGTGTGTTGTGATGAGATGTGTAATGTTGTATGGTGTAGTGTGGTGTGGTGTGATGTTGTGGGGAGGTGGGGGAGGCGAGAGTGGGGAAAGCATGGGTGGGGTGTGGGTTCGGCTGGGGGTTGGGGTAGATTGGGAGCTGTGGGTAGGCAGAGGGTGGGGGTAGAAGTACGTGGGGGAGGGGTGGGGGATAGGGTGGGGGAATGGGAAGGATAGGGAAGGTGGAGTAGGGGTGGGTGGGTTTATGGGGTGAGGGGAAGGTGGGTATGTGAGGAGAGAGGAGGAGAGAAGAGAGAAAGAGAGGGTGAAAGCGTAGGAGAGAAGAGAAAAAGAGAATAAGAGAGGAGAGAGAAAGGGAGTAAGAGAGAAGAGAGAAAGAGAGAAAGAGAGTAAGAAGGAAGGAGGGGAGAGAAAGAGAGAAAGAGAGTAGGAGAGAAAGAGAGAAAGAGAGTAGGAGAGAAGAGAGAAAGAGAGTAAGAGAGAAGAGGGAAAGAGAGTAGGGGTGAAGAGAAGTAGCAGTGAAGAGATGTAGGAGTGAAATAGGAGTGAAGAGACGTAGGAGTTGGGTGGGAAGAAGGAGGAGGGAGAGAAGGGGGAGGGAGGGGGAGAGAGAAGAGAAGGAGAGTGACGGAGCAGAGAGAAAGAGAGAAGAGAGTAAGGGAGAGAGAGTAGAGGGAAAAGAGGGAAAGAGAGTAGGGGTTGTAGTGACGTCATGTTCCAGTGTGCGCACACGCAACGTCATTCTTCAGTGTGCGTGTGCGGAACGTCCTTCAGTGTGCGTGTGCAGGGTTGGAACCTTCTGGAAAGGCATAAGGAAGTTCCCTCATGCACATGCGCTAGAGACTGAAGAATAAATTCCATAGCGTTCCTTAATAGCATCGGGGACTTGAGTCAAGGCGATAGAAGAGAAAGGACGTATATTTTGAAACCTGTGATCAGCCTATTCTCCGGTCCCAAACGTTTGTAAGCTTTACAATTCAGCAGCAATAGAACAGGTTAAATCCTAAACGTCTGGGACAGGAGAATAGGCTGATCACAGGTTTCAAAATATACGTCCTTTCTCTTCTATCGCTGTGTCTCAAGTCCCCGATGCTATTAAGGAACGCTATGGAATTTATTCTTCAGTCTCTAGCGCATGTGCATGAGGGAACTTCCTTATGCCTTTCCAGAAGGTTCCAACCCCGCACACGCACACTGAAGAAGGACGTTCCGCACATGCACACTGAAGAATGACGTTGCGTGTGTGCACACTGGAACATGACGTCACTACAAAGGTGACGTTCCGCACACGCACACTGAAGAATGACGTTGCGTGTGCGCACACTGGAATATGATGTCACTACAAAGTGAAAAGATGTAGGAGTGAACTGAAGTAGGAGTCGGGGAGGAGGTTAGATGAAAAGGGGAGGAGAGTTGAGCCCAAATGGCGTAAAAGAGCGAAGAGAGAAGATTAATCCTTGTTCACGGCGCAAGCAGGAGTCCAGATGGCCTCTGTGCAAGGACAATCCAAACACAGACAGGTGATGCAAGGAGTGACTGGTGGAGCGGAAATGGCATGAGACTGGGGTGTCATTGCTGAGGCAGATGTCTCGGAGGTGTTCCACGAACCGGTCAGCCAAGTGGCGTCCCATTTGTCCGATGTACAGGGAATGTCAGAAAGAGCAGGAGATGCAATAGATGATATTGCTGGAGGTGCAGGTGAAGGAGTCGATGATGCAATAGGGTCGATGATGGATGCCGGTGAGGAGGGTGGTGTTGGAGAGGTAAGGGCAAGTGCGGCAGCGTGGGCGGGAGCAGGGGAACAAGCCAGGTCGGGAGGTAGGGTCGGGGAAGATGTGTGAAGTGGACGGGTCGGACTGGAGATGCTGGAAAGCTCAGAGAATGGTGCGTTGGAGAGGTAAGATGGTGGGGTGGTAAGTGAGGGGAAAGGGAGGCAGGAGACTGCAGGGCAGGTTCGGGGAAGAGAGCAGATGCACGGTCCACGGAACATGCTCTGGCAAGGGCGGTGTGGATAGTGGTGAGGGGATATCCATGTAGGATGAAGTGGTGGGCCATGAGTTGAGACTGAGTCTCAAAGTCATGGTCGTCACTACAGAGCCTGTAAAGCCGGAGGAATTGGGAATAGGGGATGGAAAGCTTGGTGTGTTTGGGGTGGGAGGAGGAGAAGTTTAGGTATGAGTGCGAGTCTGTGTTTGTAGTGGATGGAGGTGGTAAGAGTGGAGTGATGAATGCTGACCGAAATGTCAAGAAAGGAGACAGGGGTGTCAGAGATAGTGCAGGAGAAGTGGAGGGCAGGATGGAAAGATTTGATGAAAGAGAGGGATAGATGCATGGATAACATTTTCATGCTATGTTAGGGTAGATGGGAGTAGCTAGGAAGAAAATAAAGATGGTAGTAATGGGTTACCAGGTGAAAACTCTCAAGTTACAAGATAAACATAAGAAAGGATATGTATAGTGGATCAGTGAGGAGGAAGTAGAGGGTAAGTAATTTTATGAGAGAGTGAGGGGAGAGCAAATGATGGAAACACATGGGACTAGAGGTGAATGTAGAGAGTGATGGACAAGGTGAATGTGCAGTAGGTGGTAAATGTCCATATAGAGAGGGGATAAGATGAGAGAGATAGAAGTAGTTTAGGAAGCCATCAGAAGGTAGATGGGGGAAGGGCAAAGTGTAAGAGCAGTGGAGAAAGAGATATTGAGTACTTATAGTTGGCGGATAGCAGATATGTGAGGTGTTATGATGGAATACAGCAGAGAAGTGAAGTGACTGAGAGGAAGTGACCAAGGACAATAGTGTGGGAAGGAAAGGTAACAAGAATGGGACGGAGGGAAGGGAAGGAGGAACCTGGTAGCACAAAGAATGGATGGGGGAAATGATATATACAAACTCTGCTCTCAAGTCATTACAGGTGCCAATTAGTGCTACAAATAGAGAAATGATGGAGAGATGGGTGTTAAGGTGGGGTTAGTGTAATAAGATTTGGGGAAAAAACATTAGTTTAGGGGAAGGGCCTGGCATGCACAAACATAAACGAAATGCTTTTAGAACATTTTTGCTGCGATGAATGGGTCTTCTCAAGTACTCTACTGTCACACACACACAAAAAGCACAATATATTTTATGCACAGCACTCCATGAGTCTGAAGTACTGTAATATGATTTATCATTGCCAATGCTTTCCAATATATATGTGACACACTCATATACATATATATATATATATATATAGATACACAGACATGCATATAAAAATAAAATGGTAATACTCTACTGACCTGGATCAATGATGTAAGTATCGCTAGTTCCATCATTGGGTTCAAGTTTATCAGTCAAATGAGTCACTTCACTCAAATTACAGGCCTTTCTTTCCTCATTGTACTCATAAGAATTACATTCTGAATGTTGAAGGCAAGCTTCATCACACTTCTTTAAGTTCACATTCTTAAGTTCTTTAAAAATATCCTGCCCAGGTATGCTAACTTTAGGAAGCTCAATTTTCGTATCATCAGCTGGAAGGAAAAAGAAGAGAAAATAAGTGCATTTTATAGCCACACTCAAAACAGATGCATGCACACACCACACCGCACCACACACACACACACACACACACAAACACACACACACTAAACAGTATAATGCATGTGGTGTATAATTTTGAAACAACCTTTTTGTTATACTTTGAGCGAGAGGCCCTTTGTCACCAGCAGAGGTAAGAGCTCTCTGAACTTTGCTCAGGCTATTCTTATTCTAGCAGCTACACTTTCAGTGCGCCTTCCTCTGCTACTGATTTGGTCACCTAGATAACGGAAGCTATCAACTACTTCTAGATTTTCTCCCTGGAATGTGGCGGAAGTTGGTCTCTGCGCATTTTCAGTGTTTATCACTCCCGAGCATCTGCCACGTACAAAAACTATCTTCCCAGTTAGCCTTCCTTTGATATTACTGCACCTCTTATGTGTCCATAGCTTACACTGGGTACATCTTATAGAGTTTCTACCTACACCTCTACTACAGATCGAGCAGGGCCATCTACCTGAAGGGATTTGTGGTTTGTTTGCCTTCCTACTTATTAGGACTTTGGTTTTAGCTAGGTTGATTCTAAGGCCCTTCGACTCTAATCCTTGTTTCCACACTTGAAACTTCTCTTCTAGTTCTGATAGCGACTCAGCAATTAGGGCAAGGTCATCAGCATAGAGGAGCTCCCAAGGGCATCCTGTCTGGAATTCCTCCGTTATTGCCTGGAGGACTATGATAAGTAGAAGCGAGGTGAGGACTGAACCCTGGTGGACCCCTACCTCTACCTTGAATTCTTCAGTGTACTCGTTGTCAACCCTCACCTTACTTACAGCGTCCCTGTACATGGCTTGCACAGCTCTCACTAACCAGTCATCTATCCCTAGTTTCCTCATTGACCACCAGATAAGGGATCGGGGCACCATGTCAAAGGCTTTCTCCATGTCAATGAAAGTCAGGTACAGGGGCTTATCTTTGACTAGGTATTTCTCCTGCAGCTGTCTTATCAGAAATATGGCATCAGTGGTGCTTTTCCCTGGCACGAAACCAAACTGCATCTCATCCAAGTTGACTCTTTCCCTAATAAGTTGGGCTATGACCCTCTCCTTAACCTTCATTATCTGATCCAACAGCTTGATACCTCTGTAATTATTTGTATCTAGGGCGTCACCTTTACCTTTGTAGCAGTTAACTTTTATGCTGCTACACCAGTCATTGGGTATGACTCCTTCGTGTATCACTTGGTTAACTATATGGGTGACTAGGCTGTAGCCGACACTGCCAGATATTTTGAGCATCTCTGCAGTACTTCCTGATGGGCCTGGGGCTTTCCCTGTCTTCATGCTTCTAATTGCCTTGACTACCATGGAACTGTCAACACGGATAGCTGGTCCCTCTGTTGGGTCGACATTTGGTAGACTCTCTTTATCACATGCATTTTCTTTATTCAGCAACCTTTCATAGTGGTGTCTCCAAACCACTCTCCTTGCATCCTCATTTAGTGCAAGTGAGCCATCATCCATGCAAACACATTTCTCTCCTACCACATCATGATTCTCTCTCACACATTGTCTTGCAACATGAAATACCTCAAGTTTTTCATCCTCATGGCAGAGAACATTGGCAAATTTTTTCTTATCTGCTTCCCCTTTGGCTAAATACACCTGCCTCCTAGCTTCCCTTCTGGCAGTCTGATACACTTCCCTGCTACCACCATTCTTCCAGTCCTTCCAGGCCTGTTTCTTTAACCCTGTCAACAATATTGTTCCACCACGACGTTAATTTGGGTCTTGAGGGGACTTCGCACCAACTACAGATCTGGTCAGTGGCTCTCAGCAGGTTGTCCTTTAGAAACCTCCAGTTATCTTCTACCCCATGTGAAGCTATATCCCCTTCTATTTTATCAAAGGCTTCAAGTAATATGTCTCTAAATCTCTGTCCATTTGCAGGATCTTTAAGCATCCAGACACTTCTTCTCCATGTTGGTCGTCTTCTGGTCATCCTCTTAGTCCTGATCTTAAAGTCACTAACAACCAGTCTGTGTTGTGGGGTACATTCTTTACCTGGGAAGGTTTTGGCATTTATAAGCAGCCATCTTTCCCTTTTTCTGGTAAGGATGTAGTCAATTTGGCTAGTATGTCGGCCTAATCGGTAGGTGACTAGGTAGCTGGTAGGTTTCCTGAAGTTAGTGTTGCCAAACCATAAGATCATTCGCATCGCAGAACTCCAGCAGCCTGGTTCCCTCCTTGTTGCGGGGACCATAACCGTAGCCTCCATGTACGCCATGGAAGCCCCCAGCATGTTGTCCAACATGCCCATTGAAGTCACCAGCCAAAAGAGAAGGTCCCTGTTGTTCGTCAATGAGGTAGTCTGCAGTAGGGTGTCATAGAATCGGTCTTTCTGTCCATCAGGTAGCCCTGGCTGAGGGGCATAGGCCGATATAATGGTTGTTAATCCATGATGAACTACTGATCTAATCTTAAGTATTCTGTCGCATACTCTGACTACCTCAATTACCTTATCTACCCATTTTTCAGCGAGAAGTATACCCACACACCCGACCCCATCAGTGTTCCCAGCCCAGAAAATCTTGTTCTTTGCCTGTGGGGAACCTAGCAGAACCTCCTCTTCACCTCACTTCTTGGATGCAACACATATCGACACATCTCCGTTCAAGCATCTCAACAATCTCGCCAGACCTACATTTCAGTGTGCCGACGTTGAGGGTGCCAACCCTGAGGCTGTGGGAGGTATGAGCCCGAGGGACCTTGGGACAGGGGACAATAGCTTCATGTACCTGAAAAGGAAACTCGCATTTGGTGGGATTCATAGACAAACAATAGACTCAAGTTCAACTGCGCACACTACACTATCATATTTTGCCACTGTATGCTCACTATCTTGTATAGTTGGGGGTGGGGGTGGCGTAAGCCTTTAGGAGTGTTCATGGGAGACAACCAAGGATGACAAAATTGGAACTTCTGGTAAAGGTGGAGGGGTGGGAGGACGGGGGGGGCACCGTGAAAACTAGCAGCCATGAAGGGGGCGCATGTCATCTCTTGGAGAAGGAATACTTCGTTGTAGGTATTAAGAGACATAATTGAGAGAAAGATATGTTGCAGATTTAGGGTAGATGTGTGAGCTAAATTTATCTTAGATATCGATAAGTAAGAGGAACTATAGGGTTATATATTTAACATGAGGCGTGAAGCTGAAATAGACAGAGTAAAACCGAACAAAGATAAACTAACAGGGTTAATCAATTGCGCAGAAATAATACTAGGTAGTTAACAAGTTGAATTTAAAGGAATGCTTATCTGTGATACATCATCTTTTGCGTTTGTAGTTTACAGCCAAAGTTTCAATATCGAAATAGGGGGAGCTATAAAGCCGGCGCTAGTTTATATAGGGTGATGGTGGAGGGGAAGTAGGAAGTCCTGTCGAGTCGCGTGGTAATCGAAAGAGATAGGGAGACAAACATGAAGGAAGAGATAGAGAAAAACATAGTGAGACAGAGAGGGGGAGGATCACGACCTTGACATAAACTTGTATGTTGAAAAAGGTTTTGTTTTCTGACTGGAGGGTCATAATACCAAAAATAAACACACACTGCTACAATTTAACTTCTATGTTATTCGTCAATTTGTTACATATTTAACCAACTGATCAATTGTTTGATTCATGACTCAGTTAATCAATGAAACAGTTATGCTTGTCAAAGTCTCCCTTCATCATCATTTGTGACCTCTCAATGTCATACCTTCTCTATTGTAGGTCAGCTTCAGACTAATCTACCTTATTTTTAATCTCAATATTAATGTTGTTGTGTAAGATACTGAGCTGGCAGATTCATTAGCATGCTTGACAAAGTTCTTGGCAGTATTTCATTCATTTGAGTTTGATTCCATCAAGGTTGACTTTGTCTTTCATTCTTTTGGGTTCAGTGAAATAAGTACCAGTTATGGACATGGGTTGTTGTAATTAGCTAGTTCCCTCCCACAAAATTTGAGACCTCGTGCCTCTCATTTGTTTCCTTACTTATTATATCTTCTAATTTATTCTTTGCCCTCATGTACATACTGACTCTGCCTTTTTTATAGCAGCCTGAGAATTGCATGCAATGCATGAAGCCCCGTACATGTTTCCTTACTTCATAGGGTTAACTCAAGGGAGATATGTTATTCACTAGCCTGATTAAAACTGCTTCAGGTATTTTGGTATAAATGATCTGGGGAGAACAGTATGCATAATCACATGCACTGATACAAGCCTAAAAGATTAATGATCGAATGAAATAAACTTTTTACCATCCATATCTATGAATGAATGTGAGCACACATGCATACACACATATACACATACACAACCTGTAGATACACACGCATTCTCTCTAATGCATGTACTTACAGATTCAACCACAAGCACACATCTCTGCACACACCTGAACATTTACATGTCTGAAAGCACTCATTATCTCTCTCCCCATCTTCTCACATACATTCCCATTCACACCAATACAACTGCATAAATATTGAACCGAAAAGACTATCAAACCCAAATGCTGTGGAATAGAGGGGTGGTAGTGTCATTGAAGAGTTTGTGAAAGGCTTTGAAAGGACTTTGACAAACATAACTGATTGATTATCAGAATAATTAATCAAACAATCAGTTAGCTAGCTGATATAACAGTTAACCAATTGATGAGTAATAAAGAAGTGAAATTGAATCAGTATCTGCGTTTATTACTGGAATTATCAAAGTTGAAAGATACAATGATATATACATGTGTGTATGTATTTAGGATCATTAATTCAAGAATTAAGGACTGACCCAAACTATAACATTATTTGAAAATCTTGTTTACAATATATCATGCATGCATTTATAGATAAATGCATAACTACATCTCTTCATTACTATATGCACATCTATATGCATAGATATAAAGATCTGTAGCTATATGCATACGTATAAATATTATTGAGATTTCTAGGATATTGTCCCTGTAAAAATCTGTTGTGTTAATGCAGTAAAGTCTACAAGTTAAAGTTCTTTGTCGACATACAGAAAAATGGCCTGCCTTTCTTTTAGACCCAGAAGGTTTATCATGATAGTACTGACATACTAACTTTCATGAATTTACTAATACTGAAATCAATAAACATAGTGAATTTTCCATGATGCCTAGCGTATCAAGAAGGAAGGATTTCAAAATCTGAGATCAAACTGAGTGAATTTACTGACTGTTAAGTTTTTACTATTATGGAACTATTCTAAAGAGAAACTTATTTTAAGCAGAAAAGATCCTTTTGTTACAGGAGACAACTTCTCTGATTCTAGAAGTTTGGGAAAATGTACTCTCTTCATGTGGTATAATGGTTGGTGAGAGGAAGGGCATAAAATATAGGAGATGCACAATTACATAAACTGGTATTACTTTTTTTGTTATTTTGTATATCCGATTACGTAGGACAAACAGAGGCAAGACATTGTGCTGTAACAGTACTGCCTACAACTGCTTCTACAGCTGCTGCTTCTCCACCACCACTGCTGCCACCACCGTCACCTCCACTAGTGTGTGCCCTTAAATGGTAACTCTGTCAATGTCTTTACAGAAATAGTTGTCTATATATTATGAAATACAAATGGAATTGCAAATTTCAGAAATAATGGAAAAGAGAATTCCAGTAATAAAAGGCAAAGCATAATTACGTTGTATCCGTTGGTAGTAATCGCTGTCTGGGGCTGCCTTTAATTTCTTGGAGGTAGCTGCAGTTTCCTTTAATAAGAAGCATTTTCCACTTTTTGTTATTTCAAATGATAAACAATTTTTATCAGGCAAACAGTTTACTATACAGGCTTCTGCTGTCATTTCCTTACTTCTCAACAATTTTTTCTCCGGTACATCAAGAGAGGCATCTTTTATTTTCACAAATTGATTCTTAATATCTGGATATAAAGATAAAGTTAAACCAATGAAATACAACAAAAACAATTATAATTTCTAATATAGAAAGAAGCTAAAATCTGTGAGGTAGAAGTTTGTCAATTAAACTGACCTCTACCCTTGAGTGATATTTTATTTTGGTGGCCCTAGAAAGGCAAAGCTAACATCTACAGGATTTGAATTAAGAAGTGAAAGAGCCAGAACAAATAACACAACACATTTTGTCTGATGCTCTGTTGATTCTGTCAATCCATCACCCTTAACAACAAGAATAATTATAATTATTTTTGATGCAACTGATATTATTAATAACGGTTTCTAATATAAACACAAGACCATAAATTCTGGTGTGATAATGTGTAAGAATAAATCAACTGCAATACAGAAGTAAAGCCATGATGTAAAAGGATTTAACTAAATATAATTAATCATAGCCACAACTATAACCCATCACTTTAATGATTTTGTAATGTTTTGCTTTTTAGGTGAAATCAAGCCAAGGTCAACCTCACTTGCAGGGATAGATAACATAATATACCAGTCAAATTGTTGGGATTGTGGTATTAACAAAACAACTATTGAAAATTGTTTGTTTTGTGTCTAAATCAGAAACAATTATTGTTACAATTATCATAACTAAAGGTGGTGGATTGGAAGATAGCAAGAGCATCAGAAATCTGTTTCAGAGGATTGCTGAGTTTTAGTAAAGAAGCATTCAGAGCATTATACTGTACAGAGTTTTGGATGATGACAAAGAGTATTGGAGAGAAAGGTAAATGTGGAAGCCTACAAGGAAACAAGCATTCAAACTACCAGTTCTTGATCAGCATACTTAATCCATCACTTGATTAAATAGCATTACCTTGCCCTTGGGAAGAATTAATGGAATGCACTCTGTTACAAGTATTTGGTGAGGTCTCTGGTCTGAGGATAGCTTCCACCAGTTACAGTAACTGTGGAAATTGTCATAGAGTTAGCCAGTCCTCCTCTGATAAAAACATTGAGCACACAACTAAAAGAAATTTACACTGACAAAAACAACAAGAGAGAAGCTATTTATGCTACCGTTACAAATAAGTGGTGTGGGAGACCATTTGCTGTTCTTTTCACATATAGACTTTATTGTCTCATTTGATGGACAAGTATAGGTCACTTCAGATTTATAGTCGGTAGATTTGTAGTCCTCTTCAGCACCAAAAATGTCTTTTGGTCGTCCACAGTTGATTTTTGAATAATCTGAAATTGATGAAATAAATTGATATCAATATTAGGAACAGGATGAGAATAAGGAAATAATGACAATGTTATAATAAAAGATACAAAGTGAATCAAATTGGTGAAATTTGCACACATATATAATACATGCATGCATGTCTGTGTGTCTGTCTGTCTGGATGCATGCATTCATGTATGTATGTATGTATGTATGTATGTATGTATGTATGTATGTATACATGCATGTATGTATGTAAATATGTATGCATGTATGCATGCTTACATGTGTGTATGTATTTTATGAGTGTATTAATATATATTGGCCAGGAGTCCATAAATCTATAAAAAGGCAATTCTAAAACATTAGAGCTGTAGTATTTAGGTTGTTTGTTATGACCAATCAGAATGACCTTTGGTTTTGCACTAATAAAGCTCTTAGCTGTATAGGTGACCTATCAAACTTCATTAGCTAGAGGCGCATAACCTATCTGTAACTGGATTATGTGGAGCATACCCTCCTTTTTTAAACACTATAAGTAGCTGGTTATGCATAAGTTAAATGCCATCCATAATTAAATGGTGGCTCCTAGAATAACCAGGGCTGTGCCTCAATAGAAGTGAAAGTTGTAAGCTTTGCTTTCTTGATTGCACTACTCTTTTCTAACTTGGTCCATAATGCTAAACTAAATTATCTTCTAAGCACTGTGGAAACCTTCTAACTGGGCTTTTCCAATCAATTGGATACCACTCAGCAACTGCATGGGTGTACCTGTTGTCTGCGAACCTTGTGACATGTCCAGCCCAACAGAACTTGTTCTTTCAGTATTCTGTGATCATATCGTTTACTCTACTCTGTTCTTGAATTGTTTCAATTTGGATATACTCTGGCAATGATATCCTTTGCATGTATCTTTTCATAGCTCTTTGTGTCATAGCCAATTAATGTTTTTGCCTTTTTGTAGTAACCCACGTTCCACTTGTGTATAAGAGTGCAGGAAGGACAGTGCAATTGAAGAATCTGGCACATATGGTCTTGTCCAACCTTGCTTTCAGTACATCCTTTATTGAGGTAAATGCCTTCAATCCTATATTTAGTCTCTTTCAAATTTCAGCATTCATGTCTTGGTACATATTCACTGTGTGCCTGCCATAAGTAGATGTACTCTTTTACCTTCTTTATTTCATTACTTCACATCTATATTTGGCCTTGTTTTGAATATTTGAACCACAAGAATTTTGTTTTCATGTAGTTCATTTTAAAGCTTGCTGCTGAGCTATGAGTGTCTAGTTCTGTCAGCATGGTCTGCAGCTGATCTGTGGTTACAGTGATGAGTACGATGTCATCTGTGAATTGGAGTTGTGTTAGTAGCTCTTGTTGATGTCCAGTCAATAATTTTGATAACCATTTCTAGACATGCAGTAAATAGCTATAGAGAGATGGTATCTCCTTGTCTGACACCTTTCCCAACTGGAACTCTTACTGGTGGGGATAACATAGTTATATCAGTGTGCATCCAGTGTTCACATCCCTGAGTTGTTTAGTGTATTATGCCTTGACACCTTACACTTCCAGACATTTTTGCATTGTGTTCATCTGAACATTATTGAGGGATTTTCCATAGTCAATGAAAGTGAAACACAGAGGCAATTTGTAGTCTTTTGCTTGTTCTATAACCTATGTTAGCTTCAATATGTGGTCCACTGTACTGTAGTCCATATGTAAATCTGTTTTCTTCCTCAGCTACTGATCAACAAGATGCTTCAATAGTCTAATGACAATGACCTTTGTAAACAGCTTATAGAGGTGAGAGAAGATGCATATGGGATAGTAGTTTCTTATATCTGCTTTGCCACCCTTCTTATTATGCATGGTGGGATTCAACTTTTGCCACAGTGAGGTTATTTTACCTTCCTTCAGAAGGTGACTGAATGGCAGAACAAGGATTTCCACAGTTCTTCACCACACATTATCACCTCTGTTCTTATGTCATCATTTCTCTCTTTCAGTAGATTATGAAATTGCTATAACTTCAATGGAAACATCAAAAAACTTTACCTCTTACCCTTCCTTGTTTTATTAGCTTCTATGTGCCTGCCTACCTGCCTGCCTATCTATCTATCTATCTATCTATCTATCTATCTATCTATCTATCTATCTATCTATCTATCTATCTATCTATCTATATATATATATATATATATATATATATATATATATATATATATATATATATATATATATATATATATATATATATATATATATATATATGTACACATATATACAGGTATGGTGATGGTGGAACAAACAGGAAAAATAGAACTCAAAATATGAGTATATGCATATTTTTATTAATATTTAGCCAAAGTAATGAATTGATTCAAGGTCTGAGAGGTTTGTGCATGCCAAAACACAAAACTATCAGACCTTGAGTCACAAAAAAGCTTCCTTCCAAACCACATGGTTCTAGGTTCAGTCCCAAAAAGTAAATTAATTTGGTTGTTAAAAGATAGTAACAAAAATATTCAATTGGCTGGGATATTATTAGTAAGGCTAAACCAGATCTTTTCTGTTTAGCTGCCAATTACAATTTCTGTTTGAATTGATTTCATATTTAGTGTAATGATATACTTTTACAGGTTAATCAATGCCATGAAAATCACTTTTGCTATAAATCAATAAATAAAGAGTTATTGTCTATAAAAGTTTGAAAATTTTGGGTAATTTTAGCCAATCGTAAGCCACAGACACATTCATGCCTGTTTCCATAGTAACAACCTGGACATGAGAAATCTTTTGTCTGTGAGAAAGCACGTGTTGGCAAATATATTGAAACCACTTGTTGGCACTGTGTTCTATTGTTTTACCTACCAAAATGCATTTTGAATGATTAAATGTTTGTTTTTTAAAAATTTTAAATTTTTAATGTGCTGTTTATCGCAGTAAATGCATATTGAATGCTTAAAACTACAAAGGAAATGTTGGTTACTCATTTTCTAGGTGTAGAATATAAATATTGACAACTTGTGCTATTTTCAGGATGTTGACACAGTCCTGTTTCCTGACTGGGTGAAAATGATCAAACTTTAAACCTCTATAACTTTTTAAAAACATTTTTCTGGAAAATGTGAAAGAACTCCAGCAATTCAGCTCTGAAAATTACATCATTGTACCAAATTTTAAAATTTTCAATAAACATTTAATTTTTGAAACCTTGGCAGCCAAATGGGAAAAATTTGCTAAACCTTATAGAATAGTGGGTAAAAGATGTGATTTATATGTAGAGTAAATGTATCAAATTTTCACTTCTAAATATAATCTAACACAAGACAAGACTGTGCTCTAAGATGTCTTCATGGAAGAAAACAAGTAAAAGAATATGTGTACACACACACACACACACACACACACACACACACATACATACATGCATGCATACATACATACACATATATATACACACTTATTATAAACATACATACATGTATATGTAAATACATGCAAACATATAGATATGCGAGCACACAAAGTAAAAAAATAAAAACAAACACTCTACTGACCTGGGTTAATGATGTAAGTATTCCATTCCCATGTGTCGGGTACAAGGTCCTGAGTCAAGTGAGTCACATTACTTTGATCACACAACTTAAGTTTTTCATTATACTCATAAGAGTTACATCCTGGATTTTGATGACAAGCATGATCACACTCCTTTAAGCTCACATCTTTCAGCCGCTCAAATGTATCATACCCTGGTACGGAAGTGCTTTTAAGTATCAAAACATCATCTTTGTCTAGGAAAAAAAGGAAGAAAATAAGAAATACATTTTATACTCTCACACACACTCACATTAAAAATTATATAGCGTCCAAAGCATAAATTGTTCAAATGTACAAATTATAGCAATATACATACATGTATAACATATTATGCTTTACATATATAATATATAAAATATAAAAATATCAGTAATTATTAAAATATATAACGTAGAACATAGAAAGTAGGGTAAAATCTTACAGCTGTTTCAGCCAAGAGGCTATAGTACCCCATTCTACTTTTATCCCTCCAGTGAACTGAAGTATTTGGTAGATAAGATTAAGGTACTTGGGTGTGTCTCTGGGCTTCAGTAGAGAGTTTAGAAAGTTCATAAGGTTAAGTTATAAATATAAATACATATCAACTCTTGATCCCCTCCATTTTCTTATTGCTATATAAATTAAGGGTAAAATAACGTTTTACCATCACCCATTTATTACACTCAATAATATAATTGCCATGCAATGAAAAAAACACTTGTGCATTTATAATTGGGTATTCTACCAGCAGTATACTGGCTAGATATTATCCCTTAGTTGGTTGGATTCACAACCTCTAACTCTCTTAGAATTATATACATATATATATATAAATATATATATATATATATATATATATATATATATATATATATATATATATATATATATATATATATGTCTATAGTGTATATAGTGAGAATTTGGAAAATTTACAAAAAGTGAAGACAGCTGTATAAACAACAAACAGATGCATTAGTTTAATACTCAAGAAGTGAGAAAGTCTTTTATGTTTCGAGCCTATGCTTTTCAGCAGAAAAGAACACAGATATAAACAGGCAGAGAAAATAGAAAAATGTTTAGTGGCTAGCGATCTATCATGGTAGAAGTACAAATGGAATCACAAATTTCAAAAAAAGAGGAAATGAGAATCCAACAATAAAATACAAAGAATAATTACGTTGTATTCGCTGGTAATAATCATAGCCTTGGGTTGATTTCATTTTCTTGGATTTAGTTGCAGTTTTCTTTGATAAATAACATTCTCCATCTTCCTTCTTTATTTCAAATGACAAACAAGTTTCATCAGACAAACACACTGTAGCACAATCATCTGCTGATATATTTTTCTGGTGAAACAATGCTTTCCCAGATACATCCAGAACTGCATCTTTTACTTTCACAAAATGGATCTTAGCAGCTGGAATTAAAGCAAGATTGAAACAATTGGAAACTTAACATCATCATCATCATCATCATCGTTTAACGTCTGCTTTCCATGCTAGCATGGGTTGGACGGTTCAACTGGGGTCTGGGAAGCCCGAAGGCTGCACCAGGCCAGTCAGATCTGGCAGTGTTTCTACAGCTGGATGCCCTTCCTAATGCCAACCACTCCGTGAGTGTAGTGGGTGCTTTTTATGTGCTACCAACACAGGTGCCAGACGAGGCTGGCGAACAGCCACGCTCGGATGGTGTGTTTTACGTGCCACCGGCATGGCCACGATCAGATGGTGTTTGTTACGTGCCACCAGCACGGAGGCCAGTCGATGTGGTACTGGCTATGGCCACGTTCGGATGGTTTTCTTATGTGCCACCGGCACTGGTATCACAACACTACAAATTCCATTGATGTTCATCGATTTTGATTTTTTGATTTTCACTTGCTTCAACAGGTCTTCACAAGTAGAGTTATGTGTCCCAAGAAGGAAGGTATGCACAGGTGGACTGACTACGTCCCAGGTAGGGGCCATGGGTTATGGCCTCACTTGTCCTACCGGGTCTTCTCGCGCACAGCATACTTCCAAAGGTCTCGGTCTCTGGTCATTTCCTCGGTGAGACCTAAAGAGCGAAGGTCGTTCTTCACCACCTCATCCCAGGTTTTCCTGGGTCTACCTCTTCCACAGGTTCCCTCAACCGCTAGGGTGTGGCACTTTTTCACACAACTATCTTCATCCATTCTTACTACGTGTCCATACCAGCGTAGACGCCTCTCTTGCACACCACATCTGATGCTTCTTAGGTCTAACTTTTCTCTCAAGGCACTTACACTCTGTCGGGTATGAACACGGACATTACACATCCAACGGAGCATACTGGCTTCATTTCTTGCGAGCTTATGCATATCCTCAGCAGTCACGGCCCATGTTTCACTGCCATGT
Organism: Octopus sinensis; assembly: GCF_006345805.1. Taxonomy (NCBI): domain Eukaryota; kingdom Metazoa; phylum Mollusca; class Cephalopoda; order Octopoda; family Octopodidae; genus Octopus; species Octopus sinensis. Next base: position 21,883,587 of record NC_043005.1, on the reverse strand, counting down.
AGCATGGCTGTTAGCACACATGCGTCATACAGTCTGCCTTTTACTCTGAGCGAGAGGCCTTTTGTCACCAGCAGAGGTAAGAGCTCTCTGAACTTTGCCCAGGCTATTCTTACTCTAGCAGTTACACTTTCGGCACACCCACCCCCGCAACTGACTTGGTCACCTAGGTAATGGAAACTATCAACTATTTCAAGTTTTTCTCCCTGGAATGTGGCGGAAGATGGTCTCTGCGCATTTTCAGTGTTTATTGCACCAGAGCATCTGCCACATACAAAAACTATATTCCTAGTTAGCCTTCCTTTGACATTGCTGCACCTCTTATGTGTCCATAGCTTACACTTGGTGCATCTTATAGAGTTCCTACCTACGCCTTTTCTACAGATCGAGCAGGGCCATCTACCTGAAGGCGTTTGAGATTTGTCTACCTTCCTACTTATTAGGACTTTGGTTTTAGCTAGATTGACTCTAAGTCCTTTCGATTCTAATCCTTGCTTCCACGCCTGAAACTTCTCCTCGAGTTCTGATAGTGATTCAGTAATTAGAGCAAGGTCGTCAGCATAGAGGAGCTCCCAGGGGCATCCTGTCTTGAATTCCTCCATTATTGCCTGGAGGACTATGATAAATAGGAGGGGGCTGAGGACTGAGCCTTGGTGAACCCCAACCTCCACCCGGAATTCTTCACCATACTCGTTGCCAACCCTCACCTTACTAACAGCATCCCTGTACATGGCACGCATAGCTCTCACTAACCATTCATCTATCCCTAGTTTCCTCATTGACCACCAGATAAGGGAACGGGGGACCCTGTCAAAGGCTTTCTCCAAGTCAATGAAAGCCAGGTACAGAATTTTATCTTTGGCTAGGTATTTCTCCTGCAGCTGTCTTATCAGAAATATGGCATCAGTGGTGCTTTTCCCTGGCACGAAACCAAACTGCATCTCATCCAAGTTGACTCTCTCTCTAATCAGTTGGGCCATGACCCTTTCCATAACCTTCATTACCTGGTCCAACAGCTTGATACCTCTGTAATTACTTGTATCTAGGGCGTCACCTTTACCTTTGTAACAGTTGACTATTATGCTACTACACCAGTCATTGGGTATGACTCCTTCGTGTATCACCTGGTTAACTATACGGGTGACTAGGCTATAGCCGACACTGCTAGATATTTTGAGCATCTCAGCAGTAATTCCTGATGGGCCTGGGGCTTTCCCTGTCTTCATGCTTCCAATTGCCTTAACTACTATGGAACTGTCAACTCGGATGGCTGGTCCCTCTATTGGGTCGACATTCGGCAGACTCTCTTTATCCCATTCATTCTCTTTGTTGAGCAACCTTTCATAGTGGCATCTCCAAACCTCTCTCTTTGCATCCTCATTTAGCGCAAGTGAACCATCATCCATGCGATCACATTTCTCTCCTACCACATCACGATTCTCTCTCACACACTGTCTTGCAACACGAAACACCTCAAGTCTTTGGTCCTCACGGTGCAGAACATTGGCAAATTTTTTCCTATCTGCTTCCCCTCTAGCTAAATATACCTGTCTCTTAGCTTCTCTTTTCGCAGTCTGATACAATTCCCTACTACCGCCTTTCCTCCAGTCCTTCCAAGCCTGTCTCTTGTCTCTAATAGCCCTGTCTACAACATTGTTCCACCACCACGTTACCCTGGGACGAGATGGGACTTTGCTCCATCCACAGATCTGGTCAGTGGCTCTCAGCAGGTTGTCCTGTAGAAACCTCAAGTTGTCTTCTACACTATGTGAAGCTATTTCCTCTTCTATTTCGTCGAAAGCTTCGAGTAGAACTTCTCTAAATCTCCGTCCATTTACAGGACCTTTAAGTTTCCAGACTCTTCTCCTCTGAGCTGGTCTTCTTCTGGGCAGCCATTTGGCCCTGATCCTGAAGTCGCTAACTACTAATCTATGTTGAGGAGTACATTCCTCGCCTGGGAAGGTTTTGGCATTTATAAACAGCCCTCTTTCTCTCTTTCTGGCGAGGATGTAGTCGATCTGAACAACAAAAATAATTTCTAACATTGAAAGAAGGCCAAAACTTTGAGGAAGAATGTGGTCAATTACATTGTACTATATACCTGAGTAGTATTGTATTTTATTGGCCCAAGAAGGGGAAAGTTAACATCAGCAGGATATGTACTTCGAAGTTAAAGAGCTAGAACTAAAACCACAACACATTTTGCCTGATGTTCAAATGATTCTATGAATACCTCCTTATCAGAAGAAGAATCATCATCATCATCATTTAACATATGCCTTGCTGGCATAGGTTGGATACTTTGAGCGGGTCTGGCAAACTGGAAGGCTGCACCAGACTCCAGTATGATTTGGCATGGTTTTCTAACTCCAACCACTGTGAGAGTGTAATGGGTGCTTTTCCATACCACTGGCATGGGTGCTATTTGTATGATACCAGTATCTGTCATGATTATGATTTTGCTCAGCTTGATGGGGCTTCTTCTCAAGTACAAAATAATGCCAAAGGTCTTGGTAATTGCCTTTGTGAGGCTTAACACTCCAAACAGTCTCAGCCACATTGCCTCCATGAGGCTCAATGCTCGAAAGGAACTCAACCACTTTGCTTCCGTGAGGCCCAATGCTTGAAAGGAACTCATCCACTTTGCCACCATGAAGCCCAATGCTCAAAAGGAACTTATCCACTTTGCCTCCATGAGGACCAGTGCTCGAAAGAAACCAAGCCCCTTTGCCTCCGTGAAGCCCAACGCCCAAGAATAATTATAATTATTGTTGATGGTAACAATATTAATGATAATGGTTCCTAACTTAACCCTTTCGCATTCAAATTATTTTGTCTAATGTAAAGCTTATTTATTCAAGTTTTGAATGACTCTTGCATTATCTTGTAGCTATGAGATTGGTGGCTTGTAATCTTTAGAATGATATTTTAGGATTGGTGTGGCCAAAGCCACTCATTCTGCAGTGAGAATACATATGAAGAAATCTATTTTGCTGCTTGACTAATGTTTACTTTATGAACCAAAAGTACATCCAAGTGTGATTTGAACCCAGAATGTAAAAGGACATAACTAAATCTGGCTGGTCATGACAAGGCCTACAACCCATCACATTTTGCAACATTACGCCTAGAAAAACTAAAATAATTTTACTTTCATCATTGTCTGGTGAATAAATATATATGTAGTAAATGTGGACAGCCACAATTTAATGTAACAAGCTAAGAAATATTAATTAATCAAAATTATTCTTTTAATGAATGAGTCATTAACAATAATTTTACAAGACTTTGAGGGTGAAATCATAATACCTTGATTCAATAAGTAGCCACTTCACTATTCGTTTCCCATGCAGGAAATGACCTGAGTAACTTCCTGCATTGTTGTCTTGGTACATATACATGGCTTGAGTGAGTAATATGGATTTGATTCTCTGTCCAAGTCAGTTCACTTTACTTAGACAGTCACTACTCTTAAGTAAGACATGAATATCACTCACTTTCATTGCTTTCTCTAATTATGTTTGGCCATTTACCTTAATAATGAATACATAACTTATTACAATGAGGTGGTCCTCATATCTTTGAATAAGCTAACAGTGGCAAAAATAGCTGTCATGAAATTCTGAAGCCACACTCCCTCCTACACTTGTAAGATTAATGTGATCAATGCCCTACATGAACATCTAGGAGTAGTGGTGGTGGTGGTGGTCAATGTCAGTGTCTATTATTGCAATAAATATGTTTACATTGGATCAAGCATTGTTCACAACCATCACCTTGACTAGCTGAAGTGTCAGAAAGTGGTACTAAAAAAGATTAAAAATTCATACAAGAGGATAAACCATGTCATATCTGTTAGCTTGCAATTTTAAGTTCAATATTTACTGTTGACCATCATGTTGAAAGCCCCCAGTGTAGATGCCCATCTTGGTAGACCTATTATGAAAATCTCTCTCAATCACACTCCACTATATGAAAAAAGGAAGGCTAGGTTATCTAAAGTAGTCCTAAACATACTGGATGGATCAAACCTCAACTGGGCAATAGAAATGGTAGGTATTACACTCTAGTAGTTAATAAAAGATTCATCAGAGGGAAAGAGCACTGACATTCTCAGAAACTCTCTGGATTTTGATTAAAATGAGGTAAAAAATTTATTTGAAAGATAACTTTTTGTTCCAAGAATACTATGGACAACTTCCTGAAGTCCTTGGCAAAAGTCTACCAAAGGGCTCTAAAAGCCCAATATATAATCTACAGCCACAGAGGTGTCATCAGACAGTCCTATCTGAGATCTGCACAGTGCAACAAACTAATTTTACATATCCATGTTGAATGTCCAGACATTTTTGACTTGTAGCCTTAAGTCAAACAGCAGCTATTGTGTGTGGTTCAAATTAGTCTGTCAGCTATGTCCATCATGATGATTGCCCCACATGTTCTTTTAATCCAGCAGAGAAAGCAGTTTTTCTCTGTTTTGTTGCTATGACAAAAAAGGTTGTGTGGTGGATGAGGTTGAAAGGTCTGACAATGGGGACTTCCTCTTTAGTCAATCCCTAATCTGCATTTTTAAAGTTTCCCTTGTGAGGATAGAGAGGAAGATGCTCTCCTCAAGGGAATTTTAAAAAATTCATGTGAAAGTAGATGTGGCCCACAGTGCTTAAATATTAATTGGAGAGGACACTTGTCCTAGGAGTTACTGATGATTGTTGATCGTGAGGTTTTTCAATTGGCTCCTGATAGGGAACCTCCTTCATTCCACAGAATTGTATCATCATTCTAATTTTCAATCACCCACCTCTCTGATCCCTGGTCTATTCCATTATACACATCACCCTGTATATGAGTCTATGGCCCCTGCCCCCACTTCTGTCACACCTGCACCATTTTTCTCTTGTCTCTCACTTCTTCATTTGAGGAAGCCAAGATTCTCTTCAAGTACACAACATACTACTCAATACTACTCCCCCACCAGTTGAGAGTCTTGTCTGTAAGCTATGTGGTGATCTCTTTGGTGCTGGAGCCATGTAAAAAGCATCCTGTTTACTCTATAAAGTGTATGCAACCATAGAAACCATGCTAAAACAGACAGTAGAGCTTGGTGAAGTTTTTTGACTTGTAAGTTCCTGTCAAACTGTCCTACCCATACTATCATGGAAAACTGATGGTGATGATGATGATGATGATGATGATGATGATACCTGTATACTAATTAGAGCATTAGAAGAAATACTTCAGGGAATTACTTAGACTCTTCATGTTTTCAGTTCAAATCTAGCTTATGTCACCTTTGCTTTTCTTTCTTGTGGGGACCAATATCACGTAATACAAGTCAAGCACTGGAGTCAATAATAATGACTAAACCCCTTCTATCTAAATTTTTTTCCCTCTCACCTAGAAAGATCGTTATTTTTTATATTATCATAATTTAGGATAAGGTGGTGAGCTGGCAGAATTGTTAGCATGCCAGACAAACTGCTGCTAAGCATTTTGTCTGTCTTTACAGTCTGAGTTCAAACCCTGCCAAAGCTGACTTTGTCTCTCATCCCTTTGGGGTCGATAAAATAAATACCCATGGTGCACTGGAGTTGATGTGATTGACTTACTCCTCCCCTAAAATTACTGACCTTGTGCCAATATTTCAAATTATTATCATAATTTAGAATAGTGAACTGGAAGATCAGTAAAGCATCAGAAATCTTTCAGTCAGCTGCTGAATTCTAGTAAAGAAGTACCCAGGGCTATTTATTGTACAAAGTTTCAGATGATGACATGAAGAATGGGTGAAAAGAGAAGAGTTAAAAATGAAGAGGAAAATGACGAAGATGAGCTGAGCTATAACTTGACAACAATATCTAAGAAAAAAATTAAACAAAATTACTGAAACAGAGACATCAAGAGAGAACCTGATTACATTAATTTACCTTTACAAGCAGACGCTACAGGAGACCATTTACGATCCTCTTTACATACTGATTGTAATTTTTCTCCTTCTGGACAAGTGTAGGTTACTTCAGATTTATAGGTGGTGGTTTTGTAAGACTTCTTGGCACCAACAACATCTTTTGGTGGTCCACAGTCAACTTCTCTGAAAGCTGAAAGATAAGAGAAATTGATATCAGTGGTGCATGTATACCAGGAGTGGTTGAGAACAAGGAAATCAAGGTGAATTTAGAAATAAAAATATTGACTAAAACAAACTACACACAGCTATATATATAAATATAAATATAGATAGTCACAATGAAGATATTCATACTTCTTCTAGGGATTTTTATCCAAGGTACACTGGTTTAATATAGCAAGTTTTTAAGAGATAATCTTTCAATGAATATATTATATAGAATATCATAAGATATCATACATTTTTATTGAGTTAAAAAAACAGAGAGCTCTAATGGATACAAATTAATTTATTAATCATTATATTAACCAACAATTGTTTCACTTCTCAAATAAAATTAAAATTTTCCTTATAAGGTATTTAAAATGCAAAAGTATATTTTTATATATATTTTGTAATTTTAATCTTATTTGAGAAATGAAACAATTGTTGGTTAATATGTTGATTAATTAATGAATAAATTTGTATCCTTTAGAACACTCTGTTTTCTAACTCAATAATATATATATAAATACATACATATATATATATATATATATATATATATATATATATATATATATATATATACACACACACACACAGATGTATATATATATATATATATATGTATAATATAAAGGAACGTGGGTAAGGCCAGAACAATGCAAAGTAACTGCAAGGCAAATCTCTCCATCTTAATATATATATATATATGTATGTATGTATGTATGTATGTATGTATGTATATATATACCGAAGTAAACACATAAATGTGAAACAAGGTGGAAAAAAGAGTACTCAAATACCAGAGGTAGAGTAATATGCTTTATTTAAAAGCAGCAGAAATGTAACAAAAGCTGTTACTCGGAGTTTCACATCTCCGTTCGTCGGACAGTTTTGTTAAAATAGAACCGAAATGACAATTTGATCAAGACTAGCATAAGCGACACACCTTTAAAAATGGATTTGTTTGATTGGTCCTTTCAAATAATGGTCATATGTGAGTGATAAACAAAAATAAACAAAACAAATAAATGAATTCCATATAAAATTATAAAAATCGAGGAAAAACCTTAAATCGAAGATGCATATTGTCATTAATTATGTAGAAAATATAATTTGATTAATACAATTAATACATAAAAATTGAAATTAAAATATATTAAAATATAATATTTCACAACAGTATATACACATGCTAAACCATCAATATACATATATACATCAAAATACACAGATAGATATGCGCAGACCACATACATATACAGACATATAAATGCAAAACGAAAATATACACACAAATACATGTACACATATGTATACGCAATCTTGCTCGCATACAAAACTCACTTCGTGTATACATATAGACTATGGTTGTATACATATAGACTAAGCTTGCATCATCAGAGCTAAGATGCATGCCTTGAGGAATGAAGGAATTGAAGCTGCGTGAGGGGCCTGGGTAGCAGTGGCGCAACGTGGCAACAAAGCCACCATTTGGTCTCTAATAGATCAACAGGGATACAGTTTACTTGAACCCGAAAGGATGTGTGAGGCCTTTCAACAGCAGAGTGTTGTGAGAGTTCTATCACAGCTGCAGAAGTATGGGATGCGATGGCGGGCTGCGCAAAGGATAAGTTGCCTGAATTGGATGGTCTACCCTACGAGCTGTATTGTCAAATGCCAGACTTGTTTGGCGACCTCTTGGCATCCGTCTACTGCAACTGGCAACAAAACAGGAGAATCCCCGGTTTGGTGAGCCAAAGTGCAGTGACGTTGCTGAAGAAAGACCCAAACAAGTGGAATTTTATAGATAATTTCAGGCCCAATACTCTGCTCAATGCAGATTTGAAATTTTTGACCAAAGTAATAGCCGAGAGGTTGGCGCTTATCATCGATAAACTGGTCGACAAGGTGCAAACATGCGCTGTGCCGGGCAGAACCATCCATGACAACCTCCATCTGATGTGCTACATCGTGGACAGGGTAGATAAGGATCCTGGCATGGGTGGGGCGCTGATCAATTTGGATCAATATAAAGCTTTCAATAGGGTCGACCATCAGTACCTGGCAGCCATCCCCAGGGCGGCTGGCTTGGTCCGTCTTCCACAGTTGGATTGCTGCCTTGTATAGCGGCATCCGATTGGTAATTCGGGTGAACGGTCAGCTGTGAAAACCATTTGACTTCACGCGTTCGGTCTGTCAGGGATGTCCCATCAGTGCTTCTGTATGTATTGACTCTTGAGCCACTACTGTGGAAGATGGTGACACTGAGGGGCATCCCACAGGAACTGGGTTGCAGGACTAGTGTGTCGGCATATGCGGACGATGTCACCATCATAGTGTTGAGCAAAAAGCACATCGAGATGCTAGGTGAGACACTAAAAGAATACGAAATGGTGATGGGAGTGAAAATTAACCCAGAAAAGTCAGTGGATTTGCTACATGGCACCCGGAGAAGCAAGCCCATGCCATCAAACAGCAACTCAGTAGTGGAACACTGGACGGATGGACCGGTTAAATTGCTCGGGATCTGGTTCAGTCCGGACCTCCAAATGGATAAGAACTGGGATGAGATCATGAGTAGAGTGGTCGCTCTCAGTCAAACATGGACCGAGAGAAAGCTGTCTCTAAAAGGTCAGGCGTAGGTGGCTAATGCATATAACGCATCTATCATCGATTACCACCTGACCATCCTGCCTTGTTCCGATGCTACCATCACAAAACTAGAACGCATACTCTTCCACTTTCTGTGGAAGGGTGGCATTCCGATGGTGAGGCGGTCCATTTCCTGTCAACATCCGTTAAATGGAGGACTGGGCATGCCGTGGTTAATGATGCACAGGCATGCACTGAGACTGCAGCATCTCTGGAACTTCATCAACGACGGTGAACAAGTGTGGGCACCATTTGTGAGGCGCACCTTCCCGCAGCTCGTCTCACTGACCGAACTGCAAACATGAATCAAAAAGAGACCAAAACTTGGTGATTGGCACTGAGAGTGCCTCCAAGTTCTACAGCAGCTCTGCCGTCTGGGATCAAACTTGTGCAACTTTCAAATGACCGACACGTTCTATAGAGGACTAGTGGAGGGGAGGTCCGACGATACACTCAGGGCAAACCTGGGCATCGACGAGAAATTCCTAACCCACCTTTTCAGGACGACGTTCAGGTCGGGGCCTATGGATAACTTCCAGAGATCCCTGGCTTGGCAGTGCTATCGGGATGCACTGCTGGTTTGAGAGAAGAGCTACAGACACGGTTCGAAAACCACTGGACTGACCTGCCCAAGATGCGGTCAGAGCGATGAAACCGTTCTGCACACACTCGTGCAGTGTCCAGATATTTCAGAGCTGTGGACCTTCGTTGAATAGCTGTTGTCACGTGTAGGACGGACCCGCTTATTGGCCGAGTCTATCGTGAATATTGTTCCACCACCTGCCTTTAAACGGGAAGGTAAAATAGTTTTCGTAACACTGACAGCTATGGCGAAAGAATGCATGTGGTGGATGCATTTGAAAGGCTTACAAATAAACACTTTCCTCTCTGGTCAGTCTCTCGTCAACTTTTTCAAGTACCACTTGAAAAAGAGGATGAGAATAGAGAGGAAAGTGTTGTCGAATGAAAGTTTCAATAAAAAATGGGTAAATATGACAAGAATGGTCAGTATGAAAGACGACACCATTTTAAGTATAAATCTGTAACAAAAAGAGAAAACGATAGGAAAGGTTCTTACTCATATGTACATTTTGAACTGGCTGAGGTGACCTTGGTCTTTTTTGTAGGTTTTTCTTTCTAAGGTTACACCTAAACTGTGAACAATATCGATCCCCGCCTCTTTTTTTGGGGAACTTTATATATTTCTTTCTTTTTTTGTACACCACATAACCCAAAGATCCCTATTGATCAAACTTTTTCTTTGTGTGTCCCACCCATCCCACGTTGAAAAGAAAAACTGTACATTGTATTTTGTCTATTTTCTGTGTTTAGCCCTGTGCGGCCATAATAAAAAGATATCCATCCATCCGATAGTGACAAATGCAGAATGGGTGATGAGAGGGGCAAAACGGTATGGCACACCGTTAGCGAATGCCTGAAATTGGCACAACATGAATACAAACGATGCCATGACAATGTCGCAAGAATGATCCACTGGGAGCTCTGTAGCAATCATGGTCTACAAAGAGCAAAGACATAGTATGACCAAACTCCAGAAGGAGTCACTGAAAATGAGAATTACAAAATCCTGTGGGATGTAACAATCCAGTGCAACCACCTAACCAGACATAGGAAATTGGACATTGTTGTGATAAATAAAAAAGAAAGAACAAATATGATCATCAACATATCATTCTCTGGTGAGAACAGGATTAAAAGAAGACAAAATAAACACTTTTGATGATTTAAAGTGAGAAATACAAAGGTTGTGATCAATGAAGAGAGTAGATGTGATACCAATAGTAATTGGTGCACTTGAAAATATCAGCACTTCACTACCAACATGGCTGAAAAAGATTGGTGCAAGTATGAAGATAGAACATCTACAAAAATTAGCATTACTTGGAACTGCAAGAATTCCTTGCAGGGTTCTTGAAGCATGACCAGTAAACAAACGTCACCTTAGTCTGCTGGTTGTGCACAGCTGACACTTTCCACTATACCCAGAAAAATAAGCTGTGAGTTTTCATATAATAACAACAACAATTATAATAATGATAATGCTTCCTTTAATTACCTACAGAGGCATCACAGATGAGAGGGATATCGCAAGGATGATTAACAATTTGCGCGAGGCATTAAAAAATGAGGAGAAATAAATGGAAAGGACGGTAAAATGTGATAAAAGTATACATATTGTACAAAGTATGTAACAATATGTCTGATGCAGTCCTCACGATACAGGAAAAGCTCCAACTTGGGCCAATCAGGGAACCCAACAGATCCAGGATTACCCTGACCATCAAAGGCACAAGTCCTCTCCCAACAGTTGCGCAGGCTTAGAGCAGGGCCATTCACTCTAACTGTTTTTGCCATTGTCAGCCATTTTTTCCCAAATTCCCTGAGAGGTAGCACATTCTTTTCCCACCCCACCTTCTTTTCTCAGCAAAACTTTAAGAAGTTGACATTTTTCACCACAGCCACTTATGAAACAATATGTATATGTATATATATATATATATATATATATATATATATATATATATATATATATATATATATATATATATATATATATATACATACATATATATATATATTTATATATATATATATACATACATATACATATTGTATATATTAGATATAGACTTATACCGATATTAGATTATTGGTGGGTTTCCTACCTTATAAATTAAAATTAATATTTAACATTATAGTCGATTTTGATATAATCATAATTGTTAAGTTTTATGTTTCTAGTTTGATAATAGAGTTTATTATAAGTAAAATTATTATATTATTTATATCTTTAAAATATTGTTTAAATATTTCTGATTATATTTTATATTTTAGATATTTCAATTAACCTGAAGATTGACTGTAACCATAACTCGAATTATTACGAATTGTACAGCCATGAAACGATCGTAGTGTTTTACTCTTTATCTTTTATTAAATTTTTAATACTTTTGATATATATCTAAAATATAAATTAATTAATTTTATGTATTGGCTTATGTTTTTCATTGTTTGATTTGCCTAATAGTGGTTTTATCTCTAATTTAATATAATATAATATAATATATTTATACTATAAAATTGGATTTAATCCTAAATCTGATTTTTCCCTGTAAGTTTGGATTTATTCCCTAATATTTTATTATATATATATATATATATACATACACCACACACATATGTAAATACACAGGTACAAAATAAATAAAATGGAAATACTCTACTGACCTGGGTTAAGCAAATATATATCCCAATTTCCGTCGTTGGGTTTAAGTACATCAGGTAACTGAGTCGCATTATTCAGATCACATAACTTATCTTTCTCATTGTACTGATAAGAGTTACATCCTATATAATGTTGACAAGCCTTAGCACACTCCTTTAAGGTCTTATTCTTAATCTGTCCTAAAGAATCCTTCTTTGGTATGCTAACTTTTTTCAGCATAAAAGGTTTGTTAGCTGGAAAAAGAAAGAGAGAACAAGAAATACATTTTACACTCCAACCACCCAACTCACACACACACACACACATTCATATATTAGATATTATAAAGTATCTGTGCAAAATTCTGTAAATGGATAATTTATAATAAATAAGTAAAAAATTCACAAAATGTCACCCTAATCAGATTCCATGTGAGCTGTAGAACATCTTGAGACTTATTTCAAAACATATCTCAGTACTTACAGTGTCCTAAACTGGAAAATAATTTTGTAGATGGGAACTGTTTTTATTTTTATGAATTCTCTTATAAAACAATGCAACAGAGGATTTTCTCATATTTTATTCAAAATCTTGATTGCTGGTATTTGTGCTTAATTATCTCATGATCATCATCATCATTTAACGTCTGCTTTCCATGCTGGCATGGGTTGGACAGTTTGACTGAGGACTGGCAAGCCAGAAGGCTGCACCAGGCTCCAGTCTGATCTGGCAAGGTTTCTACAGCTGGATGCCCTTCCTAACACCAACCACTCCAAAAGTGTAGTGGGTGCATTTTATGTGTCACTTGCATGAGGGCCAGTGAGGCAGTACTGGCATCAACCACCCTCAAATGGTGCTTTTTATCTGCCACTAGCATAGGAACCAGTTAGGTAGAACTGGTAATGACCATACTTGAATAGCACACTTTACATGCCACCAGCACAGGAGCCAGTCCCATGGGACTGGCACTGACCATGCTCATATGGTGCTTTTTATGTGCCACTGGCACGGGTGCCAGTCAAGCATCTATTTTAAATATATTTATAAAGTAGTCATCGTCATCATCATTGTAGTAGTAGTAGTAGTAGTAGTAGTAATAATATTCTGCTCAATACCACAGAATAGCTTGTCAGTTGTTTGACCTTAACCAGTTGAGCATGTCCTTTGGTGGCTGACGATATTTGCATCTCTGATCATGAGCAGAAGCAGTGAGAGAGTATCATAGCCATGTGTTGAGATGAATTTTATGGAGTTTGAATAATTCACCACTGCGAACGTGGGTGTTACGTTTGACAGCCTTAAACAACTATTATTCAGGAAGCTTTGGAGTGGGATGGTCTACTTGACCTGAAGGAAATTCTAACTGGGCCCCACCTGCTAGATCATGTGTTGTTTATCTTGATATGAAGTCACCATGTTGCACACATATGCTTGTGATGTATGTGCCTAATGTACCCTCATCAGATGGGTAGACATGATGATTATACTGGAATTCATATATTCTACCCCAGTGTAACTTTGATGGCATGCACTGCTCTCTCATTCAATAATAATAATAATAATCTTTTCTACAATAGGCATAGGGTCTGGATTTTGTGGGGAGGGAGACAGTCGATCACAGCGTTTTGCCTGGCATGGTAGCAGTTTTGCCAGCTCACCACCACCACCGCCGCCGCCGCCACCACCACCACCACCACCACCACCAATAACAACAACAGCAACAACAATAATCATGGACTCTTCCATTGAAAATGATGCATGAGTGTTCAGCCTTTGCCAAACAACCTGAACGAATGTTTTACTTATAGTGATCAAATATATCCTCTGTACATTAGATCACTCTCTCCATCAAATCAACATTGCCTGAACAGATGCACAGTGTATCATGCATCAGGTGTCAAAGTGATCAAAAATGTCAGAAGACAAAGTGTTGCAGGAAAAACAGAAAAAATATCAGGATATAGACCCATGTATGGCATGTGGTGGGATGCACCTGAAAAAAGATTGTCCATATAAAAATCAAAGTGTTTTCACTGCAGGTTGACAGGACATATAAAATTGCACTGTAAAACTAAAATGATAGGAAAATGGAACAAACAAAAAAAAATAAATAGTTTGTCAGCAGGAACAGTTGTGACTACAACAAAGAGAAAATTCAAGAATGTGAGAATTCTTGAATTTTCTCTTTATCAGAATGCAATTAGACAGGGGAAGTGACATCACAATCATAAATATGAAAACATAGGAACAAATGGGTAAATCGAAATTATGTAATTCAAACAAAATAGAGTATGGTGTTACTGGAAGAAAATTATATTTCTTGGACGATCACATTTGTAGTATAATGTTCAAAGGTCAAACCAAAATAGAGAATGTTTATGTGTTGAAAAAATCCATGAAGTTATTTGGCACTGGAGAAATTTAATTTATGGGATACACCCATAAGTGCTTTGTGTAATAATGAACCACTTGAAGACACTGTAATAGCAGCACTAAGAGTGGAAACAGAAACAAAAACAGTGATGTGGAACATTGTCTATGAACTACCAGTAAATTTGGAAGAAATAAAAAGAAATGTGAATGATGATAAAGTTATTAATGTGGCAAAAAAGAAAACTGGCTGACAAAAGGAAATAAAGAAAGGCCTGATGCAAAGAACTGCCAAGATGTGAAAATGTACTCTATATGTGATAGTATACTAATGTATGTTTAGAGAGAATGCTAAGAGTTCCATGTGGAATACCCAGGCATTACTAGAATGAAAGCGCTGGTGCGAAATTTTGTATATTGGCCAAGCATGGACAAGGAAGTTGAAAAATTGTGGAATCCCAATAAAACCACAGTCAATCTCATCACTGAGATAAGTGCACTTTCCCAGTTATCTGTCCCCAATCTACAAGTGTATGCTCAGAGCTGTCCTGTTCATTTGGATCATGCTCACCACTCTCATTCACATGTCAACAAATTTGCTGGAGGACAACACTTCTTTTTAAAGCTCAACTTCCTTTTCAGCTCTGTTGAATGCCCTCACAGATATATGAATAGTGAAATGGCTCCTTTTTCATTTTGACCCTTAGTTTCATCATTATTTCAATGACATTATAGCATTTAATTTTAACCCAGAAAGATTCATCATTATGGCAATGACATCATAGCATTCATGAGTATTCTAATAATGAGATCACTAGACTGAATGAATTTCTCCTGATGTCTAAAGTTTCAAAAAAGAAGGATTTCAACAAAAAAGAGCCAAACTTTTGAGTCATCCTGAATGAATTTGCAGGCTGTCTAGTACTTAATACCATGGATCTATTCTGAAGAGAAACTTACTTTAGGTAGAAAGGATTCATCAGTATCAACATACAATATCTTTTACTCTAGTAGTATGGGAAAACCTATTCTTTTCATGTGATATAATGGCTGGTGACAAGAAGGCCATCTTGCTCTAATAACTGTGACGAAATGGAGCAAATACATGACTACATGGATTATAGAACTTTTTCTGTTATTTTGTATGGCAAATTACAAAGGGCAACAACTACTTATGAGACACTGTGTTGTAATAACACTGTTTAAGCCATGTCAACATGGAGAAATAAAGAAGAAACTGTTGTTGCTGCTGCTACTGCTGTTGTTGCTATAGCTGCTGCTGCTACCATTACCACCACTGCTGTCACCTCTGCCACTACCACCACGACTGCTACTAGTAGTATTAATACTATTACTCTTTGGGTTTAAGAAAAACAACATGAGGTTCTTTTCTTACATAAAATACAACTGAAAGCATGCATAAAAGTGTTCAAGAGGAACAAACTTTGTATGGGAATAGCCTAACAATATTTCCATTTCCTGATGTTGCTCTTTGTTTTTCAGGAATGTGTCTATGTCTTTCTATAAAGACAGAGACATATCAATGTCTGTCAATGTCTTTACAGAAATGGTTGTCTATACATTATGAATTACAAATGGAATCACAAATCTCAAAAGTATGAGGAAAAGAGAATTGCAATAATAAAATGCACAGAATTACATTTAACTCGTTGGTAGTAATCTCTGCTCTTGGTTGTTTTCATTTTTTTGTTAGTAGCTGCTGTTTGCCTTGATAAGAAACATTTTCCATCATCTTTCTTTATTTCAAATGATAAACAATATTTGTCAGACAAACACTTTTCTGCACAATCATCTGCTGTTGCATTTGTCTTCTCCCACAATGTTTTCCCGGATATATCCAGAGTTGCATCATTTACTTTCACAAAATTGATCTGAGAAACTGGAATTAAAGGAAAATTTAGACAAATGAAAATAACAACAACAATAGTAATAATTTCTAATATAGAAAAAAAACAATAAAAATATGAGGTGAGATCAAATATGAGAACAAATGCCACAGCACAATTTGTCTGATGCTCTAATGATTCTGTCAATCCATCACCCTAAAATACAAAAATAATTATAATTATTGCTGAAATTGCTAATTTCAATGACAAACACAATACCACAGATTCTGCAGAGAGGATACATGAAAATATATCAAGCTTAGTACTTGTTTTATCAATCTCAGAATTATGAAAGGTGAAGTACTTCCAGGTGGGATTTGAACCCAGAATGTAAAAGTATGTATCTAAATGTACTTAGTAATGGCAAGGGTTATAACCCATTACTTTACTCTCTCACTCTTTTTGTTTGCCTGGGGAAACAAAAATAATTCTTTCTATCATCATCTAGTGAATAAATATAAATATGTAGTAAATGTGGATATTCCCAAGAAATTTTGATTAATCAAAATTACACTTTTAACGAGATGGAGAAAAAGAGTGTACCTTGTTAGTACTCTCCCACCTCCCTGCTCTCTATCATCCTGCATGTCATCTTTGTCATCTCTCTGCACATATATGAATCTGCTGCTCTCTTCTCCTTATGTGATGCTGCTTGTCATCCCCACCTTTCTTGAGCCACTTCTATCTTTCACCTTCCAACCATACTGATTAATATTGACCACACCTTCAACCTCTTTTATCCCTCACTACATCTACCTCTAGCCCAATCTCTAACCATCTGACACTCTCCTCCCACATTCTTATGAAATTATCACCCCTCCTTCACTTTTGAACCACTGTCTATATTCTCACTTATACTAACCTTCTTGTACCCTCAAAGTGAGACCTGGCATCCTGTCATCGCTAACTTTATCTAACTTTCAGCCTCTCTCACCCACCTTCATATAACGTGGAACAGACATGTATCTCTTCTATAGTAAAATACCTATGCTTCTCCCTCTATCATACTTTAGCTTTTAACATTGGGTACAAATCTATCTTCTTTTCTTTCAAAAGGGGAATTTTTCGTTTTCCTTTATTTTGTCTTGCAAGTTATTGGTGACCTTACTAGTACCAAGGAAAGGGACTCAATACCCACTGTAAAGTGGTTACAGTGAGGAAAGTTATCTGGTAGTGGAAACCAGGTCAAAGTTGACACTGGGGCCTGACGCAGTTCTGTGGTTCACTGGACACTGTCAACCCATCCAACCTAAGTAAGGTGTAGAAAACAGCTGTTAAATGACGATGGTAATGAAGATGATGACATGAATACTAATTGCAGTATTGGAAGAAATGTTTTAGAGTATTGGAAGAAATGCTTTAGAGTGTGTATGCAGGTTCTTTTGACTGGGGGTTCAAAACAAGCCAAGGTCAACTCTGCTTTTCGTTGCAGTGAATAACATAAAGTAAAACCAAATTCCAAGGTTGATGGTATTGATTAAATACTTCCATTCAGAAATTCTTTGCTTTGTGCCTAAATCAAAAATCTTTATTATTATTATTAGTAGCTATATAATAATTAAGGGTGGTGGACTGGAAGATAACAAGAACATCAGAGAAGTGTGGAGTTTTAGTAAAGAAGAGCTCATACACTATATTTATCCCCACTTAACAGGCAGGATGCCACAAAGTATGGGTGAGAAAATTCAAGTTAGAAATTAAGAGAATATCCATCAAGATTAGATTTGGAGGTAATAAGAATACAACAATATCGAGAAGGGTGGAGTTTTGTCTGCATGGTTAAAAATTAACTTCACAACTAAGCCTTGGGAATGAAATGTAGTGGATGCAAGTTATGTGAAAGCTTGCAGGAGAAGAACAAGTTTCTAAGCTCCCAACTCTTGTTTTCTGGACTTAATCCATTCTCTAGTTTAATACCATCACCTGACCCCTGGGTAGAATTAATGACGTTCACTCTGTTGCAAGCATTTGTGAGATCTCTGATCCAAGGATAACAAGTTCTCCTTCATCATCAGCCACAAGCACAATAGAACTTAGTATGCATTCTGTTAGTCTTCCGCTGACAAACACATTTAACATAAGAATAAAACAAAATTACATAGACAGAACCAACAGTAGATGAGCTATTTACATTACCTTCACAGGCTTCTGCCACTGGAGTCCATTTATTGTTTATTTCACATACTGACTTTAGTTGTTCTCCCTTTGGACAAGTATAGGTCACTTCAGATTTATAGGTAGTGGTTTTGTAGGACTTTGATGCACCAACAACTTCCTTTGGAGTTCCACAGTTAATTTTTGCATAAACTGAAATTGAGAACGGTCATTGATATCAATACTGCATGTATATTATGTGTGTACTCTGCTCAATATATAGGAAAGGTAGGAATTCCATATGGTGTACCCAGTGGACACATCAGAGGTACACTGGAATAACAGGAATGTTGACAAAGAAAGAAGTCTTTGTACGTGACAGATGTGCATATGCAATAAATACACAGGAACTGGACTTCCTCAAATGCTCAGGAGGTTCCCTAGAGATTGTTTGTGGTTTCTGTTACCAAGAAATTGTAGATGCATTCTGTCATCTCTCTCCTGTTCTCCCTTTGTAAACTTTATCATTATTATCCTGTTACTCTACACACTACCTGCTCTCTTCTGCATCCCCTTCTCTTCCCCAACTTCTGCATGATCAGTCATTGTTTTTCAACACTACCTAGTGTTTTACTGTTGCATTCTGCCTCCCCATCCTCTCTACTCCATACAATCTTACATACCCACCACCCATTTCTACTTACTTTCAGGGATTACCTGGACAGTTCATCTCTACTATCTATCTACTTGCAGCTCCAACTAATCATTCTCTCCTACTTAATAAATGTTAGTAAATGTGTAGCTTTTCTACAGTATCTGCTCTGACCCACTATCCCCTTCTCTCACACTTTAGTCCCTCATTTCCTAACATAAGAAGCCCCAACTTTCCGTTGAAGTTCATAGTCTTGTAAGTTACTTGGCAAGTTCAATAGTATTGGTAATATGAAAAAAAATCTCCCTGTAGATATTGTTAAATAGTTAGTGTTAGGAAGGACATCCAGTCATAGACACCATGTTGAAGCAGACATTGGAGGACAATGACTCATTGGACCCATTGGATCTTGCCAAACTGTCCAACCCCATGTCAGCATGAAACATGGATTTGAAATAATAATGATGATGAAATACACACACTCACACAAAAAAATACCTGTGTGTGCATACAAAACATGTATGTACATATACATATATATATATACTAGCAGTATTGCCCGGCTCGTGCGCTCGTGCATTCTATGCACGCACGAATTAAGCTAAACTTGGATGAAGTTCAATCAAAATTCAATTATTTTGTTTTAAAATCAAGCATTTAATGCCCTCTTTTTTGCGCTTATGTGTTCCATTTCCTCAATAGGAAGTACGTAGAAGCATTTCATAAATTTTTGTTGATCAAATAATTGCATTGTTGAATTATTCTTTTA
Organism: Octopus sinensis; assembly: GCF_006345805.1. Lineage (NCBI taxonomy): Eukaryota > Metazoa > Mollusca > Cephalopoda > Octopoda > Octopodidae > Octopus > Octopus sinensis. The sequence goes on along the minus strand of NC_043005.1, from coordinate 21,863,808 downwards.
GATCAGTATTTCTCAACGGGGATTTCAGAGGAGAGTTTCAGGGAGTCGCTGGTGATGTATCATGATGATCAAAAATCCGGCCTGCTAAAATTTGGTTAAAGTGATTCAAACTGCAGACTCAACGCAAAATGGTCACATTTAATTCAAAGCGTTAAAAATGTTATGAAAACAATTGGTATGTGTTCACAAAGTCCAAACGATTAATACGAAAAAACCCTTCAGGCTACATCCCGAAAATTCATTTCTTTGCCGAATTTCTACAATGTTTACAGCGATTAGTTTTTATATCTTGATTTTTTATTTTTCATGCATTTTACGCATGCTTGCACGTGTGATGAACACAGTTCATGTCAAACAGCTGAGTGAGTAAAGTTCACTATTCAATGCATGGGATAAGGCCTAAACAAGCACATTATCGATTTTTGCACTAGTGAGATGAATTTCGGAACAGAAATAGCACAGTTCAATTTTCATTCGCCTAAACTTTAAGTGACCCATTTTTGGTGGTTCTACGATTTGTTGGCTAGGAGGAGATGTGCTGGGAAGTTAAACACACAGACACACACACACACAAGTTGAGTTTTATATATATAGATATATTGTCATTATCATTTTATGTCCACTTTCCATGATGCTGGATAAGACTGGACAGCATCTGGGTCAGTTTTTATTCAAAGTTACTGCCCTTCACACTCTGGTCAGAATTGAGGGTCACTTCTCACTTGTATGTTTTATTTTGGCATACTTTCTTGGCTGGATCCCTTTCTGAACACCAACTACTTTACAGAGTGTATAAGGTGTATTTAATTATGGCACCAGCATTTCATAAATTGTCATCATATTGTGGTCAAGGCAAGAATAAAGTTCTTCTCAACACTGTGATCTCAGTACTCATTTACTAAACATATTATGGAATATACTGAGTGCATTCTATCATAGATCTAGAATTTATGATGTTATATTAATGAAGCTGTAAAAAAGTAAGTTGGAGGCGGATAAATGAAATGTCTAGAAACAGCTGTGACTTTTATATTTGGTTATTAAATCATCATCTTGCAAAGTTTCACTTGTAAATAAAAGTGAAGGTGGGAAGGGTAAATTCATTGAAAAGTGTGTGTAAGTGGCAAAATTTACAAGAGTTATTTGGACAAATCTGTATAAGGTTGGAGATCAGAGGATGACAATTGGTGAGGACATATCTACTCAGTGAACATAGTGATGTTGGACCATGGGATTACTTTATAAGCCCTAGAGAGAAGTACTCCTGTATCAGTAGAATTGCATCATTATCATTATTGTAAATGACATCATTGTTGTCATTATTGCTGTCATTGACATCACCATCACCATCAACATCAACATCATCCCTTTTAAAATGTATGTCATCTGCAATTATATGTTAATAATTGTTATTATCATTTTTATTATTAAGAATTGTTCACTCAAAGAATCGTTAGAACATTGACAAGAAGCTGTTGCATTATGTATTCAAGCTTTTTATTTTCTGAGTTCAAATCCAGAAAAGGTCAACTTTGTCTGTTATCCATTTGGGGATTGATAAAATTCAGTACCAGTCAAGTACTGAAGTCAAGCGTAAAGACTAAACACCTGCCATCAAAAATTTTTGGTCTTGTGAATAAATTAAAAGAAACCCATCATTGATATTAATTGCATTTATTATAATTATTATAATCACGGAGTGGTTGGCGTTAGGAATGGCATCCAGCTGTAGAAACACTGCCAAATCAGACTGGGCCTGGTGCAGCCTCCTGGATTCCCAGACCCCAGTCGAACTGTCCAACCCATGCTAGCATAGAAAGCGGACGTTAAACGATGATGATGATGATGATGATGATAATTAAGGTTGGTGGATTAGAAGGATTGTTAGAATATTGGAAGGCTATTTCAAAAGATTGTTGAATTTTAGTGAGGAAGGACTTAGGAGCATTATATTGCACAGAGTTTTGGATGAGGATACATGGTACAAGGGAAAAAGGTTAGGTTGGAAATTAAGAGATCTACATAGACATCCTCAGTATGACTATGAGGTTAAGAACAATACTTCAAAATACTGTGGTCCTGGGTGGAATATTAGTTATGTGGTGAAAAGTTTATTAAAAATTTGCTTCAGAATTAAGGATGAAATCTGGTAAATGGAAACTATGGATATCTGCTGGAGGGAACAGACTATCACATTTCAAATTTTCTGTTGGGAGACTTAATCTGTCACCCAATTTAATACTTTACCCTTGGATAGAATTAATGATGTCCACTCTGTTGCAAGCATTTTGGGAAGTATCTGGTCTGAGGACAACTTCCTTTGTCTCTTCCACCAGCTACAAACACTGCATAAATTGTCAAAGAGTCAGCTGACTTCCTCTGGCAAAGACATTTAGCACAAAAATAAAATAAGATTACCCTGACAATGACAACAAAAAGGAAGTTATTTACATTACCTTTACATGAAGAATTTACTGGAGACCATTTATTATCCTTTTTACATATTGACTTAAAGTGTTCTCCTTCTGGACAAGTGTAGGTCACTTCAGAATTATAGGAGGTGCTATTGTAGGACTTGTCAGCACCAACAATGTCTTTTGGTGGTCCACAGTTAACTTTGGAGTGAACTGAAATTGAAAGGAGAAACTGGTGTCAATGGTGAGAGTATGTTTGGGGGAGGGTGAGAATAAGGAGATAATGACAATGTTACAATGAAAATATTGAGTGAAACAGTCTGAAGACATCTGCATACTAATACATACTTAGATGCAAGCACACATATAAAAATGTATATATGTAAGTATGTATGTATATATGTATGTATGTATGTATGTGTGTGTGTGTATGTATGTATGTATGTGTGTGTATGTATGTATGTATGTATGTATGTATGTATGTATGCATGCATGTGTATGTCAGGTCACTTTCGAGTGCTACTGGTAACATGTAACCCAGTACAACCTGTTGCATGGTCGGGTCGTCAGCGACTAAACCGGCAACCCCACCAAGCTTGCTTGCTTGGTGAGGAGGGTGTTTATTGGACACCCTGCGGGATGAAAAACAAAACCCGTCAAAGGGTGGAGGAACTCTTGAGAGTCAACGGCCATCCAATAAATGTCTTAAGGCTGTATCATGCGTGGGGACATAGAAATAATTGGACTGAATACCCGACCATGCGGTTAAACCATTGGGAGTGAAGAACTTCTAGCGTTTGTTAGGGCATCCTTCGAGGAGAAGGTAACTCAGGTAACTGGGATAACTCTGACATAAAACCTGTGGCTCAGTGGTTACTGATGCTGTTGACTTGTTCTTCTTTTTGGATTATGGCTGCTGTTGCTTAGTGAGTGGGACTGACTCAGTGCACAGCCTTTCCTCACTTTAAAAAAAATCTTCTTGCACAGGCATTGCACGATAACAACATTGATTAAGCTTTGCGCAATGGCCACACTCGATAACGAGGGGGCAGCCACCATGCATGCATGTATGTATGTGTGTGTGTATGCATGTATGTAAGTATGTGTGTATGCCTGTGTATGTGCACGTGCGTGCATGCATGTTCTTTTTCTCTTTTTAATTTAGAATACACTTTGATTGGCCACCTGCTTGCTAGTAAGATTGTAAGGGAAAGCATTTTATTTTATTCATTATCCTCTAAATCTTTAGATTTCTATAGTCCCAGAGTTTTGTGTGTGTACTTGACAAGATGTATAGGAAGTGCATACATTCTAAGAAAGATTGTTTAGTGTGATGAGGCTGTATCTAAATTAAATGGCTCAGCTGTCACAGTCAACCTTCTGGGGTCCTTAGAATCCACATATTACTGAGGAACATCACGTTAATTTATCAGGAGTTAAAAGTATGGCACAGCTTATATTCAAATTGAATAACCAGATCATTCTTTTTGATAGTACAGTGAGCGATCTTATTTACTTGAACCTGCGATGACTATCTACCATGCCAAGCATTCAAGAGGATTTTGAAGATGTGGAGTTTTATTTCCAGGAAGACAGAGCACCCCCAGACTATCACAGTAATGACTAATCTTGATGAGGTGGGGCTGAACTGGAGGAGTGGAAGAAGAGATTCTGTAAAATAAACTCTGCCGTCTCCAAATCTTACATCACTCAGTTTTTTTTATGCAGATGCTTACAAAATAATATTTATGGTACAAAACAAGCAGAAGTCGATGAACCAAAAACAACTGTTGTGTAAAAATAGACACATACCAAACAAAATGTTTCTTATGTTTCCAATTTTATTACTTCACATTATCAATAGTGCCTAGGCAAAATGGCCTTCAGTTTGAAAATAACTGTACACAAAAAGATTCCTTTCTATTAATTTCTATTCATAAATACTAACTTAACAATCAATCATTTGGTGTGTGTGTGTGTGGGGGGGGATACCTTGTATGTGTGAGTGTGTGTATTTTCTTCTCCTTTTAATTTGAGAATAGATTTTGACAAGATAGCAAGGTTGTGAAGGAACTTTAAACCTTAAGAAGGTTTGCAGATTTTTATAGTCCAAGATATCATGATCATTTATAGCATATGAATTAAGGATTTGCATTCTCTCTGCTTGATCTCAAGTTCACTCATACTTTGCTCCAATAATGTCTGTCTGTCTATCTATCTATTTATCTATCTATCTGTATACATACATACATACATACATACATACATACATACATACATACATACATACATACATATATACATATGCATACACACAAACACACACACATAACAGATTGTGTCAAACATTTTGATTTTCACTGATGATATTTGGTAACTTGTATCCCCATGTTCTATCAGGAATTTGAAACAACTTGTCCAATCACTGCTGAATTTTTTACTGTTAATTTTCATACATAACATATAATCACTAACTGCTTATTCTTTATTTTACAGCTCTGATAATGTGTGGTGAAAAAATTGCAATTAGAGCCATTTTATTCAACCTATAGAAAAAATAATTAAGTGCAAGGTAAGTGTCAAAGGAAGTAAATTATGTGGATGGCCGAGCAACTGTCAGTAAACATGTGGCACAAAACTGGTTCAGACATTTCAAGGAAGGTGACACTAGCCTTGAAGACAAACCAAGGTCAGGCAGACATTCTGTTTGGAAGACACTGCTTTGCTTGAAATGGTTGAACAACAACCAGGCCCAATCACTCATACATTGTCAGTAGAACCTGGTTCTTCACAAAGCACCATTATTCAACACCATCATTAGTTCAGCCTTGTAAACAAATGCTGTGGAGAAGTTCCTCATGAACAAACCAATGACTAGGCTCAATGACATGCAAACATTTGTGAACAACAGTGGACAAATCCTCACGATGTCTTTTTTTTTAGCATTGAATTGGAACTGGGTATGAGAGACAGATGTATTTTCAAAATCCTATTTCCAAAATCAGTGGCTTTATTCTAGCAAAGCTTCAGAATCTGTTGTCAAACAAAGGCAGTTTGAACAGGTCATGTGTGTTTGGTGGAATTTTGAGAGGGTGTTGTACTTTGAACTTGTCCTAGATAGTCATGCTGTGAATGCTAACCTTATGCTCAACAACTGCAGTGAGTCTATGATGCTTTGAAAGCCTGCTATCTGACATTGATCAATTGAAGATGTGCACTCCTACAGCATGACAATGCCCCAGCACAAACTCCCAAAGTGACTAAATGCAAACTTGAGAAATTTGAGGTGCTGGAAGTGCTACCTCACTCTGCCTACAGTCCAGACCTTGCATCATCAGATTACCATCTTTGTTGAACCATGACTCCTTTTCTGCATGGCTAGAGGTTCAATAATGTAGATGCAGGGAGTTTTCTGTCTCTAAATCAGTCAAATGATATAAGCATGGAATTGATGAATAAATAGTTCTTGCATGTAACTTGATAAAACTATTAAAGCTTGAAATACAGAAAACATTTTGACTCAGTCTGGTATGTATGTATATATATGTATGTGTACACACACACATACACACACACATATATATATATTTATATGTGTATATATATATATATATATATATATATATATATATATATATATGAATATAAATACATATATATATATACACACACACACACACATCATCATCATCATCATCATCATTTAACGTCTATCATTCATGTTGGCATGGGTTGGATGATTTGACAGGAACTTGCCAGCCAGGGTGCCATCCAAACTCCAGTTGTTTGTTATGACATGATTTCTCAGGCTGGATGTCCTTCCTAATGCCAGACACTTTACAGTGTGTGTATTGGGTGCTCTTAATGTGCCACTGGTATGGGTGCTTTTATGCAGTACCAGCATGAGTGCATGTTATGCAGCACTAGCACCTGGAAAAGACAAGCTGTATGTATAGATGACACCAATTTCACTTAACTAAGCACATCCTCCTAAGTACAGCAAATTACCACAACTCTTAGTCCCTTTCATTTCCTTAGTGAAGCCCAGTAAAATATGTCTTGTTGGGATTTGAAGCCACAGTGTAATGATGACAAAGAGTATTGGCGAGAAAGGTCAATGTGGAAGCTTTCAAACTACCAGTTCTTGATCAGCATACTTAATCCATCACTTGATTAAATAGCATTACCTTGCCCTTGGGAAGAATTAAGGGAATGCAGTCTGTTACAAGTATTTGGTGAGGTCTCTGGTCTGAGGATAAATTCCTCTCTAAGGATAGCTTCTACCAGTTACAATAACTGTGGAAATTGTCATAGAGTTTGTCAGTCCTCCTCTGACAAAGACACTTAGCACAAAAATAAAACAAAATTACATGGACAAAAACAATAAGAGAGAAGCTATTTATGTTACCGTAACAAATAGGTGGTACTGGAGTCCATGTGCTGTTCTTTTCACATATAGACTTTATTGTCTCACTTGATGGACAAGTATAGGTCACTTCAGATTTATAGTCGGTAGATTTGTAGTCCTTTTCAGCACCAACAATGTCTTTTGGTTGTCCACAGTTAATTTTTGAGTTAACTGAAATTGAGGAAATAAATTGACATCAATATTAGGAACAGGATGAGAATAAAGAAATAATGACAATGTTACAATAAAAGATACAAAGTGAATCAAATTAATGAAATTTGCACATAGATATAATACATGTAAGTATGTATGTGTGTGTATGAATGTATGTATGTACATCCATGCCAGTGACAAATAAATACATATGAATGTATGTTTGTGCTACTGGCATAGGTACATTTATGCAGCACCAGCATGAGTGAATTGTATGTGGCACCAGCACCTGTAAAGGACAAACTTATATGTATAGATAACAGCGACATGACTTATCTTGGTGCATCCTCAGCAAATTGCCACAACTCCTGGTCCCTTGTTATTTCCTTAGTGAAGACCAGTGAAGTATGTTTTGTTGGGATTTGAAGCCACAATGTTAAAAGATGTAACTAAATATAACTTTACTGATTTTGTAATGTTTTGCTTTTTAGGTAAAATCAAGCTGAGGTCAACCTTACTTGCAGGGATAGATAACATAATATACTAGTCAAATTGTAGGGATTGAGGTATTGAAAAAAAAAGCATCTGTCAGAAAATGTTTGCTTTGTGCCTAAATCAGAAATTATCATTAATATTATTATAAGTAAGGGTGGTAGATTGGAAGATAGCAAGAATATCGGAAATCTGTTTCAGAGGATTGTTGAGTTTTACACTGTGTATGCATGTATATATGTATGTATGTAAGCATCAATGTATGTATTTATGTATATATGAGGGGTTACCCAAATATTATTTTATTCACTTAGCTTTACATGTTTACACTTTTATCACCTTCAAAGTATTCTCCATTTGAAGCAATGTATCAGACCAGGTGTGTTTTCCACTGTCTGAAGCAGTGCTGGAACTTTTGTGAAGTGATGCCTTTTAACATTTCTATTGTTTCTTTTCTTCACTTCTTCCACATCTGAAAATTCCAGCGGGTTCTAAAGAACGTTTTCAGATAAGCCATCTTTCCATATTGCAAAGACCACACTTTCCACTACTGTTGGTGTAAGGCTTACACTTGGCCAAGATCTTTCAGTGAGCCTCATAGTGGAAAGTTCTGTCTTTGCAATATGGAAAGATGGCTTATCTGGAAAAGTCCAAGAACTGAACTTTTTGGGTCGTGTCCACATCTGGCAAAATATTTGCTACATTTCTGGACCCAACAAGATCACAGATAGAACCGGCTTTTTATATTACGTCCACATACAAGCCTTTCATATGTCTTAATATCTCTTACATATTTATATATTTTATTACTTCATATATTTTTTCTGTATATTATTTTTCACCCTTTATAACTGTGTAACTTATATGTGTGTAGTATACACCTAATGTATATGTGCATGCACATATACATGTGTATTAATGACAGTATATATACGAGTGCAAGACTCTACCTGTTGTACTTCCTTCATACATATATGTATGTATATATGTTTATATATCTACAGATGTAGATGTATTTGACAGACAGGAGGGTGTATTTGTGTATATACATATATAACTCATTTATATATTCAAGTTTTGCAGCAAATGTGAATGTTTTATGGTTTATGTTTTTTGTGTATGTGTTTTTATTTGTATATACGTCTATCCATGTATATATGTGTATGTGCGTATAGTCTACATTTTGTATATCTGCGTATGTATGTGTATGTGTGCATAGAGATGTGTATATGAACATAATGATGTGTGCATTTTTGCGTATGTGTTTTTATTTGTATATATGTATTCCACATATGTATATGCATGTGTATATAAACTAAATTTTGTATATCCATGTATGTATGTATATATATGTGTGTGTGTGTAGGGATGTATATATGAGCGTAATGATGCGTGCATGGGCATATATGTAGGTGAACGTATGTGTATGCGTAGACGTATATATGTATATATGTGTGTTTGTATGTATATACACATGAGTGTGTATGTATTTAGATATATAGACATACATGTGTGTGTGTGTGTGTGCGCGTACATGTGTGTGTGAGTGTGTATATGTGTGCATATGTGGATTCTATGAATGAAGTATTACTTTCACCATGCCTATTGGAATAATTTATCTTTATTCAACAGTTTTTACATAGCGTTTTTGGCTTAATAACTGATGAGATGCCAGAGCAGACTTCAACCCCAGTATCCAAAACTCTGAGTTTTATTATGACAACCAACTATTTGTCACATATTATATTTATATATAATATATATGTATGCTAAATTCAACTTTACATTCAACTTACATTGAAAGTCAACAAACAAAGTTTAATTTAGAAGCATTGAGATGTATTGAAAGATACAGATAAGGGAATAATTTTATTCTCAAATGCAGGATAAACTATCCATATTTTGCAGAAAAATCAGTTAGTGGCCACCCATGAGACTCGAACTCACATCTCTGTGATTACAGTGCTTTACCATTAAGCTAAACTGACCCAATGACAAATTCTTCTGCAAATTTAGGATATATAAATCTAGCTTTATAAGATGCTATGGGGGAGTTAATTGACATTTTTCTCAATGATGTTCCATTCAAAGTAGTCCAGTGGATTGAGATCTGGAGAATTAGGAGGTCAAATGTTGGCGGTGATGTGATCATGAAAATTGTTGGCCATCCATTCTTGTGTCATATGAGCCATGTGCAGAATCTTGTTGAAAGACATAAGGCATCCCATTGCATACATTGTTGACCCAAGGCTTAACAACTTTATCCAGAACCTCAATACATGTAGCAGCATTCACCCTAAGGCCTTGTAGTAAAAAGTGAGGCGGCATCACATGTCTGTCATTGCTAACAACACCTAAAACCATGGCACTTGCTGGAAATTTTGTGTACATTACTCTTGGAATCTCAGAAGGGACTGTACATATCCATCTGTCATTTCTTTTATTAGTTTCTGGTCCTAGTCAAAGTTTTTCTCATCTAAGAAAAACCAAATCACACCATCTTCTGATGAATTTTTAAGTTTGTTCAAAAGTCTTTTGGATTTAATTAAACAGTTTTCTTTTGCTTTTTCTGACATGAATTGACCTCACCTCATCATTTAAGATTTGTATCTGATGTCTTCATGCACAGCATTTCTGATTGTTTTTTCTGGTACACAAAATGTTTTTGCAATTGACTTCATTGATTTTCCTGGATTGTCTTCAATGTTTTGCTTAACTTTCTGAATAAATTCAGGTGTCCTGATAGAATCAGAGCGTTTGGAATGCTTTTTACATTTTGATACAGGTAATATGCTTCCATCTTCTTTCTCTAACTCACACTGAATCTTGTGGACAAAAGATGTTGCAACTTTCAGAAAATGAGAAATTTCTAAATCACCATGCTTAGCCTTCAGAGCCACAATCACAGCATGCATTTTCAGTTCATTAGTAAACATATGGCCTGTCATTGTTTTTTTCTGAAATAGAAGTTCAATAAAAATTAGTCAAATAAAATAATGACTAAAAATGCATGTGTCCTTAAATACTATCCACACATATCATCAATATCATCATTGTTTAACATCTGTTGTTCATGCTAGCATGGGCTGACAGTTTGACTGGAGCTTGTAGGCTGAAGGTTGCACCAGACTCTAGTTTGATTTGATATGGTTTCTGTGGATGGATGCCCTTCCTAAAGCCAACCACTCTGAGAGTGTAACAAGTGCTTTTACATGCACACTGGTGTGGGTGTCAGTTTGCATGACACCAATATCTGCCATGACTACGATTTCACTTGGTTTGATGGATCTTCTTAAGTATGTAATTTGTCATTGCCTCTGTGAAGCCCAGTATATGGAAGGTGCTTTTTATGTGTCACTGGTGTGCTAGTTACATGACACCAACATCAGCCACATTGCCTCTGTGAGGCCCAATGCTCAAAGGTGCTTTTTATGTGGCACCAGCATGGGCAGCCACCAGCACAGGCAGCTACCAGCATGTGGAATATGTATATGCAGAATATGAAGATTTTAGGTCACTAGTAACCTAAATTAATCTATATGCAGTCTGAGTGCTCCAGCTGATAAGCTATGAGGATCCAAGTTCACACAGGGGCTGAGGTTATGGTATCCACTGTGCAGTTTATATATATTATAAACACACATTTAGGTATATGTAAATACATACAAACATATAGATATGTAAGCATACAAAGCAAAAGAATAAAAACACTCTACTGACCTGGGTTAATGATGTAAGTATTCCATTCCCATGTGTTGGGTAGAAGGTCTTGAGTCAAGTGAGTCACATTACTTTGATCACACAACTTAAGTTTTTCATTATACTCATAAGAGTTACATCCTGGATTTTGATGACAAGCATGATCACACTCCTTTAAGCTCACATCTTTCAGCCGCTCAAAACTATCATGCCCTGGTATGGAAGTGCTTTTAAGTACCAAAACATCATCTTTGGCTAGAAAAATAAGAAAGTAAACAAGAAATACTTTTTATACTCCCACACACAAATTAAAAATTATATAGCAACCAATTCATAAATTGTTTTAAATGTAGAATTTATTTATAACAAATACGAAGTCAGCTGAAAAGTTTATACCTTGACCAAAATACTCTCATGGAATTTAACCAAATGAGGTTTATTTTTCAATATAGTTCCCCGTGTGGTCCATATACTTCTTACACTGGTATTGCAGTGCTCTGGATCCCATTGGTAAAGAAGCTTTCTTCCTACTACTAAAAAAAAGCCATCAACGGCAGATATGATGTCATCACTGCAATACTGGTTCCCAGCCAAGTGTTTTTTTCCTGTTGGGGTATAGATGATGGTCAGATGGGGCCAAATCAGGAGAATAGCAAGAGTGATCAAAGTCACAGCCAGACATAGCAACCATGAAACCAAGGACTTGTGTGCTGGAACATTGTTCTGATGAAACAAGACCTCATCAGTTTTCCTGGGTGTTTGGTCATGATAGCTTTTTGTAACTGACTCAGCAAGTTGGTAATGTACTCTTCATTGATGGTATGGCCCTTTTGAAGATAGTCAATAAACATAATGCCTTTTTTATCTCAACAAACTAAGACCATCACCTTCCCCACAGATGAAACAACCATGGCCTTCTTTGGAACAAGTGAAGCTGGGTGTTTCCACTGACTATAAAGGAGTGATACTAGAGCTGTGAATTCTCGTAGGTATTAATTTCAGCTGTTTTTATTAATAACTGCATTATTTCTCTCCAACTAAACTGACATCTGACTTCAGAAGTAACTAAATGCAATGTCTCTTGAAAATGAGCACAATTTGGCATTGTGATGCTATCAAGTACCTGCAGATACATACACACACATACTCGTATATGAGTGAGTGTGTGTGTGTGTGTGTGTGTGTATGCATGCATATATTTCTACTGTTAGATCTAATTACTCTTTATCTAAAACTGTATACACCCATCTTAATACACATCTTAAAACTAATGTTATTCTATTTATGGGAGAAGCCCTTGATTTTCCTCCCCATGTACATGTTTGCTTTCTTCTTGGTAATGCTTTATCCTATAAATATACATAAATGTAATTCTTTTCCCAACTAAATTGCACTTCATATTTGAGGCTTTGATAAAGCCATATGGTGTTACTAATGTACTCAACTAATGTAGTTCATAAGAAAATCGCTTATTGTGAAAGTTAGCAATGAGTGCAGTAGCAAATCTGTTGTGCAGGTAGTAGTTCACCTGGGCTTGGTTTGGAGTTCTTTTCTTTTTGTTGTAGTCCTCCTGGTCATAACAAAGAAGTTTAAGAATGAATGCCCATGGAAACCATTCTATGCTAATGACCTTGTTATAATAGCCAGTCTGTTGTGGAATTAGAAATGAAACGCAGGGTGTGGAAGCAAATGGCATGAAAATTAACTTAGTAAACACTTAAGTTTTAATAAGTAGGAAATGAGACACAACTATACCGCCATAAAGGAAATGACATTACTCAATATGTAGAAAAGGAGCAGGTAGAACTTCTATATCATGTAATCAGAGTGAACTATGAATACACAAGAGGTGCTGTAGAATTACAGGCTGGTTAACAGAAAGTAAGCTTTGTCTGTGAAAGATGTGCAAGAACAATAAACAGTAAGAGTGCACAGGAAAGTGATTTTCTCAAATGCCCGAGAAACTCTCTGGAGGCAGTAGATAGCTTCTGTTCCTAGGTGATATAATTAGAAGGGAATGGGGTGTACTGAAAGAATAATAGCCAAAGTAAGAAGAGTTGGAGAAAGTTCAGAGAGCTATTATCTTTCTTTGGTTTACAAAAGGCTTCTCTCTTAGAGTAAAAATCAGATTGTATGAGAATTGTATATGAATCGCATTGCTACAAGGTTGCAAGACCTGCACAACATGGTGAAGCTAATGTTCTGGAAACATAATGTATGTGCTCACAACTGGGTCCTTCACCAAACTTGTTACAGTTAAGCTTTCCACACCCCTTATTTCCCTTCATTGTGCTCCTCACATCTGCATTATTTTGCTGTTATAGTTAAATGAGATTAGAACTACTTATTTCATCATCATTGTTTGCATTATCAATTATCTCTCTCACTCCCTATTACCACATCCTTTTGCATTCATCCTTCATTCTTAACGTTGTCTTTTCCCACACATATTTTCCTTTCTGTCTTTCCCTCTCACCTGAACCATTTTCAGTTGACTCACACTTATCTACCCCTGACCACCTATCGCTCAAGATCTCTCACTCTCTAGACACACCTTAAAACCTACCCTTAATCTCCCTCTCTGTTTTCTTCCCCATTTCTATTATTTTATAATTAACATTCTGATGTTCTTCACCCTTTCTATGCTACTAGCCATCACCTCCTGTCCCCTTCCCTCAAAATCATGTTTATCATCAATCATCACTCCATCCTTGACCACTATTCACCATAATCATCCACAAGCTATCTAACTTCTCTCACTCTGCTCCCAAACACTTGCAACCTCTACCCCACCCCATTCCTCTTAATCTATTCCCACTCTCTCTTCTATTCACATTTTACCTTTTAGATATGCTTGGATATCCCAGTTTCCAACTCCGCACTAATTACTCCTACCACAGATCTTTTAGGCAACCCTGTCAATGTCTTTACAGAAATGGTTGTATATACATATCATGAAGTACAAATAGAATCACAAATTACAGAGAAAAGAGGCAAAGGGAATCCAACGATAAAATACAAAAAAATAATTACATTTTATTCGTTGGTAGTAATCTCTGCTTTTGTCTGATTTCATTTTCTTGGATTTAGTTGCAGTTTGCTTTGATAAGTAACAATCTCCGTTTTCTTTATTCATTTCAAATGACAAACAAGTTTTGTCAGACAAACACTCTTTACCACAAGCATCAGCTGTTACATTTTTCTTGTGCAACAATGCTTTCCCAGATACATCCAGAACTGCATCTTTTACTTTCACAAAATGGATCTGAGCAACTGGAATTTAAAGCAAGATTGAGACAATTGAAAACAAAACAAGAACAACAATAATAATTTCTCACACTGAAAGAAGGCCAAAACTAGGAAAAATGTGATCAATTAAATTGGTCTCTACACCTGTGTAGCATTGTATTTTATTAGCCCTGGAAGGGCAAAGTTAACATCATCATGATATGAACTCTGAAGTTAACGAGTCAGAACTAAAACCACAACACAATTTGTCTGATGCTCAAATGATTCTATGAATACCTCCTTACCAGAAGAATCATCATCATCATCATCATTTAATGTCCATTGTCCTTGCTGGCATAGGTTGGACAGTTTGACTGGGGCTAGCAAGCTGGAGGGCTGCACCAGAATTCAGACTGTTTTGCATGGTTTTATAACGCCAACCACTCCAAGAGTGTAATGGATGCTTTTACATGCTACCGGCACAGGTGCCAATTGTGTGATATCAGTATCTGCCATGACTGTGATTTTCTTCAGCTTGATAGGTCTTCTAAAGCACAACATAATGCCAAAGCTCTTGGTCATTGCCTTTGTGAGGCCCAAAACTCAAAAGGAACTCAGCCACTTTGCCTCCATGAGGCCCAACACTCAAGAATAATTATAACTATTGCTGATGTTAACAATATTAATGATAATTGTTCCCAACTTAACCCTTTAGCATTCATGTTATTCTATCTAATGTAAAGCTTATTTATTCAAGTTTTGAATTAATCTTGCATTATCTTGTAGCTATGAGATTGGTGGCTGGTAGTCTTTAGAATGATATTTTAGGATTGGTGTGAGAGGCCAAGACCACACTTTCTGCATTGAGAATACATATGAAGAGATCTATCTCAGTACTTGACTAATATTTGCTTTATGAACCAAAAGTACATCCAGGTGTGATTTGAACCCAGAATGTAAAAGGACATAACTAAATATGGCTGGTCATCACAAGGCCTACAACCCATTACCTTTCACAATATTTTGCCTGGAAAAACTAAAATAATTTCACTCTCACCATCGTCTAGTGAATAAATATATATGTAATAAATATGGACAGCCAAACTAATAAATATTAATTAATCAAAATTATTCTTTTAATGAAACAGAAAAAAAAGTGTTTATCTTTATAAAGATGTCTCTTCTGAGTTTCATGACCAGAATGAGTCATTAACAATAATTTTACAAGACTTTGAGGGTGAAATCATAATATGTTGGTTCAATAAGTGGCCACTTTACTATTCGTTTCCCATGCAGGAAATGACCTGAGTAATTTCCTGCATTGTTGTCTTAGTACATATACATGGCTTGAGTGAGTAATCTGGATTTGATTCTCTGTCCAAGTCAGTTCACTTTACTTAGACAGTCACTACTCTTAAGTAAGACATGAATATCACTCACTTTCATTGCTTTCTCTAATTATGTTTGGCCATTTACCTTAATAATGAATACATAACTTATTACAATGAGGTGGTCCTTATATCTTGTAACAAGCTAGTTGTGGCAAAAATAGCTGTCAAGAAATTCTGAAACCACACTCCCTCCTACACTTGTAAGATTAATGTGATCAATGCCCTGCATGAGCATCTAGGGGTGGTGGTGGTGGTCAATGTCAGTGTCTATTATTGCAATAAATATGTTTACATTGGATCAAGCATTGTTCACAACCATCACCTTGACTAGCTGATGTGTCAGAAAGTGGTACTAAAAAAGATTAAAAATTCATACAAGAGGATAAACCATGTCATATCTGTTAGCTTGCAATTTTAAGTTCAATATTTACTGTTGACCACCATGGTGGAAGCCCTCTAAGTGCATGCCTGTCTTATTAGACATATTAAGAAAATCACTCTCAATCACACCCCAGTATCTTAAAAAAGGAAGGCTTGATTATCTAATGTAGTCCTAAAGATCCTGGATCAAACCTGACTTGGGCAATGAAATTGATAGGTATTACACTCGAGTTACCTATAGAATATTAGTGGTGGGGAAAGAGCACTGATATTCTCAGAGACACTCTGGGCTTTGATTAGAATGAAGTGAAAAATTTATTTGAAAGATAACTTTTTATTCTGAGAATACTATGGAGAACTTCCTGAAGTCCTTGACAAATTTACCAAAAGGCTCTAATAGTTCTGGATATAATCTACAATCACAGAGGTGCCATCAGGCAGTCCTGTCTGAGATGTGCACAGTGCAACAAGCTAGTTTTACACGTACATGTTGAATGTCCAGGCATTTTTGACTTGTAGATTTAGGTCAAACATTTAAGCTTTTGTATGTAGTTCAAATTAGGCTGTCAGACAAGACCATCATGATGGTTGCCCCACGTTCTTTTAATCCAGAGAAAGCAGTTTTTCTCTATTTTGTTGCTCTGAGAAAGGAGGTTGTGTGCCACTTGAGGTCGAAAGGTCTGATAATGGGGACTTCCACTTTGGTCAATCCCTAATTTGCATTTTTAAAGTTTATACCTTGTGAGGATGGAGAGGAAGATGCTCACTTCAAGGGAAATTATTGAAATTGATGTGAAAGTAGATGTGACCCACAGTGCTTAAATATTAATTGTAGAGGGCACTTGTCCTTGGAGTACCTGGTGATCTTTGATTGGTGGGGGAAGGTTTCACATACAATAAATATTTCTGTCCTTCAATACTACTCCCTTCAGCTGAGGGATCCTGTCCTGTAAGCTATGTGGTGGTCTCATTGGTGTTGGAGCCATGTAAAAAGCACACAGTAGACTCTATAAAGCTGTTGGCATTAGAAAGAGCATGTAACCATAGAAACTATGCTAAAACAGACAGTAGAGCTTGGTGAAGTTTTCTGACTTGTAAGTTCCTGTCAAACTGTCCTACCCATGCTAGCATGGAAAACTGATGGTGATGATGATGATGATGATGATACTTGTATACTAATTAGGGCATTGGAAGAAATATTTCACAGTATGTATTTAGACTCTTCGTGCTTTCAGTTCAAATCTAGCTTATGTCACATTTGCTTTTCTTTCTTGTGGGGACCAGTATCATGTAATACAAGTCAAGCACTGGAGTCAATAATAGTGACTAAACCCCTTCTATCAAATTTTTTTTTTCTTTCAAACCAGAAAGCATTGTTATTATTTGTATTACCATAATTTAGGATAAGGTGGTGAGCTGGCAGAATTTTTAGCATGCCAGACAAACTGCTGCTAAGCATTTTGTCTGTCTTTACAGTCTGAGTTCAAACCCTGCCAAAGCTGACTTTGTTGCTCACCCCTTTGGGGTCAATAAAATAAATACCCATTGTGCACTGGAGTTGATGTGATTGACTTACTCCTCCCCTAAAATTACTGACCTTGTGCCAAAATTTCAAATTATTATCATAATTTAGAATAGTGAACTGGAAGATCAGTAAAGCATCAGAAATCCTTCAGTCAGCTGCTGAATTCTAGTAAAGAAGTACCCAGGGCTATTTATTGTACAGAATTTAAGATGATGACATGAAGAATGGGTGAAAAATGAAGAGTTAGAAATGAAGAGGAAAATGACGAAGATGAGCTGAGCTATAACTTGACAATAATATGGTATTGTGAGAATTTCTGGCTGTATCTGCTTCACAACTAAGCCTTGTGAATGAAATTTGGTGGCTGGAAACTATGTGTAAGCCTACTGGGGAGGACAAGCTGCTACACTTGCTACTCTTGGCTAGCAGATTTAATCCATTATCAAATTTAATACCATAACCTGTAACTTGGATGAGTTTGATGAAGTCTATTCTGTTACAAGCATTTGGGGATGTCACTGATCTGAGGATAGCTTACTCTTTCCCTGACATCAGCCAACAACACCATGAAAATTATCAACGAATCAGTCTTTCTTTCTCTTACAAAGATATTTCAGAAAAAATTAAACAAAATTATCGAAACAGAAACATTAAGAGAGAACCTGTTTATATTAATTTACCTTTACAAGTGGACGGTACAGGAGACCATTTATGATCCTCTTTACATACTGATTTAAATATTTCTCCTTCTGGACAAGTGTAGATTACTTTAGATTTAAAGGTGGTGGTATTGTAGGTCTTCTTGGCATCAACAACATCTTTTGGAGGCCCACAGTCAACTTTTGTGTAAACTGAAAGATAAGAGAAATTGATATCAGTGGTACATGTATACCAGGAGTGGCTGAGAACAAGGACTAATTTAGAAATAAAAATATTGACTAAAACAAACTGAAGACATCTGAACACCTGATGAGGCTCACTGCACTGTGCATGGTATCTGATGTCATTACTTTGTACCACATCCACTTGAGAGCAGTGCAGACTGAAGCTGAAATGATTGTTTTATTAATAAAACTTCTAGTTACACTCTGTCTTCCATATCAATCATTTAAAATATACCCAACATGTACCTAGGAATTCCAGACATAGATCCAGATATGAATGAACAGTAATGCCAATGAAGTCTGGTAGCCATAAGTGGTGAATGTGCACTGCAGGCACACTATCTGGGTGACAGAACCACTATCTCCAGCCTTACTTTCCTTTTCAGGTGAAACCTGGAAAAGCCAATGAGGCCTTGGCCAAAGAGGAAGGTACCTGTCTTCAACCCTTTCAATTGTGTCTACCTAACAACCATTTTTGCAGTAGCCACCAGGCAGAGAAAAACTGCCTGTCCTTCCTGGGCAAAGGAAGGAAGTGAGGCAATCTTCATGATGAACTTGGATGGTAACCAGATCTGTACTACATATGACAATAACTGTTCGACAAAGCTCCACAAGTCAGCAATGCATGGACACTGTATGAGAGTATGCATCGCTCTGTGTGCATCTCAGAAATGCCCGTCTGACTGTACATCCATGCCTGTAGAGCTTATTGTGAACTAGCAGAGCTCCCCACCCCATACCCCAGTAGCACTGACAGGTCAGAGATTTCTGTAAGTTATCCACAGGCCCCGACCTGAAAGTCCTCTGAGGGCTGTGAGCATTTGAGACACTCTAGGCGTCAAGCGCCCTGTCTTGGTCTATGGCTGATCCAAGACAGTCGCTCCACCAAGGAGACGAGCTCTGGAAAAGCGCATCCAACAAACGGCGACCACACCTGCTCACCATTATGGTATTGCTGGAGATGTTGCAGCCTCAGCACATGTTTGCACATCATCAGCCATGGCATGCCTAGTCCTCCATACAACAGGTGCTGACAGCAAATGGTCTGTCTGACAAGTGGTACCTATCCCTTCCACAGGAAGTAGAAGAGTAAGTGCACCAGCACATTCAGCCATGAAGTGGGACAAGGGTCAGCAGTCAGGCAGTAGTATATGACGGATGTGATGTACGCATTTGCCACCTCCATCCCACCTTTGAGAACAGCTTCCTCTTGGCCCATTTCTGGGTGAGACTAGCTACTCTGTCTGACACCTCACCCCAGTTCTTGTCCACTTGGAGGTCTGGACCAAACCAGACCCCAAGAAACTTAACTGTTCCTTCCGTCCAACACTCCAGAAATGCTTGGTCAGCAAGGATCTGCTTCTCCAGGTGCCAAGCTGTAGGCCCACTGACTTCTCATAGTTAATGATTGCTTCTGTCACTGTTTTGTAATCCCTTAGGGTAGTGCTGACCATCTTGATTTCCAGGACATCCGAAACTATCACAGTGATGTTGTCTGCATATGCTGACACAAACCTTCTGTATCCTAGTTCATGCATCCAGAAATGTCCCTCAAAACATCCAGCTTCTGCAATAATGGCTCGAGTGCCAGTATGTAGAGAAGGAGTGAGAGAGGGCATCCTTGACAGACTGAACATGTGATGCTAAACGTTTCCAACAAGAGGCCATTTACTTTGACCACCAAAAAGATGTTGCTGCACATTGCAGCAATCCAGCCTCTGAAAATGGGACTGAAACCAGCCACCTTAAGGACAGCCTCCAAGAACTGATGGTCAACCCTGTCAAAATCGTTTGATTGATCCAAATTGATTAGGGTCCCACCATGCCAGGTTCTTTACCAACCCTCTCTATGATGTATCGCATGAGGTGGAGGTTGTCACGGACAGATCTGTTGGGGATAGCGCAAGTCTGTGCATTACTCACCAGTCTGTCAATGACAAATGCCACCCTATTTGCTAACAGCTTGGCCATAATTTTGTAATCAGCATTTAGCAGAGTTATGGGCCTAAAGTTATCAACAATGTCTCCCTTGTTCAGATCCTTTCTCAGTAGTGCCACCACACCTCGGCTCACAGATCTGGGGTTTCTTCTGTCCTGCTGCCAATTGTGGTAGACACCCAGCAAAAGCTCACTGAAAAAGTCTGGCATATGAATATAAAGCTTGGAGGGCAGACCATCCAATCCCAGAGACTTCTCCATCATGCAACTCACCAATGCATCACGTATATCTTCAGCTATTATCAGCATTTTGCATAACTCCACATCCCTGGCCAAAAGCTCCAGCAGACCATTGAGGTAGGAAGTGAAGTTCACCTCTGCCTCTGGACCACTAAGTGTGCCCTGTACAGTTCAACAAAGTGCCAATGAAATTCTGCAGACCCTTTGAATGAATTTGATATCCTCTCAAATTCATCTCAGTGCCATCTCCACTTGAAGGTGGGCAGGTTGTTCTGCTCTCCGAGACTGCACTGACATGCACCTGTACTTTACTGTTCTCTTCTCACTTTCTGCCTTCACTTCAGCTGGGATTGCAAGATTAGCCCAGTTTTTTTTTGTCTTTTTCTCTATCTCATAGTACTTTTGTTGGCGTTTTGTAGGTACTGCTGTAAAAGTATTTGTTCCGTTCTCACTGGTAATGGTGGTGGTGTAATTGTTCACATTGTTACTGCTATTGTTACTTCCAAATACAAACACCTCTCTGTTGTTGGTGTTGATGTTGGTATTGGTTGTGTTCTCTTCAATGTTTTTGTTGTCATTATTCGTTCTGTTATTGTTTTTTGTGTTAAGCTTCTCTATTCTGTGTTGTTGGAGTTATTTTCTGTGATGATATCAGTCATCATGGTATTTTCCACATTATTTCTCTTTGGGGAGTTGGCAGTTACATTTTTGTTGTCTATTCAACTATGGGGTGATTGTGTGTTTTCCATTGTGTCACTTTCCTCTGTCAGAATACTTCTTTGTTCTTTGTGGTTAATTTTATCACTGTCTATAGAGTTTGTGTTGCTTTTGGATTCATTGTCAATTTTGTCCCTGAAATTATTATCTGTTCAGTGAAAATTACATTTTGGTTGTTTTTGTAAAATCTCAGAAAATAATTAAAAATTCACATTTTTCTCACAAATGGCTTTGTTTTGCATTAGAAGGTTATGCCCCTTCATGCCAGTTTTCGCTTATGAACATGTAAATATTTCGCAAATACTAATATTTGGGCCTTGTGCCCAAATATTATTTTATTTAGTTCTTTTTTTCTGGGGACAAAGCCTATTGTCTTATGCTCCCTTTTAAAGAATAATATCAACAAAGATAGTCGCTTTGATTGCAAAAATACCTGTCAAGCTTCCACCGACATTCTAGCCTTCCAACCAGAAATATAACAACAACAACAGCAATGATGGTTTAAAAAGATTGGTGCAAGTGTGAAGGTAGAACACCTACAAAAATCAGCATTGCTTGGAAGTGGAAGAATTCTTCACAGAGTTCTTGAATTATGACAAGTGAACGAATATCTTAGTCTGCTGGCTGCGGACAGCCGACACTTTCCATCATGCCCAGCAAAATAAGCTGTGAATTTTCATCACATAATAGTAATAATAATAATAATTATATGACAAAGAAGATGAAGAAGAAGAAAAAGAAAATGCGGAAGAAGGTTAATGATGGTGATGATAATAATCATCATTATCATTTAATGTCTGCTTTCCATGCTAGTATGGGTTGGACGATTTGACTGAGGGCTGGCGAACCAGATGGCTGCACCAGGCTCCAATCTTGATCTGGCAAAGTTTCTACAGCTGGATACCCTTCCTAATGCCAACCACTCCAAGAGTGTAGTGGGCGCTTTTACGTGCCACCAGCATGGGGGCCAGTCAGGTGGTACTGGCAATGACCTCGCTCGAATCTTTTTACACATGTCACCGGCACAGGAGCCAGTAAGGCGATACTGGTAATGATCCCGCTCGAATGGTGCCTCTCATGTGCCACCGGCATGGAAGCCAGTTAGCCGCTCTGGCAACAATCATGCTCAGATGGTGCTCTTAGCACCCTACTAGCATGGGGATCCAGTGCCAGTAAGGCATGACAAGTGGATAAATAAATATATTCACAGACTGACTGACTATGACACGTGTGTGTGTGTGTCAATGAAATGTTTTAGTTAAGATTTTTGATCATTATCTTTCTGAACTTATTATGAGTCAAAGTTCTGCTATGCTACTAGATTACCATACAGTACTACCGAAATGAGTTCTTCTGAGTATAAAGAACAAAACCCACTTTTCAAGTAGTTACAATTAGCTAAGTGAGCATGAAAAATGTTACAGCAACAATGAAATCAATATCTAAGTTGCATTAATATTAGGTAAATGAGGAAAACTATAGGAACATAGTCACATTAGGAAAGAATGTAAGGTCAGTTTGCAAGAGAAGCAAAAGTTAATATGTAGGTCACTTCGGCATGGAGCTGGAATTATAAAATGGCAAAAGAAAGATCTGATGTAAATGAATATGAGGAGAAAACAAACAAGGACAATGCATGGAGCCTTCCACGCTGAGAGTGATACCGATAGGCTGTACTTGTCCCGAAGAAAGGATGGGGGAGATTTGATCAGTTGCTAGGATTGTATCGAAGCAGAGGATAACAGCTTAGGGTGGCATTTAAAAAATGCCATGGAACCATTGTTGAAACATGTGAAGAAGGTCAGCATCATTAAAACTGAGAATTGTGTAAAGATGGCTAACTTAAAGAGAAAAAGAACTCAAAAAAAGAAACAGCATGGAAGAAAAATGTACAGTTGGTTTGCAAGAGATACAGATGCCAAGACATAGAGAAGACTGGGTTTTTACGGTATATATATATATATATATGTACATACACACTACACACATATATGTAAACTCACAGGTACAAAATAAATAAAATGGAAACACTACTCACCTGGGTTAAGCAAAAATATATCCCAATTTCCATCATTGGGTTTAAGTACATTATTTAACTGAGTCACATTACTCAGATCACACAACTTAGCTTCAGCATTGTACTGGTATGAGTTACATCCTATATAGTGATGACAGGCCTTATCACACTCTTTTAAAGTTTTATCCTCAAGCTGTCCTAAAGTAGCTTTGCTTGGCAAGCTAGCTTTTCTAAACATAACAGGTTTGTCAGCTGGAAAAAGAAAGAGAGAACAAGAAATACATTTTACACTCCTCCAACTACCCAAAACACACACACCACATTCATGCATTAGATATTGTAAAGTATCCATACAAAATTATGTAAATGCATGATTTATAATAAAGAAATGATTGATTCTCAAAATGTCACCCTAATCAGAATCCATGTGTGCTGTAGAACATCTTGACACTTATTTCAAAACATATCTCAATACTTACAATGTCTTACACTGGAAAATAATGGGTACTGTTTTTATTTTTATGTATCCTCCACTTATAAAATAATGCAACACAAGGCTTTCCCATATTTTACTCAAAGTTTTGATTGCTGGTACATGTGCATAATCATCTATTTTAGATATATCTATAAAGTAGCAGTTGTAGTAGTTGCAGCAGCAGCAGCAGTAGTAGTATTAGTAGAAACAATAACAACAACAACAACAGAAACATGTCAGAGAAGTTGGAGTTGACATGAGAGCAGAGCAAGCCCCCAAAAATGTTCTGCTGGGGGCAACTATGAATTGCAATTGGTACTTGGAAGCTGTTAGAATAACTTGTGCCATGCTTCAATGGAAGTAAATGGTGTAAACTTTGTTTGGCCAAGAAGACAATGACTGAATTTGCATGATCAGGGTGTCTTCTTGAATTCGAAGAGTGAAATTTTTGGTCAGTACCCTTGTGACAGAAAACTTCTTTTGGGAAAGTGATCTTCTCCATTTGAAGACTAGTAAACAAAAAAACGTACACAAGCTGACCTATTTCAACTATTTCAGACACAGCAGTAATTGTTCAAGGAGAAGTAGCTCTCTCCTTATCAGAATGCTCTTAACTTACATAAAATACAATTGAAACATGCATAAAAGTGTTCAAAAGGAACAAATTCAGTATTTCCATTTCCTAATATTGCTCATTGTTTTTCAGGAATATGTCTATGTCTTTCTGTAAAGACAGAGTCATGTCAATGTCTGTACATTATGAATTACAAATGGAATCACAAATTTTAGAAGTAAGAGGAAAAGAGAATTGCAATAATAAAATGCACAGAATTACATTTAACTCGTTGGTAGTAATCTCTGCTCTTGGTTGTCTTCATTTTTTTGTTGGTAGCTGCTGTTTGCCTTGAAAAGTAACATTTTCCATCATTTTTATTTATTTCAAATGATAAACAATTTTCATTAGACAAACATCCTTCCGCACAAGCATCTGCTGTTACATTTTTCTCTTTCCACAATATTTTCCCGGATACATCCAGAGTTGCATCTTTTACTTTCACAAAATTGATCTGAGAAACTGGAATTAAAGGAAAATTTAGGGGAGTGTAAATAACAACAATAGTAATAATTTTTTATACAATAATCGCTTTGATTATCACATGTGTTATGCTCCAAAACCACCCACAATAGGTGAAAATCCATGAAGTAGAAACAATACTGTATTGTATATTTTTAAAATCATTTTTATAATTTGTATATATCTATTCTTTTATAAATGCAAACTAACACCACTGAGGAATCGACATAAGCTTAATTAATAATAAACCATGATGGCAAACTCCAAGATGCCTTGTGGGATGTCTTGTTAGCAAAGAATGTGTTGGTGATGCACAGGTTATGGTGTGTGCAAAATTCAAGTAGTCTCTGACCATTGTCATTCATGTTGCCAATACCAAAACACATACACTTACATATATACATACATATATGTTTCTATCAAGGTTGCCCTCAGTAGCTGCCCAATCTCCTCTGCTGAAAGTAGGTGGAATTATATCAGGAAGCTTTCTATACCACATCAATAGATACTTTCAGCATGAGAGAAAGGCAAAACCCAGATTGGTTCAGTGCTGAGCTCTAAGAGCTGGAAACAGTTATCAAAGCAAAGCGCGCAGCTCTGATGCAATACAAGAGTGATTCTTCTACAAAGTCACTCGAAGAACTCAGAAAGGCAAGAAATAAAATCCAACTGACTGCCAGATGCTGTGCAAATAGGTATTGGCAGGAAATCTGTCAGAGTATCCAGTCAGCTGCTGACAGTGGTGACACCTGTGGGATGTATGTCAGTTTGAAGAAGGCTCTCGGTTCATCCGCAACCAAGTCAGCCCCTCTGAAATCAACTACTGGAGATATCATGAAGGACCAAAACAAGCAAATGGATAGATGGGTGGAGTACTACCAGGATCTCTACTTATGGGAGACCACAGTAGCTGAGGCTGCAATCGAGGGTGTCAAGATCTTGCCAGTCATGTGTGAACTTGACAGTCTGCTATCTATAGCAGAGCTCACCAATGCTCCGGGAAAAGACGGCATCCTTTTTGAGATCATCAAAACTGGCAAAAACACCATCCTGCTTTGGCACCTTCGTGAGCTTCTGTGTCAGAGCTGGGAAGAGGGTACAGTCCCTCAGGATATGCGGGATGCTAACATCATTACGCTTTACAAAAACAAAGATGACCGTGGTGATTGTAACAATTACCGTGGAATATCTCTTCTGAGCACTGTTGGAAAGGCCTTTGCTCACGTTATCCTGTCCAGGCTACAACTGCTTGTTTCTCGAATTTATCCAGAATCACAGTGTGGTTTTAGAAGAAGCAGATCAACTATTGACATGATATTCTCCATACGCCAACTTCAGGAGAAGTCCAGAGAGCAGAAAAGGCCATTATATATGGCCTTCATTGATCGGACAAAGGCCTTTGACTTGGTAAGTAGAAAAGACCTCTTCATCCTGCTCCAAAGCTGCTGAGGATCATCAAATCTTTCCATGATGATATGCAAGGCACCATACAGCACAATGGTTCAACATCAGCCGCCTTCCAAATAAAAAATTGGGTTAAGCAAGGTTGTGTTCTTGCTCCTACATTATTTGGCATCTTCTCGCTGCTGCTGTTATATGCCTTTGAGACATCAGATGATGGAGTGTTTCTGCACAGTAGAAGTGACGGGAAACTGTTCAATCTCTCGCGTCTGCAAGCCAAGACCAAAATCAGAAGCATCCTGATCAAGGAGATGCTATTTGCTGATGATGCCACTCTGGTATCACACACAGAAGAAGCCCTACAAAGGCTCATCAACTGTTTTGAGCAAGCATGTAGCGACTTTGGCTTAGTTATCAGCCCCAAGAAGACCAACATCATGGGTCAGGCTACATCGGATATCCCAAACATACATATTGGAGACCACAGAATATAGGAGGTGGATAAGTTTACCTATCTTGGCTCTACCATCACCTACAACCTATCCCTTGATGCTGAGCTCAATATACACATTGGCAAGGCAGCTGCTGTGATGGCCCAACTCTCCAAATGGGCATGGGACAACAATAAGCTGACCAAGACTACAAAAATGAAGATTTGCCAGGCATGTGTAGTTAGCACTCTACTGTATGGAAGTGAGACTTGGACGCCATACACACGCCAAGAGCATCGCCTGAATATCTTTCACCTGCATTGCCTCCAGAAAATCCTTCACATCAAATGGCAGAATCATGTCCCCAACAAAGATGTCTTCAAGCAAGCAGGAATACCAAGCATGTTTGCACTCCTCACACAAACACGTATGAGATGGCTGGGACATGTTAGCCGTATGGAAGATGGCAGAATCCCCAAGGACATACTCTTCGGAGAGCTTGCTAGGGGCACTAGGTCTGTGGGAAGACAGTTCTTACGATACAAGGATGTTTGCAAAAGGGACCATAAATGCCTGCAACATCAATATTACCAGCTGGGAAGCAGTTGCCAATAACCATGGAGATTGGCGACGTACCGTAAAAGAGGGAACACAAAGGAGTGAGATAGAGAGAGAGGAGAAATGGAAAAACAAGAAAAGACGTCAACAAGAAACTATGACATTACAACCAGACAGGCAAAGTCTTCGCTACATTTGCGGCACCTGCCAGAGGGAGTGTTTGTCCAGGATATGATTACACAGCTACAGCAGGAGATGTATTAGGACATGAGATGTAAAAGCCGGACTAGATTATTTTATGCGCAACTCCATTGTCTCCGGAGACAAAAAGAATGCCAACAACAATATATATGGATTTCGTAGACAGGAACTGAAACAAATCAATCGTATATATATGTATGTATATATGTAAATGTATGTGTGTGTGTCTTTGTCTCTGTGTTTCGCCCTTATCACTGCTTCACAACTGTTGTTCATTTATTTACATCCACATAACTTACTGATTTCATAAGAACAAACTAATAAAATGAGTACCAGGCTTATCAACATAAAAAAAAGCACTAAGCTGTACCTCATATTTTTGTTTGCCCACTCAGTTGTATCTATCAATTTATCTTTGTATGTGTGTGTGTGAATATATCTATATCTATCTATCTATCTATCTATCTATCTATCTATCTATCTATCTATCTATTTATCTTATCTCTCTCTCTCTCTCTCTCTCTCTCTCTCTCTCTCTCTATATATATATATATATATATATATATATATATATATATAAATATATATATAACACCCTAACGGGAGCCTTAACTCCCAAATTTTAGTATTTCTTTTATGATCCAAAACTAGGCAAAAGTAGTGAATGGATCTTTATGAAATTTGGAAATTATATTCTATGCATAAGAGCCATAACCCCCATGACAATTCATATATTTTTGCTGTTGATGAAATCTTAACCATAGATATTAGACACAAATGAAGTAATATTTATAAAGTTTCATCTTCTTACAAGTTAGAAAGACCCCTCCATGGGGACTTAACACCCATAATTTTGTCATTTTATCTAAGCAAAAACGAATACAGTTGTGCTCTTGGAAGCTGTAGGGTTACCCGAGCATAAATTTGAGCATTATTTTTAATTCAATGGTACAACAGTGTGACAGTTTGCTTTGACATGCACTTACATTGGAATTTCTGCAATGTGGTGCATAAATTGTCGAGTAATTGAGAGGCATCTTTGCATCAGTTTCAAAGTGTTGAGTAAAGTTATTTGATTGCAGACCTCCTTTCAGTCTTTCTATTATCACTCGGTCACACATAGTCCCCAGATACTAACATTGATTTCAAGGCCTTCCCAGATGAGTGACTGGTTATTCAAAGACATTTATAGATTGTAAGTTTATTCTGTCCAGTTACGTATCAGTATAGTGATCATTTGCAAACTCCAGAGGTGACACTTTCATTTCTCCTTAGCCCTCACATCACACAGTTGTTAATGTTTATTTTAGTTGGGCCATGCTCTTCCAATTGCTATAGATTCGTAATGCATCTTACGGCTGTGCCTATCACCTGGATGGTGAGGAATCCTACATTAGGAGTGGTAACAACTAGGGTAGGATAACTGACTGCTTATTGTGATCATTTGTCTTTTGGTTTCCTTTAGCTTTGCTCTCTTTTACAAACTCAGTGAACATATATTTCCTATTTCAAAGAAATTCAAACAATAGATATAAGACCCAAGTTAAAAAGATTCTCAACAATTCAACTTTTCTGGTTGACATTAAGATGCCCACTCCCAACAGGTGCCTTAACTCTCACATTTTAGAGCTCCATGACCTTCATTTTTCAGGAGCAAAATCTTTTTAACAGGTTCAATAAGACTGGAATTTTGGAATATGCGCATAAAAATCAGCAGTATGGGATACATGTGATACGATTACAATTTTTTGGGGGTGAATAAAGAGGAAAATACTCTCATCTGCAATTTTGATGAAATTCGAAATATAGATATTCCAGTTCATTAGAGAAAATATAACAGAAAAGTCTAATTCTTCAATTGTATGGAACACGGGCAATGCTGGGTATCGCTGCTAGTAAATATATAAATATTGACCAAGTATTGTCCACTACAATCACCACAACTAGCTGAATGGCCAGGTAGTGGTGCTGAACCAGGTAACAGATTAAATCAGAGGATATGCTGTGTCAAATCTCTGAGCTTGCAATATTAAGTTCAGCATCCCTATGTAGATGCCCAATATGTCAGAAATATCAATCATTCCTAACCATCTTTAAAAAAGGTATTCACATTATCTAATGTAATAAAAAAAAATACAGAAAATACAGTGTACAAGATCAGATATGACCGAGGCAATGAGATTGGTGAATGTTCCACTCTAACAATCTATTGAGAGTTAATGGGGGGATAAAACAATGACATTCTCAGGTTTAATTGGTCATCATTGACAATGAACTGCTAAGTTTGTTTTGAAGGACTTTTTGTTCAAGGAATAACACTGGGAAACTTTCTGAAGTCCTTGCTTTGGCAGTGCTAACAAAGGGGCTCTCCTGGATCAAAATAAAATCTCCATTCAATGAAATGCTAGGACAAGCCAATTTGAGATGCATGCATTGTTGGGTTGTGAAGTTATATCAAACAGCTGGTATTATGTGTAGAATGATTACCTCACACCCTTCTTTATCTGGGCAGAGACAGCATTTTACCTCTGTGAGGTACCTATAGCAAATGAGATCGTTAAGTGAATGAATTTGAAATGTCAGACAATAATGACTTCCTCCTTGGTCAATCCCTCATCTGCATTTGTAAATTTCACTTGCAGAGAGAGCAGGGATAGAGAGGAAGGTACTGTTCTCAAGGTAAATTACTGAAAGCAAAGTGAGCATGGTAAAAATGGCTTGAGTGAATGGGGATTACAGTGCATAAACCTGTAGCTCAGAGAACAATAATTGGAGAGGGCACTTGAACTTGAAGTTCAGGGTGATCTTTGATGGTGGGTTTCTAGAAATGTTTCTAGACAGAGATTCTTCAACATTCAAAAGGATTGCATCCTCATCCTCATATTTACATTTCATGTGTACCTAGTACTACTCAGCTGCTGAAGTCACACCCTCTCACCCTACACACTATCATCCTATATATCATCTCCTTACTTTCTCATCTCTCCACCCATATATGATACTGATGCTCTCCACTTCTCATGTGATGCTGCTTGTCATCCCCACCTTTCTTGAGCCACTTCTATCTTTCAACTTCCCCACCATACTGATATTTACCATCAACAACACTCACCCTTTTTCATCCCTCACTACACCTACCTCTAGCCCAGTCTCTAACCATCTGACACTCTCTTCCCATACTCTTATTAAATTATCCACCCTTTCCTTCCCTCTTGATCAACTGTCTATATTCTTTCTTATAATAACCTTCTTGTGCCTTGAAAGTGAGATCTGGCACCCTGCCATCACAAATTTTATCTCTCTTTCAGCTACTCACACCCACCCTCATATAACATGGAGTAAACATGCATTCCCTCTATAGTAAAACAACTATGCTCCTCCCTCTATTATACTTCATCCTTCACAAATGTAGCTCCTTCTTTCTCAAAAGGGGGCTTCTTCATTTTCCTTTATTTTGTCTTGCAAGTTAATGGTGACCTTACTAGTACCAAGGAAAGGGATCCAGTTCACACTGTAAAGTGTTTACTGTGAGGAAAGTTATTCAGTTGTGGAAACCATGCCAAAATTAACACTGGGGCTTGATGCAGTTCTGTGGTTCACTGGACACTGTCAAACCATCCAAGCCATGTGAGCATAGAAAACAGCTGTTAAATGATGATGGTAATGAAGATGATGTCAGAAATAATTGGTTTGTGACTAAATCAGAAATCTTCATTATTATTATTAGTAGCAATATTATTTTTAAGGGTGGTGGATTGGAAGATAACAAGAACATCAGAAGACTGTTTCAGAGAAGTGCAGAGTTTTAGTAAAGAAGAACTCATACATTATATTTATCCCCACTTAACAGGCAGGATGCCACAAAGAATGGGTGAGAAAAATCAAGTTAGAAATTAAGAGAATATCCATCAAGATTAGATTTGGAGGTAATAAGTTTACAATAATATCGAGGATGGTGGAGTTTTGTCTGCATGGTTAAAAATTAACTTCACAACTAAGCTTTGGGAATGAAATATAGTGGATACAAGTTATGTGAAAGCTTGCAGGAGAAGAACAAGTTTCTAAGCTACCAACTCTTGTTTCCTGGACTTAATCCATTCTCTAGTTTAATACCATCACCTGGCCCCTGGGTAGAATTAATGATGTCCACTCTGTTGCAAGCATTTGTGAGATCTCTGATCCAAGGATAACAAGTTCTCCTTCATCATCAGCCATAAGCACAATAGAACTTAGTATGCATTCTGTTAGTCTTCCACTGACAAACACATTTAACATAAAAATAAAACAAAATTACATAGACAGAAACAACAGTAGATGAGCTATTTGCGTTACCTTCACAGGCTTCTACCACTGGAGTCCATTTATTGTTCTTTTCACATACTGACTTTAGTTGTTCTCCCTTTGGACAAGTATAGGTCACTTCAGATTTATAGGTGGTTGTTTTGTAGGACTTTGATGCACCAACAACTTCCTTTGGAGTTCCGCAGTTAATATTTGCATAAGCTGAAATTGAGAACAGAAATTGATATCAATACTGCATGTATATTATGTGCGTGCTCTGCCCAATATATAGGAAAGGTGTTGGTAGGAATTCCATATGGTGTACCCAGTGCGACATATGGACACATCAGAGATGCACTGGAATCACAGGAATGTTAACCAAGAAAGATGTCTTTGTACGTGACAGATGTGCAGAAACAATAAACACACAGGAACTGGATTTTCTCGAATTCCCAGGAGGTTCCCTGGAAGCTGTAAATGGTTTCTCTTAACTTGGTGACCTAATTAGCAGAGGAAGAGGATGTTAAGTATGTATAGTTGAATAACAAGATGGAGAAAGTTCAGAAAGCTATAAGCTCTGGTGGCACCAAATGGTCTCTCACTATGAGTGAAAGGCAGATTGTGTGTTACTTGTGTATCATCACCTACAATACATGGCAGTGAGAGAAAGGCCATAAATACAGAAGATGTACAAAGACTAGAGAGAAAATAGAGCTAGTGTGATCTAATGAATGTGCAACATTATTGTGCATGCATAGAAAGTGCAAATGTGTTGAGGAAAAATTTAAGTATAAGAGGAATAAGATGGAATGAGCAAAAGAGAAGACTCTGACAATGATTTGACCATCAGAAGTGATGATCTGAACATGTGGGGAGACACCCACACACACAAGTTCTGCAGTTAAAAATCAATTTATATGTTTGTCTTTTGAGCCCTATTTTTTCCTGTTTGTATCAAGAAACCAACACACACATATAAAACCATGTATATATATATATATATCATCATCATTATCATTTTATGTCCTCTTTCCATGATGCTGGCTAGGACTAGACAGCTTGTCATATCTGAGTCAGTTTTTATTCAAAGTTACTGCCCCTCAAACCCTGGTCAGAAATCGGGGGCACTTCTCACTTGTATGTTTTATTTTGGCATACTTTCTTGGCTGGATCCCCTTCTGAACACCAACTACTTAACAGATTGTACAAGGTGTATTTAATTATGGCACCAGTATTTCATAGGTTGTCATCATACCGTGGTCAAGACAAGAATAAAGTTCCTCTCAACACTGTGATCTCAATACTAATTTACTACATATATTACAAAATATACTGAATGCATTCTATCATGGATCTAGAATTTATGATGTTATATTCGTGAAGCCATAAAAAAGAAAGTTGGAGGTGGATGTTTGAAATGTCCAATTGTAACTTTGGTTGATAATTCATTGTGTTTTAAAGTTTCACTTGTAAATGAAAGTGAGGGTGGGAAGGGTAAATTCAATCAAAAGTGTGTGTAAGTGGCAAAATTTACAAGAGTTATTGGGACAAATCTGTATGAGGTTGTAGGTCAGAGGATGACAATTGGTGAGGATATATCTACTCAGTGTATACAGTGATTTTGGACCATGGGATTTCTTGATAAGCCATAGAGAAGAGTCCTCCTGTATTTGCAGGAATGCACCATGAACATTGTTGTTGGTGGATTTGTCAGTGTCCTTGCCATTGTCATTGTTGATGGCACCCTTGTTATTGATGGTGCTATCATTGTTCATGACATCATTGGTGTCATCACTGTTGTTGTTATCATCATCATTTCTTTTTAAATATATACCATCTGCTTTTATATGTTAATAATTGTTAATATTTTTATAATTAAGAATTGTTCACTCAAAGAATCATTAGAACATTGGCAAAAATCTGTAACATTGTATATTTAAGCTCTTTATGCTCTGCGTTCAAATCCAGTAAAGGTCAACTTTGCCTGTTATCCATTTGGGGATTGATAAAAGTCAGTACTATTCAAGTACTGAAGTCAAGGGAAAAGTCTAAACTCTTGCCATCAAAAATTCTTGGCCTTGTGAATAAATTAAAAGAAACCCATCATTGATATTAATTGCATTTATTACAATTAAGGGTGGTAGATTAGAAGAATTGTTAGAGTATTGGAAGGCTATTTCAAAAGATTGTTGAATTTTAGTGAGGAAGGACTTAGGAGCATTATATTGCACAGAGTTTTGGATGAGGATACATGGTACAAGGGAAAAAGGTTAGGTTGGAAATTAAGAGATCTACATAGACATCCTCAGTATGACTATGAGGTTAAGAACAATACTTCAAAATACTGTGGTCCTGGGTAGAATCTTAGTTATGTGATGAAAAGTTTGTTAAAAATTTGCTTCGGAATTAAGGATGAAATCTGGTAAATGGAAACTATGGATATCTGCTGGAGGGAACAGACCATCACATTTCAAATTTTCTGTTGAGAGACTTAATCTGTCACCCAATTTAATACTTTACCCTAGGATAGAATTAATGATGTCCACTCTGTTGCAAGCATTTTGGGAAGTATCTGGTCTGAGGACAACTTCCTTTGTCTCTTCCACCAGCTACAAACACTGCATAAATTGTCAAAGAGTCAGCTGACTTCCTCTGGCAAAGACATTTAGCACAAAAATAAAATAAGATTACCCTGACAGTGACAACAAAAAGGAAGTTATTTACATTACCTTTACATGAAGAATTTACTGGAGACCATTTATTATCCTTTTTACATTTTGACTTTAGTTTGTCTCCTTCTGGACAAGTGTAGGTCGCTTCAGAATTATAGGAGGTGCTATTGTAGGACTTGTCAGCACCAACAATGTCTTTTGGTGGTCCACAGTTAACTTCGGAGTAAACTGGAATTGAAAGAAGAAACTGGTGTCAATGGTGAGAGTATGTTTGGGGGAGGGTGAGAATAAGGAGTTAATGACAATCTTACGATGAAAAGTATTGAGCGTAATAATCTGAAGACATCTGCTCACAAAGACAAATACATACACAGATGCAAACACACGTATAAAAATGTATGTATGCATGTATGTATGTATGTATATATGTATGTATGCATGTATGTATGTATGTATGTATGTATGTACGTACGTATGTATGAATGTATGCATTTTCTTCTCAATGACTAGTAACCGGGATCTTTGGAAATATGCTGGGCTTGATAAGAACCAGCAAGCCAAGTGAGACCATAACCTTGTGGCCAATGCCAGGGGTGTAACCAGTCCACTTATGCATACCTTTCCTTCATTGGACACTAAACTCTGCTTGCGAAGACCTGTTGAGGCAAGTGAAATCAAAATCAAATTCGATGACTGGCATCTGTGCTAATGGAACGCTAAGAGCACTATCTGAGTGTGATCATTGCCAGAGCAGCAAACTGGCTTCCCTGCTGGTGGCACGTAAAATGCACCATTCGAGTGTGATCGTTACTAGCATCACCTTACTGGCATGTGAAAAACGACATTCGAGTGAGGTCATTGCCAGTGCTGCTGGACTGGTTCCTGTGCAGGTGGCACGTAAACAACATCATTTGAGCATGGCCATTGCCAGTGCTGCCTGACTGGCCCTCATGCCAGTGGCATGTAGAAGCACGCACTACACTCTCGGAGTGGTTGGTGTTAGGAAGGGCATCCAGCTGTAGAAACTCTGCCAGATCAGATTGGAGCCTGGTGCAGCTTTCTGGTTCGCCAGCCTTCAGTCAAATCGTCCAACCCATGCTAGCATGGAAAGCGGGCATTAAACGATGATGATGATGATGATAATGATGAACATATTAATCACAAATTGGTTATCCTTTATTTTACAGCTTTGATAATGAGTGGTGGAAAAATTGCAATTAGAGCCATTTTATTGAAGCTGTAGAAAAAAGGATTAAGTGTAAGGGCAATGGCAAAAGAAATTAGTGATTTGGAAGGACCAGGAACTGTTTATGAACATCAGCCACAAAGCTGTTTTAAACACTTTAAGATGACACCAGCCTCAAAGACAAACCAAGGCCAGGGAGACCTTCTGTTGTGGAAGACTTTGCTTTGCTAGAAATGGCTGAACAAAAACCAAGCCCAAACAGACATACATGGTCAGCAGAACTTGGTCCTTCGCAAAGCACCATTAATCAACACCACCATAAGCTCAGACTTGTGAACAGATGCTGTGGAGAAGTTCCTCTTGAACGAACCAATGACTAGGCTCAATGACATGTGAACATTTACCAACAATTGTGGCCAACTCCTCATGATGCCTATTTTTGGCATTGAATTACAGCTGCGGATGAAAGACAGATGTATTTTCATAATCCTATTAAGAGAAACCAGTGGCTTCATTCCAGCCAGGCTTCAGAACCTGTTGTCAAACAAAGGCAGTTTGAAGAGTTTTGAGGTTGTCCCAGATGGTCATACTTTGAATGCTAACCTTTATGCTCAACAACTGCAGTGAGTATATGATGCTTTGAAAGCCTCCTATCTGGTATTGATCAATTGAAGATGTGCACTCCTACAGTATGACAATGCCCCAGCACACACTGCCAATGAGACCAAATGCAAACTTGAGGAATTTGAGGTGCTGGAAGTGCTGCATCATCCTGCCTACAGTCCAGACCTTGCATTATCAAGTTACCACCTTTTCTGAACCATGGTTCATTTTCTGCATAGAAGGAGGTTCAATAATATAGATGTGGTTGAAAATGGATGCCAGGAGAATTTGCTTTCTCTAAATCAGTTAAATGGTATAAATGTTGAACTGAGATTCCAGTCAAATGGTATAAGCATTGAATTGAAATTCTGGCACAATAGAATATGATGGGTTATAGCTTGATGAATAAATTATTTTTGTATGTAATTTTATCAAACTCTTTATTAAAGCTTGAAATAGGTAAAAAACTTTTGACTCAATCTGGTATATGTATACATACACATACAAACATGCACACACACATATACATACATCCAAATATATGAATGCATCTTTTCCCTGATTAATGGTCTCCTAGGCAACTCATGTATATATTTATATAGATATAAATATATACATGAGTTGCCTAGGAGACCATCAATCAGGAAAAAGATGCACTCATATAACTGTTAACAGAGAGGGTGTGCCCAGCTGAGAAGAGAGCAATTTTAAAGGGTACCCAATACTCAGATGTTTACCTGAAAAGCAGGAGTGAGGTGTTTGATTGCTGCCCACATGAAAAGAAATACATCCTAACATACCTGCATGCCCCAATATGACTGCAACCACAGGTCTCAAGCCTCAGGCTTCCACCAATGCCCTCGCGCCTGGCAAAAAGTTTGCCTAAAGCACACACCTATGCACACACACACATCCTTATAAGGTGGACATCCCACAAACAGACTGCCTTCAATCACCTGCAATGTATACCCCTTCACATACATTGCACCCCTACACACATTACACACTGCATGTGAAATGTTTTGTAAATATTTCCATAGTCTTCAAATAGTCTGTCCCTCTCTCTATTCCTTTGTGCATGATTGGTAGGTAGGTAGTAGCAAATCTGAAGAAATAGTTTTATAAGTACAGAGAATTGATGGTTTAAGCAGGAGCAGCCAAGGGAGGAGAAGGAGAACAAGAAGAAGGAGAAGGAAAGGAAAAGGTGGAAGTGGAGAAAAAGGAGATGAAGAGAAGTAGGAGCAGAGAAAGACGAGGAAGAAGGAGAAAGAAAAGAAAAAGACAGGAGTGGTGTGACACAGTAGATTGTTCATGGAATCTTCTTTAATGGTCAAATGACCTAAAAGTGACCTGTTGTGGTCGAAGAAATAGTGGTTGGAATTGTTCTAACCCAATTTAAAAAATTTTCCCCTCTATAAATTCAGGGACAATGCAAACTATAATCAGTGCATGAGCAAAGAAGCAAAATATAAACTTCTTTTGAATGCTTCCACCACAGATGAAACTACTACAAGAATTTAGAACAATTCCAACCATCACTGTTAAGACCACAAAAGGTCACTTTTAGGTCATGAACAATTTACTGTGTCACACCACTTGTCTTTTTCATTGTTTTCTCCTTCTTCCCCTTCTTTCCCTACTCCTACTTCTCTTCATCTTCTCCTCCTCCTGATTCTTGTTCTTGTTCTAAACCAATTCTTTGTACTCATAAAACTATTTCTTCAGATTTGCTACTGCATACCTACCAAGTATTCACAAAGGGAGAGAGAGCAAGAGACAGACTATTTGAAGACTATGGAAATATTTACAAAACATTTCACTTAATTTTTTTCTCCAATTTAATTGTTTTTCGTATTTTACTCTTAGTTGAAAAAGTTTAAAAGCTGGAAACTGGTAC
This sequence comes from Octopus sinensis, assembly GCF_006345805.1. Classification (NCBI taxonomy): domain Eukaryota; kingdom Metazoa; phylum Mollusca; class Cephalopoda; order Octopoda; family Octopodidae; genus Octopus; species Octopus sinensis. The sequence goes on along the minus strand of NC_043005.1, from coordinate 21,825,541 downwards.
TAAAATGTACTTCGCAATAAAATTATTTTAGCATTTTCTACCTTGTTTTATTTTTGTTATACATATCAATGTGTGTTACTTTTTAAACTTCTACTTTTTAAACACATGATAGGTGCATGGCTAACATTTTCACATTATGAAAGGGTAGATGAGTGTAGCTAGGAAGAAAATAAAAATGGTAGTGAATGGTCGCCAGATTAAAATTTACAATTTACAAGTTGCGTATAAGAGAGGATATATACAGAGGATCAGTGAGGAGGAAGAAAGGGGCAAGTAATTTTATAAGTAAGTGAGGGGAGAGCAAATGATGGAAACAGATGAGGCTAGAAGTGAACGTAGTAAGTGATGAACAAAGGTGAATATGCAGTTGATGGGTAATGTCAGTATGAAGAGGGTATAAGATGAGAAAGATAGATGTGGCTTAGGAAGATGTCAGAAGATGAGGGGGGAAGGGCAAAGTGTAGGAGTAGTGGAGAAAGAGATATTGAGGTACTTATGGTTGGCTGATAGCAGATATGTGAGGTGTTATGATGGAGTTTGGCAGAGAAGAGGGAGAGAGAAGTGAAGTGGCAGACAGGAAGTGACCAATGTCAATAATGTAGGAAGGGAAGGTAACAAGAATGAAGGATGGAAGTGGTACCAGTAGGGGATGGGGGAAGGGAAGGAGGAACCTGGTAGTACAAAGAATGGATGGGGGAAATGATATATGCAAATTCTGCTCTCAAGTCATTACAGGTGCCAATTAGTGCTACAAATAGAGAAATAATGAATGGATGGGTGTTCGGGTGGGTTAGTGTAATGAGATTTGGGAATGCTTGATGAAGCAGAATTAGTTTAGGGGCAGGGCCTGGCATGCACAAGCATAAATGAAATGCTTTTAGAACAGCACTCCACGAGTATGAAGTACTGTAATATGATTTATCATTGCCAATGCTTTCAAATATATATATATGACACACTCATATACATATATATAAAGATATACAGACATGCATATAAAAATAAAATGGTAATACTCTACTGACCTGTATCAATGATGTAAATATCCCAATTTCCATTATTGGGTTTAAGTTTATCAGTCAAATGAGTCACATCACTCAAATCACAGACCTTTTCTTTCTTATTGTACTCATAAGAATTACATTCTGAATGTTGGAGGCAAGCTTCATTACACTTCTTTGAGTTCACATTCTGAAGTTTCTTTAAAACATTATGTCCAGGTGCGCTAACTTTAGAAAGCTTAATTTCCGTATCATCAGCTGGAAGGAAAAAAAAAAGAGAAAACAATAAGTACATTTTATACCCCGCCACACACACTCAACACATGATGCATGCATCACATAATTTTTTAAAATAGTATATCTATTATATGAGGTGATATCAAAAACTCCCCACACTTGAAAGACTATTGAAAGTTAGTAGATACCTAAGGTTACAGGTTGTATCCATTACCCACAAAAATACTGCCAAGAATAAGACAAAGCCTGAGTCAAATCAATAATAATGATAAGAAGAAGGAGAAATCCATGGCTGGTTGACAAAAGGATGAATGGTGCTGTGCCTGAAGGATGCATCAAAGGGAAATGCTGCTTACAATGACAGACCAATTTCCTGCTTACAATTAATGTGGAAGTTACAATCAGGAGGAACTGCAGAAAGAACGATATATTACTGACAGAGCAAAAAGGCTGTAGAAGGAGATGCAGAGGTGCTGAAGATCAACTATTGATAGACAAAATGGTAATGCAAGAGAACAATGAAGGAGAACAAATCTGGGAATGGCTTAGATTGACTATTGCAAAGCTTGATATGATTCCACATTCATGGATTATCAAGTGCTTAGATCTGTTTGGAATTGTGAGGAATGTAACATGTTTCATGAAGAGAAATATGGTGGGATGAAAAACTGAACTGACATCTTATGGAAAAAGCTTGGGCACCCTGAGTATCAGAAGATGGATTTTCCAAGGTGGTAACCTATCTCCATTGCTATTTGTCCTTTGCATGTTACTCCTGACCTTGGTACTTAGGAAAATGAACCTGGGGTACCAACTAAAGGAAAAATCCCAAATAATCAACCACCTCATCTTCATGGATGATTTGAAACTGTATGGCAAAGATGAGACACAAGTGAGTTCCTTGGTGAACATGGTCCACTGTTTTAGTATTGATACTAGAATGGAATTTGGACTCAAGAAGTGTGGAATAATCTAACTAAAAAGAGGCAAGGTACAGTCCCTAGCAAGGGTAAAATAACCAAATAAAGACTTGATTAAACAAACCGAAATGGAAGAATACAAATATCTTGTTGTACTAGAGTCCAAAGGGATAATGGAAAAGAAACGAAAGAACAACTGAGGATGGAGTATTTCTGAAGATTGACATTGGTGTTGCACTCAAAATTGACTGGATGGGATAAAAGACAAGCAGTTAATATGTGGGTGATAGCATCACTTTGGTATGGAGCAGGAATCATAAAATGGCAAAAGAGTAAAATGAAGAAAATGGATACCAAGACCAGAAAAGTGTTGGCAGCACATAGAGCCTGCCATCCTAAGAGTGACACCAATATGTTGTACTTGTCCAGAAGAAAGAATGGAAGAAGTTTGATCAGTTGCCAGGATTGTATCGAAGCAAAGGAAAACAGCTTAGAGTGGTATATAAAAGAATGTCATGGAGCCACTGTTGAAACACACGAAGAAGGTTGGCGTCATCAACACAGAGAATTGAGTAAGAAAAGAAAAATTTAAACAAGAAATAAAAAAATAAAAAGCATGGAAAGAAAAGAAATTGTATGGTCACTTTGCAAGAGATGTATGTGAACACCAAGATAGATACAGAGGACCAGTGGCTATGGATGAGGAGGAGTGATCTAAAGATAGAGATGTACTCATATGCGCAGTTCAAGAACAAGGGTTAAGGACCAACTATATGAAGTGCAGAATAGACAACACTACTGATAGTGATAACAGCAAAAGCAGAATGTGGTGAGAGGGGTAAAATGGCATGGCACATCATTGGTGAATGCCTGAAATTGTCACAACACAAATACAAAACACCATGACAATGTGGCAAGAATGCTCCATTGGGAGTTTTGTGGAAATCACAGCCTACAAAGAGCAAAGATGTGGTATGAGAAAACACCAGAAGGAGTCACCAAAAATGTGAATTGTAAATTCCTGTGGGGTACAATGATCAAGTGTGAGCAACTAACCAGACATGTAATGACAGGTAAGGTTTTGATTTAGAGGACACTTTGCCAGTGTTCCTTCATGCTTGCATGGAGTTGGTCCCAATGTTGGAATCAGCTCTGCTCAAATCCTTTTGTATTTGGTTTGTAAAACACTTGACATAAACTTGTATGTTGAAAAGGGTTTTGTTTTCTGACTGGAGGGTCATAATGCCAAAAATAAACACACACTGCTACAATTTAACTTCTATGTTATTCGTCAATTTGTTACATATTTAACCAACTGATCAATTGTTTGATTCATGACTCAGTTAATCAATGAAACAGTTATGCTTGTCAAAGTCTCCCTTCATCATCATTTGTGACCTCTCAATGTCAAACCTTCTCTATTGCAGGTCAGCTTCAGACTAATCTACCTTATTTTTAGTCTCAATATTAATGTTGTTGTGTAAGATACTGAGCTGGCAAATTCATTAGCATGCTTGACAAAGTTCTTGGCAGTATTTCATCCATCTGAGTTTGATTCCATCAAGGTTGACTTTGTCTTTCATTCTTTTGGGTTCAGTGAAATAAGTACCAGTTATGGACATGGGTTGTTGTAATTAGCTAGTCTCCTCCCACAAAATTTGAGACCTTGTGCCTCTCATTTGTTTCCTTACTTATATCCTCTAATTTATTCTTTGCCCTCATGTACATATTGACACTGCCTTTTTTGTAGCAGCCTGAGAATTGCATGCAATGCATGAAGCCCCGTACATGTTTCTTTACTTCATATGGTTTACTCAAGGGAGATATGTTATTCACTAGCCTGACTAAAACTGTTATGAGTATATTTATCTTAATATTGTACAATATAGCAGGATTCTTGTGAACTACATACCAAGGGGGGCCATGAATTTCATTTAATAAGAATGGTGGAGCTGAACTTTGCTGTGTATAGTTTCTAGATAAAGTTCAGTATGAAGGACAAGAAGTCTATTATTTGGATGCATTGTAGGGTAGTCTATCATTGTTTTTTATGCTTTGGTGGACAAAGTTGGCTATGTGCTAGATGCTTCCCAAGGTACTCTTTTTGGGTTTCTTGGGTATGATAGGCCCGAGGAGAACAGTATACATAATCACATGCACTGGTGCCTACAGATGCACCACCATTCGATCAAAAAGACAGGCCCAAAAGATAAATGATACAATGATATAAACATTTTACCATGTGCAGCTATGAATGCATTCCCCCCCACACACACATATACACCTTTGTAGACACACACGTTCTAATGTATGTACTCACAGAGTCAACCACAAACACACATATGAAAACTCACATGCATAATTGTACATTCTCACATACACACACACTCCATTTTTCTGTGTTCCTTCCTTTCTCATATACATTTGCCCTCACACCAATACAACCACACTGATGTTGAACCAAAAACTAAAAGACTGCCAGACCTGACTCAAGCATAATGTAGAGGGAATATGACACTGAAGAGATTGTGAGTGGCAATGAAAGGACCTTGACAAACATAACTGATTCATTGATTATCAGAATGGTTGATCAAACAATCAATTAATTAGTTTTCTTGCACAGAGGTGGATTGAGTTTGGCAGTTCCAGGTGGGTGACTGGAGTAAACAATGGATAAGTGTATAATTTTCCTATTGTAACATACACTGCTGGTATCATGTCATCCAGATAAGAGGAACTAACCTTAACACTATGCAGGCTCATATGTTTGTGGTGCTTATGTGTTGCTTGAGAAATGGTGTCCAATACAAGAAAAAATTCCCTTGCTTTGCTCATGGAGACATTTATGTTGAAGGGTGAAGTTAATCAACTTCTTCCCTTTCTAATTCATTTTGGGTGTGGAGTTGGAAGTTGTTCTGTTTATATTCACTTCTCACTAAAGCCAATCTTTGCTAACACCTTGTACTGTAAAATATACTATCAAAAATATTTATTCCTGAGGATAAAGTGGAATTTATTTTAGTAATTGCAGTGACTAACTTTCTTATTACAGCTTAGAAGTAAGAATTGAAACTCCCATAAAGGTGTGTGTTCTAGTAGTTAGACTTTCACTTGGAGTATTACTCAGCTGATACCCAACACCATTTCTAAAGTAAAGTCCACTTAGTTGAATGTAATTAGATTGGTAGCAATCACTATGTTTGAATCCAATTTATTAAAAATTCATGTCTAGTTTGTCCTAAATCTTTTCATGGTATATTACTTGAAATTTCTAGGCTATTGTCTCTGTATAAAGCTGATCTGTGAAAGTACTCACACTTCTTGAGGCTGCCCAGGATAAATATTGCAGTGAAGTTTGCTATTTAATTCTGATGAAAGTTTCTTGTAGATATACAGAGGAATGGCTCACTTTTCCTTTTGATCCAGAAGAATTCATTGTATTAACAATGTCATCCTAGCATTCATGAGTATTCTAATACTGTGATCACTAAACCTAGCACAAAATATAGGAGTTACACAGTTACATAAAATGGCATTACTTCTGTTAGTTTGCATATTAGATAAAGGTCACCGATTTAACACTGATCAAGAGCAAATCACGGAAGGTGCTCATCTTGCCTGTGGAAAATGACTTCCAGGCTGGATTCCAAAAGTGGCAGGAAAACTGGAACTGGTGTACTGCTGCGTAAGGTGACTATTTCAAAGGAGATGATATTAAAACTTAGGTAAATAAGTTATTTTTTATTAAACATCAGTAGTCCTGGAACTTTTTGAGAATGTGTTAACAATATTTACAGTTCCAAAAAATGCTTATACCAGGAATATGTCTTTGCCTGTCTTTATAGGTAAATTTGTCAATGACTTAACAGAAATGGTTGTTTATATATTATGAAGTACAAATGGAATCACAAATTTCAGAAATAACAGAAAAGAAAATTCCAGTGATAAAATGCAAAGAATAATTACATTTAATTCGTTGGTAGTAATCCCTGCTTTTGTCTGCTTTTATTTTCTTGATGGAATCTGAAGTTTTCTTTGATAAGAAGCATTTTCCATTTCTTTTGGTTATTTCAAATGATAAACAACTTTCATCAGACAAACATGTTTCTGCACATTCATCTGTTGTTACGTTTTTCTTCTTCAACAATTTTTTCCCAGGTACATCAAGATATGCACCATTTACTTTCACAAATTTGTTCTTAACATCTAAATTTAAAATAAAATTTAAACCAATGAAATATAATAATAATAATAATAATTTCTATTATAGAAAGAAACCTAAATCTTTGTGGTAGGAGAGGGTTGATTAAATTGTTCGCCTACACTTGATTGGCATTGTATTTAACATCAGTAGAATTTGAAATCAGGCATTAAAGAGCCAGAAAAAATACCACAGCACTTGTTCTCTGATGCTTTAATGATTCTGTCAATCTATCATCTTTAACGACAAGAATAATTATAATTATTATTGATGTCACTGATATTAACGAATAAGTTCTGAACTTAAACACAAGGCCACTCTGTCTGTGGTGAGAATGTATATGAAGAAATTGATCTCACTACTTGATTAATGTTCATTCAGGTGGGATTTGAACCCAGAATGTAACTAAATATGGTTAGTCATGACAAAGACTATAACCAATGACTTTATTCTTTGCGACGTTTGACCTGAGACAACAAAAATAATTTTCCTCTTATCTCAACTAGTGAATAAATACAAATAGAGATAGATGTGTGGCACCTTGCTGCTTCAATAATTAGCCACTTTATTATTTGTTTTCTATGCAGGGAGTGACGATGTGTATTTATCCCCTAGTTGTTCTTTTAGTATAAATATGGGCTGAGTGGTGTTTGATCTGGGTTTGATTCTCAGTTTCAATTAGTTTACATTACATAGTCAGTTACTGCCCTTGAGAAAGACATGAATATCACATAGTCTCATTGCTTCCTCTAATGATGACTGGTAATGTCACTAAATAATGAATAAATAATTGATGGAAAGACCAACAAACACGGCTGTCTGAGATGTGTGCAGTGCAACAAAATCATTTTGCATGCACTTATTCATTGTTCATACATTGATGACTTGTGGTAACAGCTGCTGTTGTATGGGAGAGGGAACTTGTCAGCCAAGTCCATATTGATAATTATTGCATCCTCTCATTTAACAGTGAAGAAAAGGCAATTTTTCTATCTAATAGTTATTGCAAAATGATTGTATGGTGGATGAAGTTAAAAGATCTAATGATAGAGTTTGGTTAATCACTCATATGCATTTTTAAAGTATCACTTGTAAAATAAATAAATATGATAAGGAAGAGTGGATAGGGACCACAGTGCATAAACCTGTAGTATAGGTGACAAAAATTGGAGTAATTATTCATCCTGGGAGTTCCATCCCAATAATTGCCTCACACTCTCCATTTGTCCTGAGAGATGAGCCTAATGTTCAATGTTGGGGGTTCTTCAATTAACCCTAGACCGACATCCATTTACACCCAAGAATTTTGCATCATCATCTTCAACATTATTATCAATGTATACTAATAAGAGAATTGGAAGAAATGCTTTAAATTATGTATTTCAGCACTTTTGGATATCAGTTCAAATGAATCCAGAGTTCACTTTGCCTTTCATACTTGTTGGAGGTCAATGACATAATGTCTACATCAAGTTATAAGGCTGATGGTGTTGACTAAACAGCTCCCATCAAAACTTACCTTTGTGTATAAATCAAGAAGCATTATTATTAATAATATAATTAAAGGGTATGAATTGGAAAATAACAAGAGTCTCAGAAGTCGTTTTAAATGGCTGCTGAGTTTTACGAAATGAGGACCCATGGAATTATATTGTAAAATGATTGGGATGACAATAGAAAGCAAGGGTGCAAAAGGGCAAGTTAGAAATTAAGAGAAAAAAAACTATCAAGATTTATCAAGGAATAGCTATAGAGGTAAGAAGTTTACCTAACAGCAACGTAGTTTTGTCTGAGGTTAAGAATTTGCTTCACAACTAAGCTTTGTGCATGAAATCTGGTTGATGGACTCTATGTTGGAAGCTTGTTTGTGACAAGTTTCTACACTTCCAGCTTTTGTTTGGCAGACTTAACACATCACCCAATTTCATAGCATTACCTGGCCCTTGGGTAGAATTAATATTGCATAATTTGTGGAAATGTTTTCCACATACCAACCACAGACACTTAGAAAATTAATATGGAGTCAACCTCTGACAAAGACATTTATTACAAAAAGTAAACAAAATTACTTAGACAGAGACAACAAAGAGAAGCTATTAATGTTACCTTTACAAATAGATGTTACTGGAGTCCATTTATTGTCCTTTGTACACACTGACTTTAGTTCTTCTCCATCTTGGCATCTATAGGTCACCTCAGATCTATAAATGGTGGAATTGTAGAATGTCGATGCACGATCAATATCTTTTGGAGGTCCACAATTAATAAGTGAGTAAACTGGAAATGGAAAAAGAAACTGATATGAATGGTATGTGAATCTTAGGAGGACAATAAGAATGAGGAAGAAATGATAATATCACAAGAAAAAGTATTAAGTGAATCAGATAGAAAATATTTGCATTCAGATATAAATACATACATACAAATATACATGTATGTATACACGTATATAGTGTAATGCTGTCATCATTACAATATATAAAAACAAAGGGAAAAAGTCAGACTGCTCAAACTACTGGGGGATCATCCTGCTTTCCACTGCAGAAAAAGTTCTAGCAAGTCTACTCTTCAACAGACTTGGTCTGTCCATTGCCGAAAAATATCTTCTAGAAAGCCAGTGTGGTTTCAGAGCCAACAGAAGCACAACAGATATGGTTTTCATTCTCAGGCAGTTCCAGGAAAAGTGGCGGGAGCAAAATAAACCACTTTATGTAACATTTGTGGATCTGACAAAACTGTTTGACTGTGAGCAGGAAAGGTCTGTGGCAGATCCTAAACTGACTTGGCTGTCCCCAAAAATTCCTACTGATGATCATCCAGCTTCACAAAGACCAGCAAGGATAAGTCCGCCTGAATAGTGACATATTAGAGCCATTCCTCATCAACTGTTGAAGCAGGGCTGTGTCCTAGCACCTACTCTCTTCAGCATGATGCTCAAGCAGGCCACTGCAGACCTCAATGCTGAAGACGGTGTCTACATCAAGTACTGTCTTGACGGCAGTCTTTTCAACCTCCAGCACCTACTGGCTCATACTAAGACACAAGAGCAAGTGATCCAGGACCTCCTCTTTGTAGATGATGCCACACTTGTTGCACACACAGAATGAGCCCTGAAGCGCATCACTTCCTGCTTTGCAGCGGCCGCCCAGCTCTTCGGGATGGAATTAAGCTTGAAAAAGACTGAAGTCCTACTCCAACCACCTCCTGAAGAGTACAGGATGCCCCACATCACCATTAATGAAACAGAACTGAAGTCAGTACAGCAGTTCATTTATCTTGGATGTACCATTTCATCAGATGCGAGTATCGACAAAGAAATTAACAGACTTGCAAAGGCAAACAAAACATTTGGCAGACTGCACAAGCAAGTGTGGAACAACAAGCATCTTAAGATCAACACAAAAGTCAGAGTCTACATGGCTGTCATCCTCACAATGCTCCTATATGGCTCTGAGCTCTTGGTCCCCTACTGCTGTCATCTCAGGCTCCTTGAACATTTCCACCTTACTAACAGCATCCCTGTACATGGCTTGTACAGCTCTCAATAACCACTCATCTATCCTTAATTTCTGCATTGCTCACCAGATCAGGGAGTGGGGAACCCTGTCAAAAGATTTCTCCATGTCAAGAAAAGCCAGAAACAGAGATTTATTTTTGGCAAAGTATTTCTCCTGCCATTGCCTCACCAGAAAGATAGCATCGATGATGCTTCTCCTTGACACAAATCCAAACTGATAGTTTCCATAGAACTCACTGATAGTTTCCATACAACTCACTGCTAGCAACTAATGCTGCTAAAAATGCGAATATTAATCCAACATTTAAAGGAGTGGAGCAAGTAACATGTAAACTACATATGTTTCTTAAATAGCTGAAGCTCATTACATAAGTATTACATAGTGAACTCTCCACAGCTCTTCAGAGTGTATGTAGTCATCAGACTGAAATTACCTCACTGAAGTTTAAATTGTTGTTAGGAATTTCAAAAGAATAGAAAAATCAGTAACACACACACACAAAAAAAAAATGAGACAAAACAAAGAAAGCAAGTTTAAACAATCAATGAATGTTTTGGTGTAAGGTTGAACTGAAATAATGGATAGAGTAGGTGTGGTTAAGGGTCAAAGGGTAAGAGGAAAAGTAGAGAGAGAAGGAACAAAGAGAGAAAAAGAGAAAAATTGCTGTCATTATGGGGAATAAGGGGGTGTGTATTCAGGTAATAAAAGACTTATTAAAAAAATGTTAAGGATAGATTGCAGAGGACTTCTAGTGTGCTGTCTTCCAATTTATATAATACATATGTGCAAATGAAATGACACATGCATGCATGCAGACACACATAAAATTAAATGAATACACTCCACTGACCTGGGTTCATGATATGTATATCCCATCCATATTCGTTGGGTTTAAGGTCATAAGTCAGGTGAGTCTTATTACTTGGATCACAGTAACTATATTTTTCGTGGTATTCATAAGATTTACATCCTGGAATTTGAAGACAAGCACGATCACACTCCTTTAAACTGATTCCTTTAATCCGATCAGATGAATCAGTCCCTGGTATGGCAGTTTTTTTTAATGTAAAAACATCATCATCAGCTAAATAAAAAGGAAATGAAAGAAAACAAAAAAGACATTTTATATTTACACATGCATATTATATATAAAAAGCATTTGGTGGATTATTTGTTTTCAATGGTTGTCGTTGTCATCATAATCATCATCATTATCATAATCATTTAACATTTATTTTCCATGCAGGCATGAGTTGGACATGCCTGCATTATAAATAAATAATTGATCCACAAAATGACAACTTAGTTAGAATTCATGTTAATATAAAACATCTTCAGGCTCATTTGAAATATTGTTTCAAAATTTAAGTTGCATGTAATCCATTTCTGCATTCCTATCTAATGGTGTACTTTTGTTGAATCTAAACATAGTTCAAAAGATGGACAACCAGCATGTGAAGTATCCTTATGGTAATTTAATCTTAAACAAAAGCACACTATCAGAAGAAGGGTGTACAAATGTACTGGCTACAACCTAAAACAGTGAGGCAAGGTTCCATGTGTGTCTCACGATGTACTAGAATTCGTACTAATTTTGAGAAGGATATCTCATGTCAAAAAATAGTTTTGTGGATGGATTCTATTTTTATAATAAATTGTCCATTTAGAAAATAATGAACCAGATGACTTTCAAATATTTAAAATAAAAATTTCAGTTATAAGGTACTTATATTATCTAAAGTTTTAAATATATAACATAACAGAAGTATTTGAAATAAAATAATTCTTTTGTAAAGCTTGTACATAACATATGGGTAAGCTAGGGGCCTAGTGTTTTCTACCAACTTGTGTCTGTCTGTCTGACTGTATATATGTATGTTGATTCACATGTATACAGGCAGGTAGGTAAGTATGATATGCATTTAAAACTTTCAGTTCAAGAAAAAAAAATGTCTGATTTAGAGTGAAGCAATGTTGGAAAGTCTCAAGAACAATATATCCAAGCATTGAAACATACACAGCTACATAGCTACACACACACACACACACACAAACTCAAATATATATATTTATATATAGCGAATCCTGCCACTTGTATACATACACATGTATGTGTTTTTTTTGTCTATGGCTTAGCCAGAAAGACAAAAATTGAAATTATATTCCTCTGGTACATAAGGAGCGGAGTATGTTGTATAAGCTTGAAATTATACTGGGTTGGTTGTTTTTCTGTTTCTGGAGTCTCTAGAAAAAGAGAACAATGAAGTGGAATTTTTGCTATACATGAACATGAAAGATTATATAAGCTTCATGAAATTTTCCTTGAAGTAACTAGTTGTAAGTCTCTTGTAGTTCATTTAGAAACAATCAAGTGGAGTGGAAGTTGTTCTGTATACTGCTGTCTTATGCAGAATTCTCTCAGTGGAAAATTGGATTGATTTTGACAGTTAGAGGTAGGTGCCTGGAATAAAGTCTGAATAAGTGCATGCTTTTCCTATGTGACATGCAATACATGCTACCCAGACAGGAGTAACAAACATTAATACTATGGCCATTCATAAGCCTGTGATACTTAAGTGTGCCTAAGAATTAAGATACTTGAATTCACATTTATGTAGGTTGAAGGGAGGACTGAGTTATTTTGAAGGGAAGACTGAGTTATTTTTATCATACTTATTTTATTCAGGTATGGATATGGAGAATGCTCTGTTTTTAATAACTTCTTACTAAATCCAATACTAGCTAAAACTCTATTGTACTGTAAAAAATGTCTAAAATATCTTATTTTGAGGTTAAATTGGAGATTCTTTTACAAATGCCAGTTAGTGTCTTTCATTTATATTTTTGGAGTAGGTGTTGAAATCTCTATGAAGGTGTCTGCTCTCCTTATTAGGCATTCTTTAGGAGCATACTTTGTGTGATAAATGACTTAAAAATTAAAGTGATATCCAATTCCTAGAATGTAGTTATATTTGTAGTAATCCTTAGTTTAAATCAAACTTCTTCAAGAATCCTAATAAGTTCTTCCTGAGTCTGTTGATGGCATGGTTGTTCATATTACTTGAAATTGGTAGGCAATTTCAAGTAATATGAACCTGATCTGTGAGTGTGCTTGAACTTCTTAATGGTACCCAAGATAAATATTGATGTATGTTGGTGACTTTGGTCCTGTTAAAGTTCCTCACAGATATAAAAATAAATGGCTGAGTTCTCTTTTTGACACTGAAAATTCATAATAGTGATGACACCCTGAGATTCATGAGGTCACTATATCTAGTGAATTTACTCTGAAACTCTGGGTATCAAAAAGAAAAGGGTTATGATAATAAAAGACAAAATCCTTGAGGTCAGTGTGAGTGAATTTACTGGCTGCCTTCTTAACAGTATAGAATTATTCATATCTATTTTGGAAGAACACTTTAGTTCCAGCAGACAGCATCTTTGAATTTAGTAACATGGAAAAAATATACTCTTTTCATGTGGTAAAATTGTTGGTGATAAGAAGGGCATCTAGCCATAATAATCATGCCAAAATCTGGAAATAATCATTTTCTTCTGTTATTTTGTGTATCAGATTACAGAGGAGAGCAACAAATAGCAAGATACTGTGCAAAAGCTATGCTACCTAGCAGTATGTCTTCCATCTCATTACATTTCAAGTTCAAACTGCCAGGAAAAACTATTTTGCATCCTTCTGATTTTGATAAATTATTAAATCTATCAAGAATTGGGGTCATAGGTATGAACTAATACTGTCCCCTCAAAACTGCTGGCCTTGTACCAAAGTTTGAAGTGATTTCTACCACCACTGCCACCACCACCACCACCACCACCACTACTATGCAGATTTAAGAAATATAAGAGCGTCCTTTCTTACAGCCACCACTGCATGAAAAACAACTTCAATCATGCATAAAAGTGTTTAAAGTGAACAAATTCTGTATGAGAATGTCTTAACAGAATTTACATTTCCTAATATTGCTTTTCTTTTCGAGGACCACGTCCATATCTGTCCTTATAGATAAACCTGTCAATGTCTTTACACAAATGGTTGTCTATATATTATGAAGTACAAATGGAATCACAAATTTCAGAAAAAGAGGAACGTAAAGAGTAATTACGTTTTACTCGTTGGTAGTAATCTCTGTCTTTGGCTGATTTTATTTTCTTGGAAGCAGCTGCAGTTTCCTTTGATAGGTAACATTTTCTATTTTCTTTATTCATTTCAAATGATAAACAATTTTTTTCAGAAAAACATTTTTTGGCACAGTCTTCTGCTGTTACATTTTCCCTATGCCACAACAATTTTTCAGGTACATCCAGAGTTCCACTTCTTACTTTCACAAAATTTTTCTTAGCAACTGGAATTAAAGACAAATTTATATGAATAGAAACAGCAACAATAATTTCATTTATAATGTAGAAAGAAGGACAAAAGTTTAAGGTAAGAGTTAATCAGTTAAATTGGTCCCTACATTTGACTGGGATTTTATTTTATTGGCCCTGACAAAGCAAATTTGACATCAGCCAGATCTGAACTCAGAAGTCAAAGAGCCACAACATATACCACAACACAGTTTGTCTGATGTTCTGATGATTCTCTCAATCCATCTCTACTCAGCATCATCATCATTTAATGTCCATTGTCCATGCTGGCATGGGTTAAAAATATTTATAATTATTGTTGATGCTACCAATATTTATGATAACAGTTTCTAACCTAAATATAAAGCCACACATTCTGCAATGATTCATGAAAATGAATGAAACTCAGTAGTTGAATAGAGCTGGTTTTATCAACTTCAGAAATATGAAATGTGAAGTACAACCAATGGGGTTTGAACTCAGAATGTAAAGGCAAATAAATAAATGTGGCTAGTTATAGCATGGATTATAACCCTTCACAATACCTATTTTGCAATGTTTTGTCTTGGAAAACTAAAATAATTTAACTTCTATCACTTCTAATGAACAAATATAAATTTGTAGTAAATGTGGACACTTAAACCTTAATGTAACAAGCTAAGGAGGTAGTTTTTGTGACAGATGTGCAGGAATAATAAACATTAAGAACAATCAGGAATTCAGAAGTGGATTTTCTATTACCACAAAAAGCTACTAAATGTGGAAAATTAATAGGAGAAGGAGAGTCTTTCAAATATTGAACCAATTGAAGAACCATCCATCAGAGTTGATAGCAGATTAGTAGATAAGGCAATTAAGGATATGAAAACAAGGAAATCCTCTGGACCATTGGGTGTCACTGCCAAGATGATAAAAATTTCTGGATGTGTGGGATACAGCCTAGTCACTCGCATAGCTAATCAGCAGCTAACTATAATATTACTACAGCAATGACTGGTGTAGTATTATAGTTAGCTGCTACAAGGTTAAAAGTGATGCCTTAAATAGAAACAACTACAGAGGTATTAAACCAGGTCATGAAAGTTACAGAGAGAGTCATAGCTCAACCGATTAAGAATAGAATTACACTAAATGAGATACAGTTTGGTTTTGTACCTGGGGAGAGTACTACAGATGCCATCTTCCTAGTGAGACAGCTGCAGGAAAAGTATTTGGCCAAGATTAAGCCACTTCACTTAGCTTTCATCAACCTGGAGATGTTTTTGACAGTCCTACACTCTGTTATATGGTGGTCTCTCAGGAAGTTAAGAGTAGAGGAGTAGTTTGTTAGAACCATAAAAACCATGCACAGAGGGGCTGTTAGTAAGGTGAGAGTTGGCCATGAGTACAGTGATGAACTGACACTGGACCGAGATGTCTGGCAATATGAAATTCTAGAGAAGACCCACCTACATCAGGGAACCTGAATTCTAGAAGCGTTATGTCCCATCCACATGTAACAATAAAACTTTTATACACTCTGGGCCAACAAACTAAACTACATCCCCCACTTCCCAAACTGTTTCTCTTCTCTTCCTCATATTTCTTCTTCATACACTATGATTATCTTCCACACTTCAATCCAGTCTTCACAACCCTACTCACTGTATCATTACTTCCCCCTCCCTCTCGTCCTCTATATACCCAGATTCTCACCAGTCACTGCATTCCCCATTCTAACCCCCACTCCTCTTCCTTACTCTACCATCCCATCTATGCCCTGATACCCATTCCTTGCAAGTATACCCTGACACACTTGCTGCCACCCCTCTCCTGCTCTTGTTGTCTCCTACTCTCTCTCTCTTCTTTCCCTTATTCTTTTGTCCAGCTGAGTAATCATGTATCTCTCCTACAGCAACAAACCTGTTTCTGCCCTCATTCTTGATCACTCTCTCCCCTTCTTTCTCTTGTTCTGGCTAGGTAACCATATTTCTCCTTTGCGACAGTACACTTCTTTCTTGTTAACTCCTCTCTCTCTCTAGGCAACTGTTTCTGCCCTCATTCTCGCTAACTCTTGCTCGCTTTCTCTCTCTTCTCTTCATCTCCCTCTCTCTCTCTCTTGCTGGGTAACCATGGACGTCCTCTGCAGCAAGACAAATGTTTCTGCCTCTCTAATCTTTCATCCTCTGACACAAGGTCATCTCTTCCAATGCTCCTTCTGCTCTCAAAGACTCTTTGAATTGCAAATTCACTTGGTGATCCCCACTGGTGCAGGTTCCACTTAAAAAGAACCCAGTCCACACTGTAAAGTGGTTGACATTTGGAAGGGCATCCAGCTGTAAAAACCATGCCAAACTGACCTTGCCTGTGTGAGTGTCATGTAAAATGCACTCAACCCACTCTACAGAGTGGTTGGTGTTAGGGAGGGCATCCAGCCATAAAAACCATGCCAAAAACAGACACAGAAGCAACAGTGCAGGCTCCTGCTTGGCTAGCTCCTGTCAAACCATTTAACTCATGCCAGCATAGAAGGTAGACATTAAACGTTGATGATGATGATGATGATGATGACCAGAAGGTTCTCTAGAAGTTGTTGATAGTTTCTGTAACATTGGTGACCTAATTAGCAGTAGAGGAGAATGTTCTGCATGTGTAGTTGCTAGACTAAGGATAAGATGGAAAAAGTTCAGAGAGCAATTACATCTTTGGCAACAAAATCTCTCTCTGAGAGAAAGGCAGATAGTATATTGCTTGTATATGACCACCTATAATACATGGCAGTGAGATGTCGGCCATATATCTAGAGCATATGAAAAAACTAGAGATAAAGTGCTTCAAAGAATGTGCAAGATCAGTGTGCATGTTTAGAAAGTGCAAATAATTAGGCATAAGAAGAATCAGATGTTGTGTGTAAGAAAGAAGACTGCTGATATAGTCATGTGATGCACATGGATGAATACAGCTGCACAGAGAAGTGCAAAGTCACTTAAAATGGATGGAACTTATGGTTGGGGAGATCCTGGAATACATGTGATGAAGTAGTGAAGGCTGATCTCAAGATCCTGAGTTTCATGGAGACGACAAAGGACCATGATGAATGGCAATATGCTGTGTACACTTACCTACTGGCCCACCTTTTCTGCTCCTCTATTTTTATCACTCATATTCACCTTTTGTCTTCAGAATGCATCCTCACCATCTCTCTTCCTCTTTCCATCAAGCAAAGCAATTGTTTCACCTTTTCAGTAAGACAATTTTTCCTGTTCCTCTATCATATTTTCACATTCTTCAGTACTAATCCCCATTCAGATGAGGAGGTCTTGTTTTGCATATACTTGGTGCCAGAACAAAAGCATCCAGCACAATCTGTAAAGTGGCTGGTGTTGGGAAGGGCATCCAACTATAGAAATCCTGCCAAAGCTGACATTGAAGTTGACCATGCCTCTCTGGCTGGTTCCAGTCAGAAAGTCTAATCCATGCCAGCCAGCATAGAGTAATGAATGTTAAAAGATGATGATGAGGATGAAACGCGTATGCACACACACAGAGTTGCATAAGTGTTTATTTAATAGGGCCTCCTGCAGTCAAGGTAGACTAGTCAACTCTTCCTCTGCACATATGCAAGACATTTTGAGGAAAATATGCAGTTGGCCAGACATGTAAGTCTCTTCACTTCATGCTGCTGATATTTACCCAAGGGAAATACAACTGACTTATGACAATACAGCTTGATATTGTTATCTGATATTGCTCATTTGATACTTATATACAAGCAGATGGGCATATATGCACCTATGCACATACATACATACATACATACATACATACATACATACATACATACATACATACATACATACATACACATACATACATACATACATACATACATACATACATACATACATACATACATACATACATACATACATACATACATACATACATACATATAGACATTTAAAAAAAGTTTATATGATTTCTAACTTGCATAACAGGACACTCAGGTATATATTATTTTATGATATATACATACATATACCCACATATATATACACACACATACATCTATATAGTTATATACAAACATAGATATATGCATATACAAATACACATACATACATTTACAAATATATATTTATATATACAATTAAGTGCATGCATATATATATATAGACACTTACATGCATACATACATATATGTCCACATACATATGCAAAACATATATATAGACATACATACATATATATTACACACACATATATACATGGACAGCCATACACACATTTATAAAAATACATATACACTAACATATTTTTTACATACACACACACACACACACACACACATATATATACATATATATATACATATTTACACAGGTACATACAAATGTAGACAGATTCACATGCATACACATATATACACCCATACACATACATACACCTACATACATATAGGAGTTGCCTACACTCAAAGAAATATAGGTATTCATATATATACAAGTAATCAGTCATACTCCTATAAGTAAAAGTCCAAATATCATAATGTGTGTTATTTTAGGCAGATACACTATACTGGCAGTGGAAAGGCACAGCCTATATAGACACATACATACATGTGTGTGTATATATATATATATATATATATATATATATATATATATATATATATATGAAGGAATATTATTCCAAATTTACAGGGAAAAATTCAATTTAGAAATACTAAATCAAATTTCACAAAATATAATATATATATATATATATAAATTAGAAAAAAATCCACCTTTTATCAATTCAATAATGAAAAATTAAATTATACCATTTAGAAAAATTACATATCATAGAAAGACTAAATATAAGATAAAACATATAACAATGATTAAGTAATGTGCAAAATAATAGATAAAATGTATATATTATACATTTTATACCAAATATATATGTTTTATTTATTATTTTGCACATTACTGAATCATTGTTATATGTTTTATCTAATATTTAATCTTTCTATAATATGTAATTTTTCTAAATGGTATAATTTAAATTTTCTAATTTATATATATATATTTTTCTAATTTATATATATATATACATACATACATATATATATAAACATATATATATATAGAGATATACACACATATAAATACGTACATACTTATACATACATAAACATACACACATACATCCACATACATACAAAATCGGTCGAGCCATTTTAGTGCAAAATGAGGACAAACCAATACACACACACACACACACACACATTTTCAATTTTAATATGTAAGATACACACAAGCATGTACATAAAAATAAAATGAAAATACTCTACTCACTTTTATCAAAGATATAAGTATCTCCATTTCCATCATTGGGTTTAAGTTTATCAGTCATATGAGTCCCATTACTCAAATCACAGACCATTTCTCTCTTCTTGTACTCAAATGCATTACATTCTGGATGTTGATGGCAAGCTTCATTACACTTCTTTAAGTTCACATTCTGAAGCTGTTTTAAAATATCTTGCTGAAGTATGCTAACTTTACGAAGCACAGTTTTTCTATCTTTGGCTAGAAAGAAAAAAGAAAACAAAGAGTAAATTTTATACCCACACTCAAAACAGTTGCATGCACACACACACACAGAGTAAATATTATAATGCATGTAGTGTATAATTTTGAAATGGCCTATTAGTTACACGAGGTGGTACAAAAAAGTTACCAGACTTGAAAGGCTACTGAAAGCTAGTGGATACCTAAGGTTACAAGTGGTACTTGCTACCCACATAAATACTGTTAGGAATAGGACCAAACCTGAGTAAAAACAACAATAATCTACTATAATAATACTCTTGTGTCTTTCTCTGTCAAAACATATGAATGAGAAAGGAAGGGGTGATAGATGAATAAGGAAGGGGGGTGAAAAAAATCAAACAGCATTTCAACTCTGTGTGATTATGTGTGTATATGTAAAAAGGGAAGTATGTGAATATTTGTGTGAGTGTGTGTGTGCAATGGAAGTGAGATGGTGATATAATAATACTCTTGTAATATTGTGTTTTTCTCCATCACAACATATGAATGAGAAAGGAAGAAAGAGGTGATAAATGAATAAGGAAGGAAGGAGTGATGGCAAAATGTGAATGTTTGTATGTGTGAATGAACATTCAATGCTGAAAACAAAAATCAAATAACATTTCAGTGCTGTGTGAGTATATGTGTACATGTGTGCGCATGTAGTAAGGAAGTATATGAATTTTTGTACATGTGATTAT
Organism: Octopus sinensis; assembly: GCF_006345805.1. Classification (NCBI taxonomy): domain Eukaryota; kingdom Metazoa; phylum Mollusca; class Cephalopoda; order Octopoda; family Octopodidae; genus Octopus; species Octopus sinensis. Next base: position 21,805,043 of record NC_043005.1, on the reverse strand, counting down.
TATATACCTTATATCTATATAAAATACAACAATTAGCCGTGATTTTTGATGGCATGGGGCCAGCTAGTTCCAGTAATAAAATACAAAGGATAATTACGTTTTATTCGTTGGTAGTAATTTCTGGTTTTGGCTGCCTTTAATTTGTTGGAGGTAGCTGCAGTGTTCTTTGATAAGAAGCATTTTCCACTTCTTTTGCTTATTTCAAATGATAAACACTTTTTATCAGAGAAACATTTTTTTGCACAGGCTTCTGCTGTAACGTTTTTCTTTTTCCACAATTTTTTTGCAGGTACATCAAGCAATGAATCATTTACTTCCACAAATTGATTCTTAAAATCTAGACATAGAATAAAATTTAGGCCAATGAAATACAACAAGAATAATAATTGGGTTTCAAATTTTGGCACAAGGCCAGCAAGTTCAGAAGTGAGGTAAGTTGATTACATAGACCCCAGTGTTCAAATGGTACTGATTTTATCGACCCTGGTACTTATTTTAACAGTGAAGAAAAGGCAGTTTTGCTATCTAGTAGCTATAGCAAAAATAGTGGATGAGGTTGAAAGATCTAATGACTGGGACTTTCCATTTTGGTCATAAAGTAACACTTGTAAAACAGATAAGAATGATAAGGAAGAGTGGATAGGGACCACAGTGCATAAACCTGTAGTTTAGGTTACAAAAATTGGAGTAAACATTCATCTTGGGAGTTCCATCCCAATAATTGCCTCACACTCCCCATTTTTCCTGAGAGATGAGCCTAATGTTCAATGATGGGGTTTCTTCAATTAACCCTAGACTGACATCCATTTACACCCAAGAATTTTGCATCATCATCTTCAACATTATTATCAATGTATACTAATAAGAGAATTGGAAGAAATGCTTTAAATTATGTATTTCAGCACTTTTGGATATCAGTTCAAATGAATCCAGAGTTCACTTTGCCTTTCATACTTGTTGGAGGTCAATGACATAATGTCTACATCAAGTTATAAGGCTGATGGTGTTGACTAAACAGCTCCCATCAAAACTTACCTTTGTGTATAAATCAAGAAGCATTATTATTAATAATATAATTAAAGGGTATGAATTGGAAAATAACAAGTGTCTCAGAAGTCGTTTTAAAGGGCTGCCGAGTTTTATGAAATGAGGACCCATGGAATTATATTGTAAAATGATTAGGATGACAATAGAAAGCAAGGGTGCAAAAGGTTAAGTTAGAAATTAAGAGAAAAAAACTATCAAGATTTATCAAGGAATAGCTATAGAGGTAAGAAGTTTACCTAACAGCTGCATAGTTTTGTCTGAGGTTAAGAATTTGCTTCACAACTAAGCTTTGTGCATGAAATCTGGTTGATGGACTCTATGTTGGAAGCTTGTTTGTGACAAGTTTCTACACTTCCAGCTTTTGTTTGGCAGACTTAACACATCACCCAATTTCATAGCATTACCTGGCCCTTGGGTAGAATTTATGTTGCATAATTTGTGGAAATGTTTTCCACATACCAACCACAGACACTTAGAAAATTAATATTGAGTCAACCAGTTTTCCCCTGACAAAGACATTTATTATAGAAAGTAAACAAAATTATCTAGAGACAACAAAAGAGGAGCTATTTATGTTACCTTTACAAAGAGATATCATTGGAGTCCATTTGTTGTCCTTTCCACAAATTGACTTGAACTTTTCTCCCCCTGGACAAGTATAGGTCACCTCAGATCTATAGTTGGTGGAATTGTAGGACTTTGATGTATGAGCAATATCTTTCGGAGTTTCACAGCTAACATTTGAGTAAACTGGAATTGAAAAGAGAAACCGATATGAATGTTATGTGGATCTTAAGAGGAGGATGAGAATTAGGTGGAAATGGCAATATTACAATAAATAGTATTGAGTGAATCAGACAGAAGAAATTTGCATTCAGATATAAATACATACATCATACATACAAATATACTTGTATGTATATATCTATGCATGTACCTGTATATAATGTGTATGTGTGGTGGGGTTGTATACATTTGTGTTTTTTAGTAGGTATAAAATGTTTATATTTACATGTCAAATATTTGAGTGTTTACAAGTGTGTGCATATGAATATAAATATGTTACATATGATAGGACTTTCTATTTCTGTTAACATGTCTGTCTGATGAGTTTGTTATGTATATCCTTCCTGATGAGATTGATGCATTGCTTACAATAATTTATCCTGTTGGACATTTTGGAGTATATCCGTTGGAAGACATGTAGAAGAATTCAAGATAAAAATGATTTAACAACATCTTGAAAGTTCATCTCCTTATTCAATTTCCATATATATATATATATATGTATTCATGTAGATGTATATAATGTATGTGTGTGTATATATATATATATATATACTCACATTATATACATGTACAGCACCAATATATATATATATATATATATATATATATATATATATATATATATATATATATATACATATATAAAGTTAATATAATATAAAATTGAGAAGAAATATAGTGGATACTTAGTCAATTTTATTTGTATCACAATAAAAAAAAGTAATACATATAAGATTTGAGATTTAAAGGAACAGAATAAACAAAAGAAAAAGAATTCTACATAAAAGCATCCTACATATGTTTCAATCTAGCCAATAGCTTCAGATCATCACCATTCAAGCAATGTTAGATGTAAAGTAACCCCACATTATGGGCGGATATCATCAGAGTGGACGTTTACTTTCTGGTAGTGAGCAACGAAATAAGTAAGATGATGACCGTATTTTCAAATATTCAAATAACATAAACAATAATATATTAGGACACCAAAGTCATGTGGAGAGATATTATTTAATGAAATCTTGCTAACATACTATGATGTATTTGAAAAATAGACCTATAAGTGATAACGGACATAAAGTAGTCATTTAATTAGAATGTGGGCTGTTAATGGTATTGAAGACTAATTGAGAGATGAAATAGATTTTTGAGGCGGGAAAAAAGTAAACATAAATGATTTGAGATATAAAAGAGGAAAATAATTCGATATTACATATTAAAATAGTAATTTAGAATGTATTTCATAGAAAAATTATAATGACTATTAATTATTTAGCATTTCAATGTACTAAAGTACCTATTCTATTATTCACAGAAAAATTATAGTTTGCATACTTCAGAGAGGAATTTAAATATTTATGAGAAAAAAATTTAAGTAAGGATATAGAGAGAAATAGATTTTTTGCAGGGAGAAAAAATAATGAAATGAGAAAAATGGAAGAAGAAACACAGATAATTTTTTATGAGGGGTATAAAATACAAAAAAGATTAAGAAATAAAAGAGAAGAAAAGAGAAAAGTTATTTTATATTGTATACTACGATATTATGACCTCTGCCTTAGTGAAGGTGAAGGTATTGTTTTCAGTCGTGTTTGTTTGTTTGTCTGTGGACAAGATATCTCAAGAACTGCTGGATGGATTCAATGAAATTTGCAGGGATGTTTGGCCTCATGACTGGAAGGAATGTATTAGATATTGGGTTCGATCTGGTACCAGACAAGGATTCACAGAGAACATGAGTTGTTACCATTTTTTGCTGAGGATGCATGAGTGGTGTTTTGCTATAATATTCCAAACCCACTAAACTATTTTGAGATTGAGAACAATCCCACAGAATAAAGGCTATTCATTGATTCTTCCAAAATGAGTTTGAAAGCTGCCTTGCTATACAATGGAAATAAGTATTTATCCATTCCAATAGCACATTCTGTACAACTAAAGGAGACATATGAAAACGTAAAAAAACTTGTTAAATATAAAGTATGCAGAATACCACTGGCAAGTGTGTGGAGATTTCAAAACGATAGGCATGCTTTTAGGCCAGCAGGCAGGTCACACAAAAATGCCATGTTTCTTTTGTGAATGGGAGAGCAGAGCTATAGAAAAGCACTGGATGGTTAAAAACTGACCACAAAGGAGACGTTTGTTACTTGGATCCAAAAATATTCTGCACTGGCCCTTGATTGAACCTACAAAAGTACTGCTACCACCTTTGCACATCAAACTGGGTTTGATGAAATGGTTCATTAAATCTTTGCTTGCATATGGACCATGTTTGCAGTATCTCTCAAAAAGAATTTCCCAAATATAACGAGTGAGAAAATTAAAGCAGAATATTTGTTGGTCCAGATTATGAGAAATCCATGAATGAATCACAAAAACAGGCATGGGTAAGCTTCAAGTGTGTTGTTACGAAATTTTTGGTAAACAATAAGTGTTCTAATTACAAAGTCATAGTTGATACCACGTTGCAAAACTTCAAAAAGCTTAGGTGCAACATAAATGTTAAAATGCACTCACACCTTGACTATTTTCTATAGTACCTTGGCAATCTAAGTGAAGATCGTGGTGAGAGATTTCACCTGGAGTTTAAATAAATGGAGTGAAGGTACCAGAGGGTGGGGAATGGAATATAAACATGATGGCAGATTATTGCTGAACATTAAAGAGAGACTGCAAGTAACTACCAAAAGTTGGAAGGAAATCAAAGTAAAAGAAGTTTGAAAAGGAGTAAAATTACTTTAAAGCCATGGTAAGTGCATTAAAAAAATATATTTAGTCAATATGTAGGCTTACACACAATTCATATCTTTTTTATTACTGTTCTAGTGATGTGCTCTTAATTTTATCATACTTTTATCTAAAAGTCTGCCACAACTGGGAATGAATGACAAGAAAAATCATAACTTTGGCAGCCATTTGTGTAAAATGTATGTATGTGATAGGAAAAAACTAAAAACATATTTGAAATCAGCATTAAAAAAAGGGTTCTGAATTACCTATAAGTAGGCAATCATCATTTACTTCATTTAAAAATGCAGACTTCTGTTATTTTTGCATTGAGTGTTCTATACAAGCCATATGTATGCTAGATACTAATAAGCTATTGACCATAAACTACAGGATTCCCTTGAACTGATGTACATGTGTGTGTGTGTGTGTGTGTGTGTGTATTATAAACATACATATAATACATATGTGCAAATGTAGATGCAGGCAACCTGACATGTACATGCATGCAGACACACATAAAATTAAATGAATACACTCCACTGACCTGGGTTCATGATATATATATCCCATCCATCTTTGTCAGGTTTAAGGTCATTAGTCAGGTGAGTTTCATTAGATGGATTACAGAATTCTTTATTTTCATGATACTCATATGATTTACATCCTGGAATTTGAAGGCAAGCACGTTCACACTCCTTTAAAGTGACTCTTTTAATCCGACCAAATGTATCGTGAAGTGGTATGGTAGTCCTTTTAAGTGTAAAAACATCATCATCGGCTAGATAAAAAAGGAATGAAAGAAAACAAAAAAGACATTTTATATTCACACACACATATTAGATACTATATAATATCTGTCACATAATTTGTTTTAAATGGTGATCCTCATCATCATCACAGAAATCATTTAATGTTCATTTTCCATGCAAGCATGGGTTGGACATACCTGTATTATAAACAAATAATTGATCCACAAAATGACAACTTAGTCATAGTTCATGTGAATGTAGACCATCTTCAGACACATTTGAAACCTTGCTTCAAAATTTAAGTTGCATGTAATCCATTTGTGCCTTCCTATCTAACAGTGTGCTTTTGTAGAATCTTAACATAATGCAAAAGATCGTCAACCAGCATGTGAAGTATCCTTATGATCATTTAATCTTAAACAAAAGTACACCACCAGAAGAGGGGATGTACAAATGTACTATGTACAACCTAAAGCAGTGAGGCAAGGTTCCATGTGTGTCTTATGATGTACTAGAATTTACATTAAATCTGAGAAGGGCAGCTCATGCAGAAAAATAATTTCATGGATGGACTGTATTTTTATATTGAATTATCCTTTTAGAAAATAATGAACCAGGTGAGTTTCGAATATTTAAAAAAAATTTCTGTTATAAGGTACTTGTACATAATTATCTAAAGTTTTAAATATACAACATAATATTAGTGTTAAAAATAAAGATTCTTTGCACTATAGGCACAAGGACTGAACTTTTCAGTTAGGGGCTCAGTCAATTACACTGGCTCCAATGATCAACTGATATCCATTTTATTGATCCAAAATAATGAAAGGCAAAGGTAATTTGAAAGGAATTTGAACCCAGAATGTAAAACCCAGAAGAAATGCACTAAGCATTTTGTTTGGTTTGCTAATAATTCTGCCAGTTCTTTGTCTTAGAAAGAGTAATAATGCTGTAATGATGATGATGATTCGTTTCCTATAGGCACAAGATGTGAAGTTTTGTGAGGAGGAGATGTAAGTCAGTTTCTTTGACCCCAGTGCTCAACTGCAACTCATTTCAGTGACTGCTGAAAGATGAAAGGCAAAGTCAACCGTGTGGGAAATTCAAATTCAAAACATAAAGATGGATGAAATGCCAGTAAGCTTTATGTCTGGTATGCTAATGATTCTGCTGGCTTGCTGCCTTTAGGATTCTTTCTACTGTTGGCACAAAGCTTGAAATTTTGTGAGGAGAGGGCTAGTTGATTACTCAGGTGGTACTTATTATATTGACTCCTTAAAGGATGAAAGGAAAAGTTGACTTCAGCAGGATTTGAACTCAGAACATCAAGATGGGCAAAATGCCACAATGTGTGCAGCTCAGTTCCCGGGGAGGCAGGACCATACTGTTCAACAGCCTTGTGGGTATGGATGGTCAGGCAGATTAAATTACTTGGGGCCTGATTTGGACCAGAGCTCCAGGTGGAGAAGAACTGGGATGAGGTGATGAGCAAGGTAACCAGTATCTCCCAGAAATGAGAGAATGCTAAGCCTGAAACGTCGGGCAGAAGTGGCAAACAATTACATCAACCCCATCATATGTTACCACATGACTTTCACACCTACTCCAGCTCATTTTCTGAATGGAGTGGAACATCTACTTTTTGTAGAAGTGATGTGCTTCACTAGTCAGGTGCTCCATTTCATATCAACACTCACTGAAAGGTGGACTAAGCAGGCCATGGTTGAAGATGCGCTTGACACCCACAAAAGCTGCAACATTTCCAGCAATTCCTTTTCATCGTTTGTCAAATGTGTGTTTTCACAGATCACTTTGACAGAGATGCATTTCTGCACCAAAGAAAGATACAGACAGGGTGCTTGGCATCTGAATGCTGTCTAGCACTTACAGTCTGCTTCCAGTTAGGAAATATGGTTACTGGAAGTTCCATATTGATGTTCTTTCAGTGATTTGTGAAGAGCAAGAATGACTACATTGTCAAAAAAACTCTGAGTGTTAAAGAAAATATACTGGTTGGTTTGTTCCAGAGGACTCTTAGTCTGGTGCTCCATGGATAATTTCCAGAAATCTCTACCCAAGCAATGCTTCCAGGAGAGAATTGCCAGTTCCAGATGAATTCTACAGCCATGGAAATGACATTGGCCAAACTTGTTGTATGCAAAGGGGTGAAACTGTTCTGCATGCATTTGTCATTTGCCTGTGCATTACTGGCTTGTGGAGTTAAGATTTGAACACCTGCTGTTGTATGTAAGATAGCCTAAGCTATCAGTTGAGTCCATTGTGAAAATCATCCCACCATATTCCTTTAAACAGGAAGATCAAAGAAGCTCTATTAGTGTGATGGCTTTAGCAAAATAGATTGTGTTTTAGACCAGATTGAAAGGGCTGAAAACAGACACCTTTCTCTTTGGCCAAGTTCTCCTTTCCAATTTTCACTTGAAAAGAAAATTGAAAGTGGAGCAGGTATTGTTGTACATTATGGTAATCCAACTTTCAAAATTGGAAGTGAAACTCACTGTTTTGAGGACAATAGTCAGGTATTATTTATCAACCTTTTCAGAAGCTTTTGTTTCATCTAAATTGATCAAGGCCCTATCCATACAAGCTTTATTGTCCATCCTTTCTGTTATGTATCACATGAAATGGAGGTTATCATGGATAGATATGTTTGTGATCATGCATGTTTGCACATCACCCATCTGACAATTGGGCAAGTGCCAAAATTTGACTAACATGTTGGGTTGAATCTTGAAATTTGCATTCAGAAGAGTTATAGGCAAAAATTATCAATGTGGTTCCTATTGTTTCAAAAATGCAGCACTTTTCTTGCCGTGCATCATAGCAGGGTTTTGGGGTGGGCACTGAAATCCATTCCGTGACCCAACTTGCCACTCATGAGCAAAATGCTGCTGAAAAGCCACTCATATTTGCTTGTGATCTAGTAACACATGGCCATCATGGCATTCCAATGACTGAATTCTTGTTTTGTTGCCATGTTGTACCCCTGTCACAAGAGTCTATCAATGGCTTTTCTTCTCTTGTGCCTTTAAGCATTTGCCTTAGCTGTGACAATAAAGCCTTTGTGCTTCAAACTGAAAAATTATTCAAGTGCTTCAAAGTTTTTAACAAAATCTTTTGTCAAGTTGTTATGAATGCTATCGAGGTTAATTATATAGATCTATATATTATGAAGTACAAATAGAATCACAAATTTCAGAAAAAGAGGAACAAAGAATAATTACGTTTTACTCGTTGGTAGTAATCTCTGTCTTTGGCTGATTTTATTTTCTTGGAGGTAGCTGTAGTTTCCTTTAATAAGTAACATTTTCTATTTTCTTTATTTATTTCAAATGATAAACAATTGTTTTGAGAAAGGCATTTTGCTGAACAGTCTTCTACTGTAACATTTTCCTTATTCCACAACAATTTCTTAGGTACATCCAGAGTTCCACTTCTTACTTTCACAAAATATTTCCGAGTAACTGGAATTTAAGAAATATTTATAGGAATAGAAACAACAGCAACAATAATTCTAATTTATAATGTAGAAAGAACGACAAAAGTAATAGTTAATCAGTAAAATTGGACCCTACATTTGACTGGTATTTTATTTTATTGGCCCTGACAAAGCAAATTTGACATCAGCCAGATCTGAACTCAGAAGTCAAAGAGAAACAACATATACCACAACACATTTTTTCTGATGTTCTGATGATTCTCTTAATCTGTCACTAACACAAATATTTATAATTATTGTTAATGTTACCAATATTTATGATAACAGTTTCTAACTTAAACATAAATTCACGCATTCTGCAATGACTCATGAAATCGAATGGAACTCAGTAGTTGAATAGAGCTGGTTTTATCAACTTCAGAAATATGAAAGGGGAATTATAACCAAGTGGGATTTGAACCAGGAATGTAAAAGGAAATGAATAAATGTGGTTAGTTATCACATGGATTATCACCCATCACATTACTGACTTTATGATGTTTTGTCTTTGAAAACTAAAATAAATTAACTTTCATTATTTATAATGAACAGATATAATTTGTAGTAAATGTTGATACTCAAACCTTAATGTAAGTAGCTAAGAAATTTTAATTCATTAGAATTATACTTTCAGTGAAATAAAGAAAAACTGATTAATTCTATGAGGTTGTCTCTCCTGAATTTAATGACCAGAATAAGTCATTAACATAATATTACTTACATTAACATATTACTTCAGCCACTGAAGGTGTAATTTTAATTAGACATAACAACTTGGTTCTAGAAGTAACCACTTTCTTATGTGCTTTCCATGCAAAAAGTGATCTTGAGTATTCTTCCTTAGTTGTTCTTTTAGTATAAATATTTACAGAGTGTTGTGAGTCAATGATCTGGGTTTGATTCTCAGTTTAAGTCAGTTCACTTTACATAGACAATTAGCAAACTTCAGAAAGACATAAATATCACATAAAGTCATTCCTTTTTCTAATTATGTTTGGCTTTGTGCTTGAGTAATGAATACATAATTAATTACAATGAGATTGTAATTTTCTTTTCTTCTGAAGGAACTACTGTTATGAAAACTTCATGCAACCCTTCCTTCCTACACTTGTGAGGTTCAGGTTGTCTATGCCCAGCCCTAGCATCTGTGCGTCAATGTGTGTTTTATTGTTACAATGAATATATTAACCCTGGATCAAATATTGTCCACTAACATCAGGATGACCATGTGAAGTGTCAGTTGGTGGTGCTGAACAAATTGTACCTGGGAAAAAGCTGTGTCAGATCTGTTAACTTGCAATATTAAGTTCAACATTTACCACAGTCCAGTCACCATGGAAGCCCTTTAAATGGACACACATGTTAGATATATCAATGAAATCATACTCAGTCACACTACTCACACAAAAAGTGAAGGCCTGATTATCTAATATAATCCCAAGTAAGCTGGATGAAACCTAACCTGGACAACGGAATTGATGGGTGTTACACTCTAGTAATATCTATGAGATTAGTGGAGTTGAAAGAACATTGATATTCTCAGGGATATTCTAAGCTTTGATGTGAACGAGGTAGCAAGTTTGTTTTAAAAATTCATTTTGGTATGGGAATACTATGAGCAACTTCCTGGAGTTCTTGGTAATGCTACCAAAGAGATCTACTAGTCCAAGATAAAATCTAGTCTCAGAAGTGACATCAAATGTGCACGGTACAAGAAATTGATTTTACATGCACTTGTTTAGTGTCCAGGCATTATTGATTTGTAGATTTATTTTAAACAGCAACAAATCTGTCAGTCAAGTCGATCATGATGATTGCTCCCCGTCCTCATTGAACTGAGTAAAGAAGATAGTTTTCCTCTGTCTGGTAGCTATAGCAAAAGAGGTTGCATGGTGGATGAGGTTGAAAAGTCTAACAATAGGAACTTTTCTCTTTGGTCAATCCCTAATCTGTATTTTTAAAGTTTTACTTGTAAAAAAGATAAGGATGGAAAAAGTGATATTCTTTTCAAGGGAAATTATCGAAAGTAATATGAAGGTGAAAAAAATAGTTAGTGTTTGGGGTCCATAGTGCATAAACCTGTCTAACAGAGAACAATTATTAGAAAGGGTACATGTCCTTAGAGTACAGAATGATGGAGTTCTTCAAATGATCCTAGTCAGATATCCTTCTACATTCAAAAGGATTACATTATCATTCTTATCTTTATATTAAATGCATAAATGTGTACTAATTAGAGCATTGGAAGAAATCCTTTCCAAATCCAACCAATGTCAACTTTACCTGTTAATCTTGTGGGGATAAATAACACAAAATAACAGTCAAATAATGGAATGGATGATACTGACTAAACTCCTATAAAAAATTCTTGTTTTTTTTCCCCCCCAAAATCAGAAACCATTATCATTATTTGTATTATTATAATTTAGGGCATCAGAAATCCGTTTTGGATTATTGTTGAATTCTAGTAAAAAGGATTTAGTGCAATGCCTTGTATTGAGTTTCAGGTGATGACACAATGTTTAAGAAAGATAGAAATTAAGAAAAAAAACAAGATGAGCTGAGGTTTGGAAGTAATAAATTTACTTAACAACAATGTGGAAGTGGGTGGAGTTTTGTCTGCCTGGTTAAAAATTTGATTCATAACTAAGGCTTGTGGATAAAATTTGGTGGATGGAAACTAGCAGAAGCCTGCTGGAGGGAATACACTTACACACTTTCTGTTCTTTGATGGAAGAATTTGAGGAGATCTGTCAGAATTTCTCTAACATTGACATTTAACACAAAAGTAAAACAAAGACAGAGTCCAAATGAGAAAACCTATTTGCAATACCTTTACAAGACACTTCTGGAGTCCATTTCTTGTCCTTTTGGCATACTGCCTTTAATTGTTCTCCATCTTGACAAGTATAGTTCACTTCAGATTTATAGGTAGTAGTATCATAGGATTTAAGTGCACCAGCAACATCTTTTGGTTGTCCACAGTTAACTTTTGCATGAGCTGGAAGTGATAAGAGAAACTGATATCAGTTGCGAATATGTTAGGAGGAGGGTGAGAACAAGGAGATAATGAGAAATTTAGAATAAAAGATATTGACTGAAACAAACTGAAGACATTTACATGTATACACACACACACACACGTGCACACAGAGTATGTCTTGTGTGTACAGTTAGATGTACAACTGCTACTGTTGAGTTTAGAGCTCTATGTAGATTATCTTCATCCAGTTTATATCCAGTATAGTGGTGTGATTTCTACTGTACTTAGTAGTAATATTGGTTATGGTATACAGAGCAACACAGGCAAAATACAAGTTTATATCATTTGTTCCCCTTGTACACTTAACTGTTGTGGTTGTTTGAAAACCATGAATTGGATGTTCCACAAGTAACTGGATGCTTAATCACAAAGGATCATAAGGGGAACACTTTGTTGCATGATGTTATAGTGGTCAAACATTTGGAGTTGTATAGATGGCAAAACCTATAAGTACACACACACACACACAGAGTATATCTTGTGTGTACAGTTAGAAAAGGAGAGTAGATAGAGAGCAAGTGTCATAGGGAAATGGAGAGACAAAAAGTCAAGAGAAAGGGAAAGGAAAAGAGAAAAAGGAAGAGAAAGGGAAAGGAAAAGAGAAAAAGGAAGAGAAAGGGAAAGGAAAAGAGAAAAAAGGAAGAAAAGGTAGAATTGTAATGAAGAAAAGAATGAAAGAAAAAACTTAAATGGTCAATAATAAAAAGGATGAAAAAGTAAAACTATATAAAGAAAAATATATATAAAATGATAAAGTAAGTGATAAATAAATAAATAAATCTTAGAGATAGAGAGATATATATGAGAGGCAAAGTGAAAGAGAAAAAGAGAAAGATAAGAAAACAAGGTGTGAGAGAGAGAGAGAGAGGAGAGAGAGAGACGAGGAGGGGAAGACAGAGACACTGAAGACAGGATGGGTTCTGTAATCTTTTATCCTTATCCAATAATACCTGAACAATAAGTGTTCTATGTCTGGTTATAAGAATTTCAGAAGATACACATAATAACTATTTCATGGTAATTGAATGTTAAGTAATCCAGTGGGCATAGTTTGACTTTGGTACCATTTTAGTATGTCATCTACCAGGCCATTTACACTTTAGAGTGTAGTTTACCTCCCATTTTGTACTTCAGTGTGTAGTCTACCTCCACTGCAAGAACCTTGGAGTGCAAAATAATAAAGGGCAGCAATTTGGAGGGAGGGAATGACTTGATTACATTGACCCAAGTGTTTAACCAGTACTTATTATATTGATTCCAAAAGGATGAAGGGTAAAGACGACCTCAGTGGAATATGAACTCAGAACGTACCAATGGGCAAAATACCACTAAGCATTTTGTCCATCGCGCTAACGATTCTGCCAGAGAGTGCAAAATAATAAAGATAAGCAATGGCATGCATGTCATCAAATCACACACATGCGCACGTGCGTGCACACACACACACACACACACAAACATATATTTTAGTGACAGAAGCAGTATGAGTAGTGAATAGCAATCTGTACATCATATTTAACATGGACATTCTGTAAGAATGCCATAATACTGTGAAATTATTTTGAGAAAGCATATATATAAAGGTACAAAAGTACCTTGATATATGTGCTTTATATAAAGGTACAAAAAGTATTCCAGGACACTTAATTTTCAGTATATTATTCTCTTCAAAGCAATTAAAAAACTTTTATTTATTTCAGATACTCCATGGTAGCTAAAATGTTAAAACAATAAATGAAAAGACATGCAGTCATTGTTGATGTGCGCAAAACACAGCAATTTAGAAACTGCCAGCTTTCTAAATGTTGCAAATCTTTTCTGTACAAAGTTTGATATAGAAATGAAAGAATCTGGTGGGAATGTTTTACATATATAAAAAGGAAAGGATGGGGTGGGGGTACTTAAAACATTCAGATACTCTGAGGACACCAACATCTGTTTGCTAATAGTAGTATACAGCCTCTACAGCATTACAACTACCTCTCTACCTTAATTTCTTTATAAAGAACTTCTGACATCTATTTCAACCCTATTTCTATAAATAGAAAATCTTTTTTGTCTTCTTTCAACTGATCCTTCTTCCCAACCTTCTAGCAGTTCAAAATAACTGAATATTCTGAATATTCTTCAGTCAGTTGCTAAACTCTACTACCTGAATGTTCTTAAAATTTAAATCGATATCTTTGTCTATATATCTTCCTTCTCTATAATGTTATCAATTGATATGAAAATTATGTATTAATGGGAAATCTCTATTAATGGCTGATGATTGCTCAACATTTTAAAACTGTTGTAATACTTACAGTATTTAATAAAATGATGTACCGTGAAATGATTGTACCAAATTACCGAAGTTATTTTTGTTGCTTATGTTTGATTATATATATATATATATATACAGAGAGATAGATAGATAGATAGATAGATAGAGAGAGAGAGAGAGAGAGAGAGAGAGAGAGAGAGAGAGATTGAGAGAGAGAGAAATTTAGATGGAGTATTAAAAATACAGAATACTAGGATGAGAATGTATAATTTCTTAACTTGAGAGCTGTTTCTGGGGAAGGACTCTACTGACCTGGATTAATAATGAATACATCCCAACTTCCATCATTGGGTTTAAGTTCATTAGTCAAATGAGTCGCATTACTCAGATCACATAACTTGTCTTTCTTATTGTACTGAAAAGAATTACATCCTGGATATTGATGGCAGGATTTCTTACACTCCTTTAAGATTTTATCCTTAAGCTGTTTCAAAGTAACCTGCTTTGGAAAGCTAACGTTTCTCAATGCAACAGGCTGGTCATCAGCTAGAAAAGAAGAAAAAAGTAAGAAGTATATTTTATACTCATCCACTCACCCAATCACATACACACATTTGTAAAGAATATGGTGCATAACTTTGTAATTGGACAATTTATTATAAACAAATGACTAATCCACAAAATGGCAACCTAATCAGAATGTATGTGAGCTGTGGACCATCTTCAGACTTATGTGGAACCTTGTCTCAGTGCTCAGGCTGCAGGCTATATATTTGTTTGAACATGTCTTCTCTAATGGTGTGATTTTGTAGGGCTGATAATCTCTCAAGCATGTCAAGTGTTGTTATGGCCATTCAATCTAAAACAAAAGAAGACTGTCAGGAGAGGGATGTACAAAAGGATTGTCTATAACTGAAATATTCTGGTGAGTTTTTGTTTATGACATTATGTACTTCACATTTATTTACTCTATTCTAAGGATTCACATTTATTTTTACGGGCGTGTATTACACTAAAAAATAATTTTCTGAATGGATTGATTTTTTACAATATATTTTCCATTTATAAAACAATGCACCAGATGGTTTTTAATATATTTTATTCAAATTGTCAATTGCTGGTAGTAGTAACAATCCTTTCTACTATAGGTACAAAACAAGAACTTTTGATGAAGAGGTATTGTTCATTACATCAACCCTGGTGCTCAACTGGTACTTACTTCAATGACACCCAAAGGATGTAAGGTCAAGTTGACCTCAGCAGAATTTGAACTCAAAATATAAAGACACAAAATGCCACTAAAAATTTTCTCCTGTGTGCTAACAACTCTGCCAGTTCACTGCTTAACTAATAATAATAATAATAATAATAATAATAATAATAATAATAATAATAATAATAATAATAATAATAATTATAATAATAATGATATTATTATTATTATACGTTTGACTTTTGCTTTGTACTTGTACAAGTTGACTCCAAGTCTCATCCAGAGACCTCAAGAGACAACAAGTTAGAAGTTCAAGTTGGTATTATGCCTAGGGTGTCATATATTTGGCTTTGCACATAGTATTGTTCGGGAGAATGTTTAAGAAAACATAAAAATTATGTTTGTTTTAAATTTTGAGATTACTTAGACAATATGTTATGTAGGATATGGGCAGTTCCCATGAGTACAGTCATTTGAATTTCTGCCATTCTGGGGTTATCTAGTATCTGACCTAGGTAGCAATCAGCCCCTTTTGATATCATTTCTAGGGCACCTATGACAACAGGTATTGTTTTAGTCTTGAGGTTCCACATTCTGCCAATTTCTATTTCAAGATCTTTATACTTGCTCAGTTTTTGGTAGGTCTTGAAAGATACATTTATGTTGATTAGGACAGTCATATCGATGAGGAGGCATGATTTTTGTTTGAAGTCTTTCATTATAATGTCTGGCCTACTTACATCTATCTTTCTGTCAGTTTGAATGGTGAAGTTCTAGAGGAGTGAGATGTGATCATTTTCAAGCACCAGTTTTTATCATGGGGCAGGTCCAGATTTTTGCAAATTACCCAGTGAATATATTGTGCTGCTCTACCATATCAGTTAAAATACTCTGTAGGTGCAAGAAGACTGCACATAGAGACAATATGATCAATGGTTTCATTTTGTTGGTTACATACACAACATGTTGGGCTACTGCCATTCTTTAATATGTTGGTCTGGTAGCTCCTTGTAGGTAGGCATTGATCTTGGGCTGCTATGATAAACCCTTCTGTTTCTGATCTTAAACCAGAAGACACTAACCATAGATGAGTAAGGGCTTTGTCAACATCGGCATTATTAGCTCCATTTGGTTATTTGCCATTGAAAGGATTTTCTTGTCGTTTATCAGAAATATATCTATAGTAGCAATTTTAGCATGGGTTTTCATACGCTTAGCTTTTTATGTGCTTGTTTCCAGTACATCTAATTCTGGGATTTGTTGTATTTGGAATTCACTTAGATATTTCTTAGCTTATTTTATTACTGAGTATGATACTTCTTGCTTTCATGTTTTGAGACAAGTTTTAACATCCAGTCATCTGAGTTTTTCAGGTAGGTGTTTAGGCCAATTGTTGCAATCTTCATTGTTAATTACAGTTGTAAAAGTCCAGGGCCACCCTCTTTTCTTGACAGGTAAAGTCATTCTATATCTGCCTTAGGATGGTGCATTCTATGTATTGTCAACAATTTTTGTATTTTTCTGTCAAGATTATGTATTTCAGTAACTGACTAGTCAGGACTGGTATGGCTAAAGTATTGATCATTTCAATCCTATTTCTTGCATTCAGCTCTGTCTTGAGTATTGCTCTTACTCTCTGATAACTTTCTCTTCTGATCCTTCCCCTCATCATTGAATGCCTGATTCCATCACCTTCAAATAGCTCTCCACTGTTTCTACCTCCTTTATGACATTCTGCTTGTCAAGATTAACATTGGATGTTTCTGTCACTTTTCTTTTGATAAAGGTAGCTTTTGCACATTTATCGAGGCCAAATTGCATCCTGATGTCATCACTGGATTGTTTAACAATTTCTAATAAGTAGTTGTTAGTAATTTTTTGCAAAGAGTTTTAAATCATTTATGTAAAAGAGATGATTTATATTTTTATCAAACATTTTATAGCCATATTGTATATCATTGTGCAATTTCGAGAAAGGTATTAAGGCTAGACAAAAGAGGAGTCACCCAGGAAAATACCACATGAAAGTCTTACATCGCCAAGATTGAGAGATTCATTGTCACTGTTCTAAGTTATTGTGGTTCTCCATGATCTTGCAGAGTAGGTACTATTTTATACATATTTCCAAACATTTCTTAATCCAGCAATGTGGTAGACTATCAAAAGCTTTTTTATAGCCTACCTAAGCAATCAACAAGTTTTTGTGTTGTTTGTGACAATCTTTCAAGATCATCTTATTGATGAGTAACTGATCTTTACAACCATAGGACCCACATTTACATCCTTTTTGCTCAATTAGAAAATATGCCACTTTCTATTAAAAAACGATAGGTATATTCAGTTAAGACAGTTGTTTGTATTTTATACATTGTTGTTAAGCAGGTTATGGGTCGATAGTTTTTTGGTTCATATGTTTCTTCACTTTTTGGAAGTAGGAATGAAACACCATTAACTAACCAAGAGGGAAACATACTAGGTTGTTGCAAAACATTATTGTAAAGTTTTGTTAGCAGTTCATAGCCCTCTGGGAAGGCATTCAACCAGATATTAGGAATTTTATCCTTTCCTGGAGACTTCCATTTGCTTGACTTTCTGAGAGCAGATCCTCTTGATACTCTCTCACTTTTGCTTCTTCTAAGGAGTATAAATCAGTATTATTGTTATTGTTGTTATTATTATTATTATTATTATTATTATTATTATTATTATCAAATTTCAGAAAAAGAGGAAAATAGAATCCAACAAACAAATACTAAGAATAATTACATTGTATTCGTTGGTAGTAATCTCTGCTTTTGTCTGATTTCATTTTCTTAGATTTAGTTGCAGTTTTCTTTGATAAGTAACATTTTCCTTCTTCTCTAATTATTTCAAATGATAAACACTTTTCATCAGAAAAACATCGTTTTGCACAGGCATCTGCTGTTACATTTTTCTTGTGCAACAATCTTTTCCCAGGTACATCCAGAACTGCATCTTTTACTTTCACAAAATGGGTTTCAGAATCTAGAGTTAAAATAAAATTTAGGCCAATGAAAAATAGCAACAATAGCAATATCAATGATATTAGTTTCTAACAGAAAGTAGGCCAAATATTTGGGGTTAGAATTGGTCAATGAAATTGGCTTCTAAACATGACTAGTATTATATTAATATTTTATCAGCTCAGGAAGGACAAAGTTAACATATAGTACAGAGAGATGTGACAGGGTGATGCCATAGTCAGATTGTGAGAAAGGGTGCCATGCTGAGAGAAGAAAAGCCGAGCTAGGAGGAAAGAATGAGCAAGTAGAAGAAGGAGGTGATACTTAGTGGTTTATTGATGGGGAAACCAAAGGCTAGGGGTGAAAGATGGTAGAATAGAGAAATGAAGAGAATACCGTGGAGAACTGACAAAATGAAAAATTGAGAAACTGAAAAATGAAAAATGAAATGAGAAAAAAACATTAAAAAACTATCTTAAAGAAAAAGAACAAATTTAAAAATTAGAAAATGAAATTAAAATGAAAATGGAAATGAAAATGAAAAGATGATGAGAAACTGAGGCATTAGTATAAATATATGAACAGAGTATTCTGTCAGATTCTAATACTCCTAGCTACTTATAACTCTCTCTCTCTCTCTCTCTTTCAATGATTATAATGTCTGGTCATCTAGAAATTAGATGCCTTCGCTTTTGACTACCTATCCCCTTCTGTATTACCCTTGCTTTTATCTTTCATTAGGAGTATTGTTCTTCCTCTAGTCATCCAATCTAGTATTATTCCTCCATTCAGGCAATCCTGAAGTTGTTCCCACAATCTCCCATGTAAACTGCTAAATTTCTGTAGCCAGAACCCTTGAACTAAATCTGGTCTTGAACCCTTCCAATTTGGTATTTTTCCTAACACTTTACTCAATGTATTAGTCTTAGATCTGGCTGCTTCTCACTCACTACTTCTTCCCTCACTTTCTTTAATTATACGACATCTCCATTATGAGCGACTGACTTACCCCAAATTTTACTCCAGAAATTTCTAGCTTCTGCATTAGGTTTCTCATCTTCAGTATTCCATTCTCCACTATTTGTTTGATTATAAAATCTCTTCTGGTCTGTCTCAAATAATCTATTCTGTTGATACTGATCTATTCTTTTCTGACATCTGGAAAGCTTACCTTCTACTGCCATGATACATTGTTTCAACTCTTCTATGACTGTCCCAAATCCTTTCTCTTTTCTCAGGAGAAGATTTTAATCTTGTGTTTCCTAACTTGATTGTTTTCCAGGCTTCTATTCTACTCAGATCTTGTCTTAAAGTCTTCACTTTACAATGTAATCTCTTTTTTCACATTTGGTCTTTTAAAAATTTTCCTTGTGTAATATCTAATCTTCTAGTAAATACTAGCCCTCCTACATAGATCAATAAGTTAGTGTTTCTTACATTTTTAGTATCTATCTTACTGATAGCAGAACCTACTTTCCTTGTTATTTCTAGCAGCTTCCTTCTGTTGGTGCCTTTTAATGCTGGCAATCTTTTTTTTACTTCTTTATTCATTACTTCCTGCAACTCATCTAAAAATATTCTGATCTTCCTCACTTAAATCACCACTTAAGGCATTGATGCCAGTTGTCCCTTCCTTATTGGTAGCTCTATTATTATTTTTTTCCTTTAGGTTCTTTGGTTTGAGCTGCATCTCTTATGTTGTTTGTCTTTACTCCTGCTTGGTCTTCCTTTTCTTGTTCTTTTGTGATCTCTTCCACCTCCAATTCTGTCATACAATTTCTTCTCCTAATAGCATTAGCTTGATCAACTAATCTCTGATCAGTTTCTTTAAACATATCCTTCTCTAACCAAAGTGTTAGCATCTGTTTTCTATCGTTCCTTCTTTTAGGTTTTCTTTCTAAGTAGCACTGCATCATCATCCTGTTTTCTTTGCTGGTTCACTTCCTCCACCTTACCCTATTATCTGCTGATGCTGTATTAGGATAATAGCTGTAGCCAGTCTGCATCTTAACTGAACCACTGTCAAGCGAGAGGCCTTCCCTTAAAGGTCCAGCTTCATTTTTGCTGTTACAGCCAGAGTTTCTTCAGAAACTCTCATCTCTCATAAACTGAAGTATGGTAATGTTCATCACCAATGTCGTCATCACCACTATTATTTTTCGACATCTGATAGCTTCAAGCAATTTTCTATTGTATCCTTTGTTGCACTTTTGTGCTGATGAGGTGGTATATGTTGCATTATTATTATTATTATTATTATTATCATCATTATTATTATTATTATTATTATTATTTGACTTGACTCAGGTTTGGTCTTATTCTTGGTAGAATTTATGTGGGTAGTGGGTACTACCTGTAACGTTAGGTATTCACAATCTTTCAATAAACTTTCAAGTGCTCAAAACTCTTCTGTTAATTTTTCCTGTCCCTATGAGGCAAACTTTTTTGTAGAAGCTCTACAGGATATTCTGTTCCAATCTATTTCAACTATTTGTCTATATCCTTAATGCACCAACTATTACAGGCACAATCTTTATTGTTTCCATATTGCAAATTCTTACGACTTCAAATTTTTAGGGACTGTATTTTTTAAATTTTTCATCTTTCTTTACAATCCTGAAATCAAAGGGACATGGTGGATCCATCGGTAAGCAAATTTACTTTCCCTTGCCTATCATTGTCAGGTTTATTAATTTCTGTCTTCTTATCTGTTTGAATTGGAAAATTCCATAAAATCTTGCATTTTTCTAACTTAAGAACTCTTTCAGTCTGATGATTATACCAAGTACTATTATTATTATGTGAACAACATCAATGATAATGCTTCCTAACGTAAACACAAGGCCACAGATTCTGTTGTGAGGATACATGAAAATGAATGAAACATGAAATGAATGAATAGTGTTTGTTTTATCAACTTTAGTAGTATAAGAGGCAAAGTACATCAATCTTGTTTGTTTAGTGTTCTGGGTGTTCCTACAACTCCTGAGATGACAGTTACTCTCTTCATTGCTCACATTCTTGCAATTTCGTCTTTTAAACTTCTATTTTTCCAACTTTACCAGCTCTTTGTCACCTATGCATGCATCTCCAAGTATGCCAATATCTATGGTCTTAGATTACTTTCTCTCTTATCCACTACAATAATGTCTGGTCTCTGAGCATCAATTAGAGAGTCAGAACAATGTATGCAATCTAAATGGCACTGGGGTACAAATATATGAAACCCAATATACCTATCATGATTACCTATCTGATAAGGATACACCAGGCACAGGCATCACAACCAACTGTGCACGACTTGTGACCTCATATCAAGATAAACAGTGCATGACCTTGCAGGTGGAACCCAGTTAGAATTTTCTTCAGGTTGAGTAGCCTATCCTGTGCAAAAGGATCCTGAATAAGGGTTGTTTAAAGTGTTTAAAGATGTTGAATGAAACACCCATGTTTCCAGAGGTGAATTATTTAAGCCTCAAGGGATTACTCTCAATACATGGCTATGATGCTTCCCCAATACTTATGATCAGAGATGCAAATATTGTTAACCACTAAGGGACATGCTCAACTGGTCAAGGTCTAGTAACTGATAAGCACATCTGTGGTATTGAGCAGCAAATTTATTGTAGCCCACCTTTTATACCAAGACAAAACATATATATATAACACTGCCAATCAGTTAAGATCAGAAGCCATGTGAGTCAGTGCCTGATACTGCATCAGTGGATTGGAAGAAAGCAAGAACATCAAAAGTTTCAGAAGACTGCTAACTTTTAATACTCAGGGCATTATATTGTACTGAGTTTTGGATGATGATTCAAAATACAAATGAGAAAGAATTAAGCTAGAAATTAAGAGAAAATCTATCAAGAAGTTACAAATTAAGAGAAAAACTACCAAGACATTACAAATTAAGAGAAAAACTATCAGATGAGATATAGTATAATTGTAGAGGTAACAAATTCAACAACAATGTGGCATTGGGTAGAATTTTGTCTGAGTTGAAAATCTCCTTTTACAATTAATCCTTGTGGATGAAAACTATTAGTAAGCCTACAGGAGACAAGTTTCTACACTTCCAGCTCTTGCCTGGCAGACAATCCATTGCCCAATTTAATAGCATCCCTGTCCGTTGTGTAGTATTAATGAAGTGTACTCTGTTGCAAGCATTTGGAGATGTCTCTGGTTAGAGGATAATGTTCTTTCTCCTTCCCACCAACCACAAGCATCATGGAAATTGTCATGGAATTAGCCTTTCTTTCTCTGACAATGACATTAACATAAAGATAAAACAAAATTACATTAACTGAGACAACAAGTAGGAAACTATTTATGTTACCTTTACAAGTAGATGGGACTGGAGTCCATTTACTGTCCTTTTCACATGTTGACTTTATTAGTTCTTCATTTGGACAAATATAAGACACTTCAGCTTTATATGAGTTGGTTCTGTACAACTTCTTAGCACCAACAATGTCTTTAGGAGGCCCACAGCTAATTGTGAGGTGAGCTGGAATTGTTAAAAACATTTGACACAAATGGTGCTTGTATGTATGTTTGGGAATGAGTTACAAAGGGGAGGAAATGTCTATGTTGCAATAAAAGACTTTGAGTGGATCAATATGAAGAAATCTGGCTGCAGATATAAATGCATATATACAAACAGATGAGTAAAGCAAAAAAGAGAAAAGGGAGTAAGAATTGAGCCCTGATGGATCAATACTTGCATACTAACACACAGAAACACACATCATCATCATTATATATATATACTAGCTTAAGGTGACCCGCTCTACGAGTGGGTGAGGTTGTGGTTGTTACATTCTGTTGTTTTCTTTCTATTTCTTATTGCCACATTCTCCCTCTTTGTTTCTCTATCCTTTCTCATTTTCCCACTCTCTTACTCTTCCTTTCTTTCGGACTTTCCCTCGCTTTCTCTTACTCTTTATCTTTCTCTATCTATCTATCTCTCTGCCATTTATAAAAAAATTAGATTTCTGCGTTAAAATTACAAATCCGCTTCCACTTTACCATGTTGAAAATTTGATTGAAATCGGGCAAAAGGTGTCCAATCTAGACCACTAAGTGTCCCCCAAAATCAATAAAATCCCAGTTTTCACACCAAAGCAACCACTGTAACGCTACAAAACGTCTCCCACTCAATTCCCCCCCTCAAGTTTCCTCCTCCTGTAAATTTGAATCCCCTTCCAGCCCCATTTACATAAAAATCGAATTTGTGTCTACGTTCGCTTACTTCATTTTATAGATAAGATTAGATGCCAATCAAGCCAATCTGGAGGAGTTTAGAGCCCCCTTGAATCTTCTCACCATAGCAACCGCATCTTTCCAGATGGTGAGTTTTAACCTACTCAACTCTCTGCCTCATCATGCCTTCTATGCCTGTGTCAATTTTCAGCTCGATGTGACTACCCGGTGTGGCCGCCAACCTCTGACGTAGCAAAATGTTCACACAATTTTAACACAAAGCCTCTTTTATATATATAGATAGCAGAGAAACCCGATCTTGCTCGGGATTAAAATAGTTTATCATGGTTTTATTCGTTTTGGTATTATAACTCAATTTCATTAGGGTCTATGCGGGCTACACTTTAAAGATGAGAAATTTCGCCCTAGAGGCCACACCTTTCAATTGAGCAAACTCAAAGTTGCCATGCAAACTCGCCAGGACTTTTAACATAGGTGTGCAAATTTTCAACTGAACCCTACCATATTTACTAACACTTTTGCTTGTATAACTGCTTGTGAGACAACGTCTGCCCTTTTCACAAATATGTAGTAGACCTACAGAGATACCTGACCTTATTTGGGATTAAAATGGCATAGTTTTTCATTGTTTTACTTGTTTGGTTAATATAAACCGATTTCATTCGGGTGTAATCGGGTCACATTTTAAAAGATGAGGAATTTTGTCCTAGAGGTCATGCCTTTCATTTGAGGGAAAAAATAGTTGCCATGCAAACTCGCCAGCACTTTTAACATAGGTGTGCATATTTTCAGCTCAACCGACCACATAATGCACACATAATATATATATTCGCATTATATATATATGTGTGTGTGTGTACGCATTATATATACAAATGTATACAAATTAGATATATATATATATAAATACAAATATATACACTGTATATATACATTATATATACATATTTATATATAGATACAGACACACACACACACGCATATATAGATTAACCCAATAAATATCTGAATCACAATATTTGTTCTCATGATTGTGTGTTGGTGGTGGCGATAATAAAACTCTCTATGAATGCAGACAGACGTAGAGAGAGAGAGAGAGAGAGAGAGAGAGGAGAGAGAGAGAGAGAGAGAGAGAGAGGGAGTCGGTGGAGAAAAGAGTGACAGCGTTGTCGAAGGCGGCGGGGGAAAGATAGTAGACGCTGTCAAAGGTCATTATAGAGAGAAAGTAATGGGAAGGGAGGAAGGAGAGAGAGAGACGGAGGAAGACAGGCAGATAAGAGAATGAGAGAAGTCTTGTCAAAGTGAGCGTTTTTTGCCCTAGTAACCACACCTTTTAAGACAGGGATTTCTAACTTAGCCCACTCACGTCCTCACCTCATTTTAGATGTCCCTGTAAATTTTGGAGTCAATTCGACGGGATCTAGTGCCCTTTACCCGTTCCAATGTCAAAACAAGACAAACAAACAAACTTTCTCATTTCAGATTTATAGATATTGACTAGCTTAAGGTGACCCGCTCTATGCACGGGTGAGGTTGTGGTTGTTACTTTCTGTTTCTTATCGCCACATTCTCCCTCTTTGTTTCTCTATTTCCCACTCTCTTACTCTTCCTTTCTCTCGGACTTTCTCTTACTCTTTATCTTTCTTTATCTATCTATCTCTCTGCCATTTATAAAAAAATTAGATTTCTGCGTTAAAATTACAAATCCGCTTCCACTTTACCATGTTGAAAATTTGATAGAAATCGGGCAAAAG
The DNA here is from genome assembly GCF_006345805.1 of Octopus sinensis. Lineage (NCBI taxonomy): Eukaryota > Metazoa > Mollusca > Cephalopoda > Octopoda > Octopodidae > Octopus > Octopus sinensis. The sequence continues at coordinate 21,779,746 of NC_043005.1, read as the reverse complement.
GTGTCCAATCTAGACTGCCAATTGTCCCCCAAAATCAATAAAATCCCAGTTTTCACATCAAAGCAACTACTATAGCGCTACAAAACGTCTCTCACTCAATTTCCCCCCTCAAGTTACCCCCTCCTGTAAATTTGAATCCCCTTCCAGCCCCATTTAGACCCCTTTTAACATAAAAATCCAATTTCTGTCTACGTTCGCCTTTTTCACTTTATAGATAGGGCTAGATGCCAATCGCGCCAAACTTGAGGGGCTTAGAGCTCCCTTGAATCTTCTCACCATAGCAACTGCATCTTTCCAGATGGTGAGTTTTAACCAACTCAACTCTCTGCCTCATCATGCCTTCTAAGCCTGTGTCAATTTTCAGCTTGATCTGACCACTGGTGTGGCCGCCAACCTCTGACGTAGCAAAACGCGCTCACAATTTTGATGCAAAGCCTCTTTTATAAATATAGATAGCAGAGAAACCCGATCTTGTTCGGATTAAAATAGCTTATCATTGTTTTATTCGTTTCGGTATTATAACTCGATTTCATTAGGGTCTATGCGGGCCACACTTTAAAGATGAGGACTCTTGCCCTAGAGGCCACACCTTTCAATTGAGCAAACTCAAAGTTGCCATGCAAACTCGCCAGGACTTTTAACATAGGTGTGCAAATTTTCAACTGAACCTACCATATTTACTAACACTTTTGCTTGTAAAACTTCTTGTGAGACAACATCTGCCCTTTTCACAAATATGTAGGAGACCTACAGAGATACCTGACCTTACTTGGGATTAAAATGGCATAGTTTTTCATTGTTTTACTTGTTTGGTTAATATAAACCGATTTCATTCGGGTGTAATCGGGCCACATTTTAAAAGATGAGGAATTTTGTCCTAGAGGTCACCCCTTTCATTCGAGGAAAAAAATAGTTGCCATGCAAACTCGCCAGCACTTTTAACATAGGTGTGCATATTTCAGCTCAACCGACCACATAATGCACACATAATATATATATACATATATATATATATATGTATATATATATAACGGGAAGCTTTATGAAAATAAACAAAAGACGAAGGCAGGTGGAAAACAAACGAACAATTGTACTAGTATGGCGCTCAGGAAATATAAATAAAACAAGTCTTTAACGTTTCGAGCCTGCGCTCTTCAACAGAAAGTTACACAGAGAGAGAAAAACACAGAAAGAAGGAGAGAAAAAAAAAAAAAAAAAAAAGCGTGCAGTAGCTAACGAATCAACATGGCGATCTGATTTCGGCCAGAGGTCAAAGATCAAACATGAGACGCAAGAGTGAAATAAGGGGAGATAATAGGGTTGATAAAAGGGTTGAGGGACGAGCTAAAAGTGCGTGGGAGGGGTCTGGATGTGTGTATGTATAGGGTTGGTGTATGTATTAGTATGTATAAGGGTGTGTGTGTGTGTGTGTGTATGAGAGAGTATTAGTGCGTAAGATTGGTCTGGACGTGCGTATGTATGGGGTTGGTGTATGTATTAGTATGTATTAGTATGTATTAGTACGTATTAGTATGTATTAGTTGGTGTGTGTATTAGTATGGCACATCATATGTGATGTGATGTGTAAAGTCATGTGGTGTAGTGAGGAGAAGAGGGGGAGGGGGAGAAGAGGGGGGAGAGAAGGGGAGGGGAAGAAGAGGGGGAGGAGAAGGGGGAGAGAGGAGAGGATGGGGGAGAAGGAAGGGGATGAGGGGGATGAAGGAGGAAAGAGGGAGGGGGGGAGAGAGAAGGGGAGAGAGGGAGTGAGGGAGCAGAGGGAAGGGGAAGAGGGAGGGAGAAAGAGGGAAGAAGGGAAGGGGAGTAGGGGTGAAAGGATGAAGGACTGAAGAAGTAGGGGTCAGGGGGAGAAAGGATAGGTGAGGAGGGGGGTGAGGTTAGATGAGGAGGGGGGGAGAGTTGAGACCAAATGGCGTATAAGAGCGAAGAGAGAAGATTAATTCCTGTTCACGGCGCAAACGGGAATCCGGATGGCCTCTGTATATATATATATATATATACGCATTAAATATATAAATGTAAATATAATCACATTGTATATATATGTGTGTGGGTATGCATTATATATACAAAGGTATACAACTTAGATATATATATATATATATATATATATATATATACAGATATATACACTTTGTATATATACACTATATATACATATTTATATATAGAACACACACACACACACATATATAGATTAACCCAATAAATATCTGATTCATAATATTTGTTCTCATGATTGTGTGTTGGTGGTGGCGATAATAAAACTCTCTATGAATGCAGACAGACGTAGAGAGAGAGAGAGAAGTGGGGAGGGAGGCAGTGGAAGAAAGAGTGACAGCGCTGGCGAAGGCGGTGTGCGTTTTTTGCCCTAGTAACGACACCTTTTAAGATATGTCCCTGTCAATTTTGGAGCGAATCTAACGGTATCTAGTGACCTTTAACCCGTTCCAATGCCAAAATCAGACAAACAAACTTTTCGCATTTCAGATTTATAGATATTGATATATGATATATATATATAGTATATGTATATATATCATCATCATCATCATCATCATCATCATTTAGCGTCCGTTTTCCATGTTAGCATGGGTTGGACGGTTCAACTAGGGTCTGTGAAGCCTGAAGGCTGCATCAGGCCCAGTCTGATCTGGCAGTGTTTCTACGGCTGGATGCCCTTCCTAATGCCAACCACTCCGCGAGTGTAGTGGGTGCTTTTTACGTGCCACCCGCACAGGTGCCAGACGGTGCTGGCAAACGGCCACGAATGGATGGTGCTTTTACGTGCCATCGGCACGGGGGCTAGGCGAGGCTGGCAACAGACACGAACGGATGGTGCTTTTATGCGCCACCGGCATGGAGGCCAGTCGGGGCGGCGCTGGCAATGGCCATGAACGGATGGTGCTTTTTACGTGCCACCGGCACGGAGGTCAGGCGAGGCTGGCAACGGCCACGAACGGATGGTGCTTTTATGTGCCACCGGCACGGGGGCCAGGTCAGGCTGGCAACGGACATGAAGGCACGGAGTCCAGTCGGGGCGGCGCTGGCAACGGCCACAATCGGATGGTTCGCTTACTTGTCACCGGCACTGGTATCACAGCCGCAATTTCCATTGATGTTGATCGACTTCGATTTTGGTTCTGCTTTCTGATATCTGATTTGATTGGAGTTTTGTGTCCCAAGAAGGAAAGGTACGTATAAGTCGACTGGCTATATACCAGGTAGAGGCCACGGGTTATGGCCTCACTAGTCTTGCCAGGTCTTCTCACGTACAGCATACTTCCATAGGTCTCGGTCTCTAGTTATATTTGCTTGGTGAGACCTAAAGTTCGAAGGTCGTGCTTCACCACCTCGTCCCAGGTTTTCCTGGGTCTACCTCTTCCACAGGTTCCCTCAACTGCTAGGGTGTAGCACTTTTGCACACAACTATCTTCAGCCATTCTCGTCACATGACCATACCAGCTCAGACGTCTCTCTTGCACACCACAACTGATGCTTCTTAGGTTCAACTTTTCTCTCAAGGTACTTACACTCTGTCGATTATGAACACTGACATTACACATCCATCGGAGCATACTGGCTTCATTTCTTGCGAGCTTACGCATATCCTCAGCAGTCACGGCCCATGTTTCACTACCATGTAGCATGGCTGTACGTATACATATATCATACAGTCTGCCTTTTACTCTGAGCGAGAGGCCTTTTGTCACCAGCAGGGGTAAGAGCTCTCTAAACTTTGCCCAGGCTATTCTTACTCTAGCAGTTACACTTTCAGCACACCCACCCCCGCTACTGACTTGGTCACCTAGGTAGCGGAAGCTATCAACTACTTCTAGTTTGTCTCCCTGGAACGTGGTAGAAGTTGGTCTCTGCACATTTCCAGTGTTTATTGCTTGTGAGCATCTGCCACAGACAAAAACTATTTTCCTAGTTAGCCTTCCTTTGACATTGCTGCACCTCTTATGTGTCCATAGCTTACACTTGGTGCACCTTATAGAGTTTCTACCTACACCTTTTTTACAGATTGAGCAGGGCCATCTACCTGAAGTCGTTTGTGATTGGTCCACCTTCCTACTTATTAGGACTTTGGTTTTGGCTAGGTTGATTCTAAGGCCCTTCGATTCTAATCCTTGTTTCCACACCTGAAACTTCTCCTCCAGTTCTGATAGTGACTCAGCAATTAGAGCAAGGTCATCAGCATAGAGGAGCTCCCAGGGGCATCCTGTCTTGAATTCCTCTGTTATTGCCTGGAGGACTATGATAAATAGGAGAGGGCTGAGGACTGAACCTTGGTGGACCCCTACCTCTACCCTGAATTCTTCACTGTACTCGTTGCCAGCCCTCACCTTACTGACGGCATTCCTGTACATGGCTTGCACAGCTCTCACTAACCATTCATCTATCCCTAGTGTCCTCATTGACCACCAGATAAGGGATCGGGGGACCCTGTCAAAGGCTTTCTCCATGTCAACAAAAGCCAGGTACAGGGGCTTATCTTTGGCTAGGTATTTCTCCTGCAGCTGTCTTACCAGGAATATAGCATCAGTAGTACTTTTCCCTGGCACGAACCCAAACTGCATCTCATCTAAGCTAACTCTCTCTCTAATTAATTGGGCTATAACCCTCTCCGTAACCTTCATTACCTGATCCAGCAGCTTGATGCCCCTGTAGTTATTTGTATCTAGGGCGTCACCTTTACCTTTGTAGCAGTTGACTATTATGCTGCTACACCAGTCATTGGGTATGACTCCTTCGTGTATCACCTGGTTAACTATACGGGTGACTATGCCATAGCCGACACTACCTGATATTTTGAGCATCTCTGCAGTAATTCCTGATGGGCCTGGGGCTTTCCCTGTTTTCATGCTTGTAATTGCCTTAACTACTAAGGAACTGTTAACTCGGATATATATATAAGGTAAGTGTACATGTTTGACAGAGTGCTATGGTCCTGAGAGACAGGTTAGGCATAAGAGGAATTGGTTGCTGTGTGCAACAGAGAAGACTGCTGGTTTGGTCACGTGATGCAGATGGATGCCGACAGCTCCATACAAAGGTGCCAATCTCTCAAAGTAGATGGAACATGTGGAAGTGGGAGACCCAGGAAGATATGGGATGAAGTACTAAAGAATGACCTCAGGCTGGTGAACCTTTCAGATGAGTTGACAAAGGAGTGAGATACCTGGTACCTTGCCATACTCCACAGCAGAATTGTCAAGACTGATCCTTCTGGTAGTTTAAAGCACTTGTGGTGGTTCCACATAAAATCGCCTGTGTGATGCCATGTAAAACCACCCATGCAGCATCATATCAAAGCGCCAGTGTGGCATCACTTAAAAGCACCTGTGCAATGTCACATAAAAACATCCGTCTGGGGACACATAAAAGTGTCCAACACACTCTGTAAAGTGATTAGTGTTAGGAAGGGCATCCAGCCATAGAAATCATGCCAAATCAGATTGTGGTTTGGTGCAGTTTCCAGTTTGCCAGCTCTGGTTGCACTGTTCAGCCCTTGCCAGAATGGACAATGCATATTAAATGATGATGAGACTTACATAGAAAGAGAAAGAGAGAGACATTTACGTAACAACAGGTTGATATTCAGGCATACATACACACAAACACACACACACACACACACACACACACACACACACACATACATATATACATACATACATACATACATACATACATATATACATATATACATACACCTCAAGCAGTGGTTTCTTCACTTTGAAGTCTTTCGTGAAGATTGTATAATATTTGAAATTTGGGAGAAAGTGCTTTCTAAGCAGGATAAAGATTTTCCCTTTAGGGATAGGTACATTTATTTGTATGGAAATATGAACTAAGTTATGTTTCTTTGGTGTTGTGTTTGTCGCAATATTGTGTTTTTGGTGTGAATTCTATATATGCGATTTTGCCTTTGTAGCAAGTTCTCTGGAGGGCATTGTTTACTGATGCTGCACAGTATAACAATAAAGCTAAAACTATGTTGTTGGGTTGCAAACTTCTTAGTAACACAGACATGCTCTGACTAATATGTGTGTGTATGTTTGTGTACACATAATATATATATATTTAGCAGAAGCAACAGAGTGGCTCAAGATCTGAGAGTTTTGTGTTAGCACTTATAGTGTTTGCATCCCAATACCTATTATACACACACACATGTAATGTCATTATTCAGTTTATTTCAAGATTTCTTGCATCCAAAACTTACACTGGGTGCATCTTATGGAGTTTCTACCTACACCTTTTCTACAGATTGAGCAGGCCTATCTACCTGAAGGGATTTGTGGTTTATCTGCCTTCCTACTTACTACAACTTTGGTTTTTGCTAGGTTAACTCTAAGGTCCTTTGATTCTAGACCTTGCTTCGATGCCTGGAACTTCTCTAGTTCAGCTATAAGAGCAAGGTCATCAGTATAGAAGAGTTCCCAGGGGCAGCCTGTCTTGAATTACTCTGTTATTGCCTAAAGGACTATGATGAACAAGAGGGGGCTGTGTACTGATCCTTGGTGAACCCCTCCTTGTACTCTGAACTCTTCACTGCACCCGTTACTCCCCCTCACCTTACTGGTAGTGTCCCTGTACAGTTCTCACCAACCACTCATCTATCCTTAGTTTCTGCATTGACCATCAGATAAGGGATCGAGGAATGCTGTCAAAAGCTTTCTCCAAATCAGCAAAAGCCAGTACAGAGGTTTATCTTTGGTTAGGTATTTCTCCTGTAGTTGCCTTACCAGAAATATAGCATCAGTGGTGCTTCTTCCTGGCACAAAACCAAACTGCATCTCATCTAGACTAACTCTCTCTCTAATTAGTTGAGCTACGACTCTCTCCATAATTTTCATCCCCTGAAACAACAATTTGATACCTCTGTAATTATTTCTATCTAAGGCATCTCATTTACCTTTGTAGCAGTTGGCTATGGTGCTGCTACACTAGTCATTGGGTATGACACCTTCATGAACCACTTAATTAACAATATGGGTGACTAGACCATAACCCACACTGCCAGATATTTCAAGTATCTCAGCAATGATTCCCGATGGGCTAGAGGCTTTCTCTGTTGATTTGGGTAGCTGGTTCCTCATCTGGGTCAAAGTCTGGCAAACTCTCCTCTTCCCATTCATTTTCCACGTTCAGCAGTCTTTCATAATGAAATGTCAAAGCCTCTTTCTTTGCAGAATCATTAAAAGCAAGTGCACCCTCATCCATGCAGACACATTTCTCTCCTATGACATCACAATCTTCTCTCACATACTGTCTTGCAATCTGAAATAATTCAGTTCTTTGGTCCTCATGACACTGAACATAGGCAAACTTCTTTTCTGCTTCTCTCCAGGCTAGATATACCTGTCTCCTAGTTTCCCTTCTGGCTATCTGATACAGTTACCTGCTTCCCTCACTCTTCCAGGCCTGTTTCTTTGCTCTAATGGCCCTATCTACAGTATTGTTCTACTACTATGTTACCCTAGGTCTGGAAGGGACTTTGCACCAGTCACAGATTTGGTCTGTAGCACTCAGCAAGTGGTCTTGCATGAATTCCTAGTTGCCCTCTGTGTCTCAAGTTTGTAGCTCCTCCTCCCTCTCATCAAATTTCTCAATTAGGATGTCCCTAAATCTCTGAGTATATGAAGGGCCCTTAAGCTTCCAAATCTTTCTTTTCCAGATTGGTGTGCTTCTTGGCATCCTTCTGGTCTGGAATCTAAAGTCGCTAATGACTAGTTTATGCTGGAAGGTACATTCTTCAGTAGGGAGGGTCTTTGTATTTAAGAGCAACCGTGCATCCTGCTGTCTGGTAAGAATAAAATCGATCTGGCTAGCAGAGTCACCTGATTGATAGGTTATCAGGTGGCTGGTTGGCTTCCTTAAGTTGGTGTTGCAGATCAGTAGGTCATTTGCATTACAGAACTTCAGTAGCTTTGTACTCTCTTTCTTTTGGAAACCAATTCCATGTCCCCCATGAACACCATGGAAGATACCAGGCTGCTGTTCGACGTGCCTATCAAAATTCCCAGCCACAAAAATGTGATCATTGTCACTCGACTTTGAGGTAGCCTGCAAAAGAATATCATAAAAGTAGTACTTCTGTTCATTTGGTTGGCTGGCTTGTGAGTCATAGGTAGATATAATTGTAGCTATACTATTCTGCAAGACTAGCCTGAGCTTAAGCACTCTATCGCACACTTTGACTATCTCTATGACCTCATCCACCCATTTCTCTGCAAGAAGTATGCCCACACCACCTACTCCATCACCGTTACCTTACCAGAAGATTTTATACCTATGTGTCTTACCTGTGAGGAACCTGGCTGAAGCTCCTCTCCACCTTACCTATTGGATGCAACATACATCAACACACCTCCGTTCAAGCATCTCTACAATCTTGTTAGACCTACATTTCAATGTGCCTACACACACACACACACACACACATATATATAGTAAAAACCTTGTGGTATGCTGTGCAAGGTTTTGCCAGTAGAGCTTCATTCCAGAATCTTTTTGTTTATAAATCAAATGAGCATGATTTTTTTCCTCCCTCGAGATGTAGAGAGGTTATGTGCTTCAGGCTATTTGTGTCTGACAAGTTGCATATACAGCTAAGCACTTTATAGGGGCAAAACCAATTGTCATTCTCTGACCAACCATAACAAACTATCTTCTAAATATTACAACTCTAATTTTTAGAGTGTGCCTTTATTTTGGATATATGTACTACTGAATGATTCATACACATTTACACACACAATTACATACACACTATATATATGAACTACTGAATGATTCACACACACACACACACACACACACACACATACAAACAGAGATATATATATAGACATATATACCTATATGTATGTGTGTATATATATATATAGTACACACACACGTATGTACATGTGAATACATAAGAACATGCACATACATGCATATCGATACACAATAAATGAAATGAAAAAACATCTACTGACCTGGGTTAATGATATAAATATCCCATCCACCTTTGTCGGGTCTAAGGTCATGAGTCAAGTGAGTTATGTTACTTCGATCACAGAAGTTTTTTTTTTCATTATACTCATAAGAGGTACATCCTGGGGTTTGAAGACAAGCATGATTGCACTGCTTTAAACTCGAATCTTTTATCCGTTCAAATGTACTTTGATGTGGTAAGACAGTTCTTTTAAGTGTAAAATGAACATCTTCAGCTGGAAAAAGAGAAAAAAGAAAACAAGAAATGCATTTTATACTCAAATAAAAATAAAATATTCAACAACATCTGGTGCATAATTTGTTTTAAGTGGATAATGTATTATAAACAAATAATTGATCCACAAAATGACAACTCAGAATTCATGTAAGTGTAGAAAATCTTAAGACTCATTTGAAATCTTCTTTCAATCTTTAAGTTGCATATAATCCATTTGTATATTCCTATTCTAATGGGGTGCTTTTGTAGGGTCTAAATGCTGTTCAATAGACTGCCAACCAATGTGTCAAGTGTTGCCATTTAATCTTAAAGAAAAGTACACCAGCAGAAGATAGATGGACATCATATTATACAGACAATTTATCAAAGGCACAGTCCATCCACAAAAATATATTTCTGCATAATTACTCATCTCAAAATTCATATGAATTCTATTATATCATGGGACATACTTGAAAGCTCACTACATTGTTTAAGTTGTACATATTATTCATGTACAACTTGAAAAATATTTTTGTGAATGGACTGTGCTTTTGATAATAAATTGTCTGTATAACAAATATAGTGAATGAGTGGACAGCATTAGGAAAGGCATCCAGCCACAGAAACTATGCCAAATCAGACTGGAGTCAAACTGTTCAACCTATGCCAACACGAACAACAGACATTAAGTGATCACGATGATGATGGCTTTGTAATGTTTTATTTAAAATTCTGATTACATAGTATTTCTATATAATTAACTAATGTTTAAACATAGTACATAATAGTAATAGTAATAATAATAATTCTTTATAGTAAAGGCACAAGACCTGAAATTTTGGTGTGAGTGTGTCATAGTTCATTTACATTGATTACAGCACTGAACTGATACTTATTTCATCTACCCCAAAAGGATGAACAGTAAAATCAGCCTCAGCAGAATTTGAACTCAGATAGATGAAATGTCACTGAGCATTTTGTCCAGCATACTGATAATTCCAGCATGGTTAAAAAAAGCAAGGGAAGAAGTAGTTAGTTTGAAGCAACCAGATCTAAGACTAACTAGTGCATTAATGAGTAAAGTGTTAGGAAGAATGCTAAATTGGAAGGGACCAAGACCAGATTTAGTTCAGGGAACTGATTAAAGAAATTTAGTAGCTTACATAACAGACTGAGGAAACAACTTCAGGATTGCCTGAATGGAGGAGTAATACCAGACTGGATGAGAGTAAAGTACTTCAAGGCAAAAGCAAAGGCAATATAGCTAGTAATTATAGATCAATCCCTTGCTTACCATTAAAGCAGAAGCTGTTCACAGGAATGCCTTCAGAAAGGATTTATGAGCAGCTTGACAGCCAGAATTTACTGCCAAGGGAACAGAAATGTTGCAGGAAGAAAGCTAGAGGATCCTATGATCTACTATACACAGCTGAAACAGTTCTAAAAGAAGTGAAATCTAAAAAGAAAAAGTTATCAATAGCATGGCTATATCATAACAAAGCCTATGATGTAATTCCACACTCATGGATGAGTGAATATTTGAGCATATTCAGTATTGCAAACAACATAAGTGAGAGCTAATTAGCATAGCATAAAAAATGGAAAGTAGTTGTCTACTCAGAGGACACAGCCTTAAGGAAAGTTAATTGTAAGAGAGGAATTTTCCAAGGAGACTCATTAATCCCTTTAATATTTGTGTCATGTTTAATCACCCTCAGTTTAGTATTAAGGAAGGCAAAGGCAAGGAATCAGTTTAGAGACAGTAAAGGAAAAATTAACTATTTTCTCTACATGGATGAACTGAAGCTTTTTAGTAAAAATAGAAATAGATTCCTTAATACGAACTGTAAGACTCTTCAGCAAACATATAGGTATGGTATTTGGCATAGATAAGTGCACAATATCAGTCATAAAAAATAAACAGGTAGTCAGCAGTGAAGGCATCCTATCATCAAATGGCCAGATATTAAATTCGTTGAAAAAAGGAGAGAGTTACAAGTACCTAGGAGTATTAGAATCTGACAGAGAACTAACTATAGAAATGAAAATGAAAATTGAGAAGGAATACATCAGAAAGGTGACAAAGTTAATGAAGTCAAAACTAAATGGCCTAAATCTAGTGAAGGCTGTAAATACTTGGGCAGTATAGTTACTTAGATATTCAGCAGATTTTGTAGATTGGACAAAGTTTGAATTAGCAAATCTAGACAGAAGAACTAGAGAGGAATTCAATATGAATGGAGGACATTACCCAGGAGCAGGAATAGCAACATTATACTTATCTAGAAAGGAAGGTGAAAGGGAGAAGGGGTTTAATATCAGTGGAGGACTGCATGGAGTTAGCTAGAGTAGATAGAGCTCCGACATAAGTAATAGAGAAGAAAGTTTATTAAGAGCTGTTAGAGTCACAGTGGGAGCTTCGGAAACCAAAAAACCAAATGAAGCTAAAAACCAGGAAAAAGTAGTAAGATTATCTGACTAGCAAGAGAAGGATTTGCATGGTAGATTTCCAAAGATAGTTGCAAGAAATAGTAATAGCGAGACACAGTTATGTGTGCAAGAGAGATGACTGCACTAGTATGATCATGTGATGTGTATGGACGAGGACAGCTGTGTAAAGAAGTGCTGATCATCGAACTTTGAGCCTCACAGAGGCAATGACTGATGACTAAGACCTTTGGCAATGTGCTGTGTTTGAGAGAACCTGACAAGCCAAGTGCACCTGAGCTAGTGGCACGTAAAGAATCAACCTTTGAACATTGGGCCTCATGAAGGCAAAGTAGCTGATTTCCTCTCAAGAATGCCCTAACAATATTTCCAGTTCATAAAATTGCTTTTTTCAGGAACATGTTTATGTCTGTGGTTATAGTTAGAATTGTCAATGTCTTTAGAGAAACAATTCTATATATATATGTTATGAAGTATATATAAGTGGATATTTTATTGGAAAAGGCTGTATTATGACATAGAAATGTAATCACAAATTTCAGAAAAACTGGAAAATAGAAACAAAGAATAATTACGATTTATTCGTTGGTAGTAATCTTTGCTTTTGGCTGCTTTTATGTTCTTGGTGGAAGCTGCAGTTTTCTTTGATAAGTAACATTTTCTACTTTTTTTTGTTATTTCAAATGATAAACAGTTTTCATTAGACAAACATTTTTCTGCACAATCATCTGCAGTTACATTTTTCTTACTCCATAATGTTTTTCCAGATACATCAAGAATTGTACCTTCTACTTTCACAAAATTAATCTTAGAAACTGGAATTAAAGTAAGATTGAGAGAAACAACAAAAACAACATCAATAATTTCTAATGAAGAAAGATGGAGAAAAGTTTGAGGTAGGAGCTCATTGATTAAATTGGCCCTTACACTTGACTGGTATTTTATTTTATGGGCCCTGGAAAGGCAGACCTACATAAGCAGGATTTGAACTCAGAAGTTATACATCCAGAATAAATACCCAGCATAGTTTGTCTGATTCTTTCCATACATCATTAACAAGAATAATTATAATTATTGTTGATATTACCAATGTTTATGATAATAGTTTCCAAACTTAAACACAAAACCACAAATCCTGCAGCAAGGATACATATGAAGAAATCTATCTTGGTACTTGATTAATGCTTGTTTTATCAACTTCAGAAGTATGAAAGGTAAAGTACATCCAGATGATATTTGAACCCAGAATATAAAAGCATATAGCTAAATCAGTTAATCATGGCAAGACTTTACTGATTTTGAAATATTTTGACTGGGATAAAAAAAATTTTACTTTCATCCTAATCTAATGAATAAATATATATCTGCAGCAAATGTAGATCCTCACAACTTAATATAGCAAAGAAACATGAATTTATCAAAATTATACTTATAAATGAGATGAAAGAGAAAAGTGATTATCTTCACAGGGTTCTCTCTTCTGAATTTTATGACCAGAATAAGTCATTAACATAAAAATGTTGCCACCCGGTGGCAGTGAAGTTTTAATTCATCATATTTTGCTGCAATAAGTAGTCACTTTACTATTTGTTTTTCATGCAGGAAGTGACCACGAGTATTTTTCCCAAGTTGTTCTTTTATTATAAATATTTACGGAGTGTTTTGAGCCAATGATCTGAGCTTGATTCTCATTCTAAGTCAGTTCACTTTACATAGTAAGTTACCATCCTTGAGAAAGAGATGAATATCACATAAACTTATTGCTTTCTTTAATTATATTTTGCCATGTCCCTAAACAATGAATACATAATTGATTACAATGAGGTAGTACTTATATCTTTTAATAATAGGCTAGTTATAGCACAAACAGTGAGGTCATGAAATGCTCTGGTCACCCTCCCTCCTAAACTTGTAAGATTAAAGTGCTCTATGCCCAGCCCGAGCATCTGTGGCTCAAAGTGAAAGTTTTCCATCTGTAATAAATACTTTATCATTGACTATGTATTCTCGACTACACTTGCTATGACCATCTAAAGGGTCATGTGGCTGTGTTGAACCAGATATCAAATTGTACAAAAGGATAAACTGTGTAAGATCTGTCAAAAGTTCAACATTTACTGTTGACTACCACAGTAGAAGCTTCCTATTGAATGTACATGTTAGGTATATTAACTAAATCTCTCTCAATCACATTCTACAATCTTAAAAAGAGGGAAGGTCAGATTATTGTAATCCAAAGTATACCAGATCAAATCTGACTTGAGCAATACAGTCAATAGGTATTACATTCTAGTAATCTATAGAAGATTAGTGGAAAGGAAAGAGTACCAATATTCTCAAAGGTACTCTAGGCACTGATGAGAATGAATTGGTAAGATTGTTTCAACGACTGTTTTGGTTAGATAATACTATGGACAACTACCTGAAGTCCCTGGAAATGGTACAAGATAAACCTACAGTCATGGATGTGCCATCAGAAACTGCTATCCACGAGAGCTGTTCCATGCACTCATTCCATGTCCAGGCATTTGTCACAGGTAGTTTTATGTCAAACTGCTGCTATTGTGTGCACAACGGATGATATGGTTGCAATTCTAGCCCATCATTATGATTGCCCCACAGCCTCCTTTAACTGAGCAGAAAAGTTCCTTTTCCTCTGTCTGCTAGTTTTAACAAAAGCGGTTGCGTGATGGATGGGTTGAAAGATCTGGCAATTGGGACTTCCCTTTGGTCAATCTCCAATCTATATTTTTTAAGTTTCACTTGTAAAGAAGATGAGGATGAAGATATTCTCCTGTAGGGAAAATTCTGAAAGTGACATGAGAGTGGATGGGTTCCATAGTGCATAAAGCTGTATCTCAAAGAATATTAATTAGAGAGCACACTTGTCCTTGGAATTCATGGTGATCTTTGATGGAGGGGTTCACCAATTAGTTTTAGATAAAGATCCTTCAACATTCAAGAGAATTGCATCATCATTCTCATCTTTATTTTAAATGTATACATGAATATGAAATAGAAAACTGAAAGAAATGATTTATGGTATCTATTCATGTTTTCAGTTCAAATCCAGCCAATATTAACTTTATCTTTTATTCTTGTAGGTGATCAATAACATAAAATATCAATCAAGTATTGACGGTCATGATATTGACTAAACCCTTTCTATTGAAATGTGTTTGATTTTTTTTTCCAAACCAGAAACCATTACTATTTGTCTCAGTGTAATTTAGGATGGTGGAATGAAAGACCATTAGAGCACCAGAAGTTTTGGATGATTGCTGAATTCTTGTAAAGAAACACTCAGTGCATTGTATTGCACAGGGTTTCAGAGGATGAAACAAAGTATGAGTGAGAGAGCTGAAGTTAGAATTTTAGAGAAAAATTTGCTAGGTTAGCTGAGGTTTACTTAACAAGAATGTAGTATTGTCTGAACTTATAGCTTATGACTGCATGATTAAAAATCAGCTTCTAGACTAAGTATTCTGAATGAAATTTGGTGGGTGGAAACTATGCAGAAGCCTGCTGGAGAAAACACACTTCCTCACTTGCTGCTCTTGTTTGGCAGATTTAATCCATTACCCAAATTAATACAATTAATACCATTAACTGAATCTTGGGTAGCTTTAATTAAGTTCACTCTGTTGCATGGATTTAGGTTAGGACATTATCTTCTCTGAGAATAGTTTTCTCTCTCCCTTCAACCAGCCACAGATACCATGGAAATTGTAATGGAGTCAGTTATTCTTCATCTGACAAAGATATTTAATAAAAAAATTAAACAAAAATATCTAGACAGAGACAACAGAAGAGAACCTATTTACATTACCTTTGCAACTGGATGCAACTGGAGTCCATTTATTGTCATTTTTACATTTTGACTTCAACTGTTGTCCTCCTGGACATGTGTAGGTCACTTCAGATTTATAGGTGGTGTTAGTGTAGGATTTCTTTGTACCAACAATGTCTTTTGGAGGTCCGCAGTTAACTTTTGTAATAACTGGAAGTGATAATAGAAATTAATATCAATGGTCAATATATGTCAGGAGGAGGGTGAAAATTTGATAGTAAGCATTTGATAGTAATTGGTATTTCAATTCTTTCTTGGTTAGATATGAAGAACGTTAATGCTTTTTCCAGTGTAAGCCTCCCTACTTCCCTCTAGCTGGCTAATTACATAAAGACAAATGGCTTAGTTCCTACTGCTAATAACTTGATAAAAATTTCCTCCCTTGCAACCAGTTAGTTTAGCTCTGAAGAAAAGAAGTGAAATCAGTCTGTTCTCTACACTCTTCAATTGTGTGATTATGGAGTGATTAATAAGTGTGATTATTATATTAGAGAATTGATATCCAGTCTTATCAGAAACACGTGTAAGGTAGCTGGAATAAATTATGTACATATCCATTACCATTGCTTTTATGCCTTTTCTATAATGCTCTATACTTACACACTAATTTTTCTGAGGGACTAAACTTTGGATTTACAAGTTAGACTGGCCAGGATTTGTTAAAATATATATTACCAGGATTGTTACATCCATCAGAGAACAATTTCGTTAGCTAGGTTTATTTTACTTCACAGAAAACTCTTGTAAAGTATTTTATCAGGTTCTTTAATCTCCTTTTTCATTATAAATATGATTATTGTACTAGGGAACTATGATTCTTCAACTTTTTGGAAATATCTGTTAGCTAGCTGGAAAAAAATGTATAAAAATCCCTCTCTTCTTTTGCCTTTTCTACACACACAAACACACATCCCTCCCTCCCTCCCTTTCTCTTGTTATCCATCTGCTTCACAAGTTCAAGCCATCTTAGTCTCCTTTTGCACAGAATAGCTGTCATGCTTGAAAATGCTGCCTGTTTCAAGACTTCTGTGTTGCTTACTTTGTCTTAAGAGGTGATGTCAAGGAACTTGCATAGGCATCTCAGATGAAAGACATTGAGCTTCTCTTGTCTTGTGTATAGCGTCCAAGTCTCTGATCCATAGAGGAGGGTGTTCAGTATACATGCTTCATAAATCCTGATTTATGCACACACACACACACAGAGTATAACTCATGTGTACAGTTAAATGCACAACTGCTGTTATCTTCGATGTTTCAGATGTCTTGGATGTTGAGATGTCTCAGTCCTTTGTCATCTCTTCAACATCAGAACATTGTTTCTCACCACTTTGTCCCACACTTTCACAACTTCCTGGGTCTTCCTCTTCCACAAGTTTCCTCTACAATTAGAAATCAGTACTTCTTTATGCAGCTGTTCTTAGCCATATGCATCACATGACCATAGTAGCGCAGCCTTCTTTCTTACACATTATATCTGATCTCTTTTAAACCTTGTTCTTCTCTTAAGACATATGCTATATGTACATTGACATTGCACATGTGGCAGAGCATGCTGGCTTCATTTATTTTGCCCTCGTATGTCATCTGTAGTCATAGTTATGCTACATGGCATGTTTCATTGCCATGTAGCATAGCTATCCATACACAGGCATCATGTACCAATCTTGCACTCTTGTAACAAGAAGTGTCCTGTTAACAACAAAGGTAACAGCTCCCTGAAATTTGCCCAGCTGGTTCTTATTCCAGCTTCCATGTTTTCAGAGCAACCTCCTCCACTACTAATTTGCTCACTAAGCTAATGAAAACTATCTACTGTCTCTAAAGATTCCCTTGGACGTTGGAGGAGGTCTATTTCGTGTACATTCTTAGTGTTCATTGTGCCTGCACATTAGCCACACACAAAATCTGTATTCCCTGTTAACCTTCCTGTAATTTCACTGCATCTCCAATGCACCCAGAGCTTGCAATCCATAGCTGGCACTTAATATAGCATATGGAATTTCTATGAACACCTTTTCTACATATTCAGCAGGGTCATCTCTCTAAAGGGATTAGTATTCTGTCTGCTTTCTTGCTTACTAGTACTTTGGTCTCTGCTAAATTAACTCAGTCCGTTTGATTGAAGTCCTTGTTTTCACACTTGAAATTACTTCTCTACATCTATTAGAGATTCAGCTATAAGAAGAAGGTCATCAGTAACCAGTTTCAAAGGCTTTCTCATATTGACTGTGCCAAGTATGTAAGTTTATTTTGACTAAAAGTTTCTCCTTCAGTTGCTACGAAGATAGCACCAGAAGTGCTTTTCTCTGGTACAAAACCAAACTGCATCTCATCTACATTAACTCTCTTCCTAATTAGTTGGTCCAGCAATTTGATATCTATGTAATTACTTCTATTTGTAGTAGTTGACTATGATGCTGCCACATCGTTGGGCATGACCCTGTTGGGTATGGAAAACCTGATTAACTATACAGGCAACTCGACTACATACCACCCTGCTAGATATTTTTAACATCTTGGCAGTAATTCATAATGGGCCAGGGTCTTTCTGTCTTCATCTCCTTAATTGCTTTATCTATTATATTACTGTCAATTTGGATAGCTAGTTCCTGTGAAGACTACTTCTCCCAAGCATTCTCCCCATTTAGCAGCCTATGATATGGCATTTCCATGCCTCTTTTTTGTAGAATCACTAAATTCAAGCATACCATCATCCATCTGAACATACTCCTCTCCTGCAACATCAAGAATTTCTTTGGCACAGTCTTGTATTCCAGAACACCTCATGTCGTTGGTCTTCATACCACAAAACATTGGCAATCTTCTTCATTTCTGCTTTTCCCCTAGCTAAAGATACCAATTGCCTAGCTTTTCTTGTGGCAACCTGGCATAGTTCTCTGCTAGAGTCACTCTTCCAGTCCTTCAAGGCTGGTTTCTTCACTTTTATGTCTCTGTCTACTGGACTGTTCTACCACCTTGTCACCTAAACCTGACTGGGACCTTGCACCAACCACAAATTTGGTCTGTGACACTCAATAAGTTGTCCCACAGGAACTTCCAGTCATCCTTCCTATAATATGTTACTATCTCCACATGCTTCTTGTCAAATGCTCCACAGTTAGAACATATCCAAATCTTTGACTTTTCAAATGATCCTTAAACTTCAATTTTAAGAATTGGTATTTCAATTCTTTCTTGTTCAAATATGAAGAAAGTTAATGTTTATTTCTCTGTAAGCCCCTCCCACCCACCTCTCTAGCTAGCTAAATATATACTTAAGACAAATAACCTAGTTTCTACAAATAACTACTTTGATAAAATTACCTCCCTTGTAACCAGTTAGTTTAGCTCTAAAGAAGAGAATGGAGTCAGTTTGTTCTCTACTCTCTTCAATTGTTTGTTTATGGATCTGTAGCATGTCAGAAAAGCTATTTTAGTTGTCACATCATAGCACAGTTGTGCTATGGTATACTCCAGCCAATCAGGGGTGGGCATGTATTAATACCAAAAGCAGTTCTCTGCCCAAGAAGAGAAGCATGCGATTTAACCAGTTAGCTGACTGACAGCAGATGAGCAACATTCTCTTCATCATGGAAATCCTCTATGTTACAGGTCAATCTCCCCAACCTTCCGTTAACTGCTTCAATGACAACATCTCCAAATCTTTGACATTTCAAATGGTCCTTAAACTTCTAACTATTCCATTTTCAGACAAGTTTACTTCTTGGAATAATTCTGGCCCACAATCTAGAGTCACTTATGACCAACCTAGATTGAGGAGTGCACTCTTCACCTGGTAAGATCTTTGCATTTATGAACAATCATCTAACCCACTTTCTTGTGAGAAAGTAGTCAATGTGGATAGAATGGCCACCAGGTGGATAGGTGAACAGGTGACTGGCTCATTTCCACAAGTTTGTGTTGCAGATCATAAGGTCATTTTCATTACAGAGGTCCAGTAGATTCCTCATTTCAGGAACAACTCAATAGCTTCTCTGCACAGTATGGAAGTTACCCAAATGCTGCTCAACATGCCCATTGAAGTTACCAGCACCAAAGAAAAGGTCACTGTCATTTGTTATTGAGGTTGTCTGCAAAAGAGTGTCATGAAGTGGATATTTCTTTTCATCTGGAAGTCTCGTGTAACGAGCATAGGCAAAAGTAATTAGGAAGACTTTCCTTCTCCCATGCATTCTCCACATATTGCAGCCTTTCCTAGTGGCACTTCCATTTTGTAGAATCACTAAGCGCAAGTGTATCATCATCCATTTGAACCCACTTCTCTCCTACAACAAAGTAGTACAGTTGCTGTACTGCTTTGCAAAACTAATCTGCGCATAAGTATCCTATAACACACTCTGACTACCTTAACCACTTTATTAACCCAAATTTCATCTAAAAGTATGCTCACATCATCTACTTAGTCTTTTTATGCTAATTTGTATGTGCATCCAACAGAAGATAAAGTTTTGGTCTGTTTCAACTGTAACATAATAGAAATGCAAGTTGTAAATGGAATAAAACAACACAATCCACATGTGTGCACATGTATGCTTGTGTTTGTGTGTGTGTATATATATATATATATATAAATATATATATATATATATATATATAAATTTATAAATGAGAGTGAAAAATTAGATATTAATTTAATAATACCATCAGTTTAACACCAAGTGGCTTATCACATAAAACCCAGGGAGACAATACAAATTTATACTTAAATATGATAGAGTTACTGCTGAGTGGTTAACTCTAGTGCTAAAAATAGCTCCTTCTTCTGGTATAACCACCAAAAGTTGTTTCCAATAAGAAATAACATTACATTCAACGTAAGGAAAGTGAAATACAATGAAAAAATAGATTAACCCCGAACAATTGTTTCATTATTAATATAATATGCAATTTTACTCACATATTTATCTATAAATCATCAGCGGAGGTTTGTCTTCGATACAATTTATTAGACCCTCACGAGCGTCAAATACCCATGCAGTTTAATCGATTGCATTCATAGTTGTGATTCAGATTCCCCGCCAAAAGCATGGTAAGACTTAGTGGAAACGAATACTGCATATAATATTTACTGTAGCATCATTAAATTTATAAATTTATAAATGAGGGTGAAAAATTAGATATTGATTTAATAATACCATCAGTTTAACACCAAGTGGCTTAGCACATAAAAAACCAGGGAGACAATACAAATTTATACTTAAATATGAGAGAGTTACCGCTAAGTGGTTAACTCTAGTGCTAAAAATAGCTCCTTTTTCTGGAATAGCCACCAAAAGCCACTTAGTGTTAAACTGATGGTATTATTAAATTAATATCTAATTTTTCACCCTCATTTATAAATTTATAAATTTAATGATGCTACAGTAAATATTATATGCAGTATTCGTTTCCACTAAGTCTTACCATGCTTTTGGCGGGGAATCTGAATCACAACTATGAATGCAATCGATTAAACTGCATGGGTATTTGACGCTCGTGAGGGTCTAATAAATTGTATCGAAGACAAACCTCCGCTGATGATTTATAGATAAATATGTGAGTAAAATTGCATATTATATTAGTAATGAAACAATTGTTTGGGGTTAATCTATTTTTTTCGTTGTATTTCACTTTCCTTATGTTGAATGTAATGTTATTTCTTATTGAAAACAACTTTTGGTGGCTATACCAGAAAAAGGAGCTATTTTTAGCACTAGAGTTAACCACTTAGCGGTAAATCTCTCATATTTAAGTATATATATATATATATATATATATATATATATATCATCATCATCATCATCATTTAGTGTTTGTTGTTCATGCTGGCATGGATTGGACGATTTGACCAGAGCTGGCACGCTGGAAGGCTGCACCAGACTCCAGTCTGATTTGGCATTGTTTCTACAGCTGGATATCCTTCCTAACACTAACCACACCGAGTGTGTAATGGGAGCTTTTATGTGCCACCAGCATGTGTGCCATTTGTGTGACACTGGTATCTGCCATGAATGTGATTTTACTTGGCTTGATGGATCTTCCTCTCAAGCATGTATATATATATATATATATATATATATAGGAAGAGAGAGAGAGTTTTTGAAATGATGCACAAATATTTAGAATAATAAGGTACTCAGAATGTTGGATGATTATATATATTTTTTATTTTCATATAATTTACACTTTTAGTACTTTCTTCCATTATCGGATTTATCAAAAAGTGGTTTAAAGTTAGATTTCTTGGCCTTTTTATATATAAAAAATTTGTGGGGTTTGTTAAGCAAGGGAGAAGAAGGAATAAAAAAGTTTTGAGAAAGAGGAGGAGGTAAAGAGGCGTGATGTAGTATACATTTATATTTATATACACAAGGCACACACAAAATAAATGAAATAGAAACACTCTACTGACCTGGGTTAGATAAGTATATATCCCAGTTTCCATTGGTGGGCTTAAGTTCATCACTCAATTGAGTCACATTACTCAGATCACACAACTTATCTTCAGCGTTGTACTGATAAGAGTTACATTCTATATATTTATGACAAGTCTTTTCACATTCCTTTAAGGTCTTATTGTTCAGCTGTGCTAAAGTAGCCTTGCTTGGTATGCCAATCGTTTTCATTGTAATAATCCCTTCATTGACTGAAACAAAATAGAAAACAAGGCATTTATTTTATGCACATCCACTCATCCAAATACACACACACATGCATGCATGCACACACATACCATACACGTACTTCCTAGAATATATTTAATACTGAAAAGCATAAGATGCATAATCATGTAAGTGGACAATTTGTAATAAGCAAAGAATTGATCCACAAAATGCTACCCTAATCAAAATTTAAGAGAGTTGTAGAAAATCTTGAGATTCTTTGCAAAAGTTGTGCCAATATTTAAGCTGCAAAGGTATGCTGGAAATGATCCAAGACACCGAGAACTACCATTTGATAGACAAGATCATAATGATGAACTGCAAATGGTACCAAATAGATTTTTGCATGGCCTGGATGGGTTTTAAAAAGGATTATGATATGCTGCTGCATACATGGACTCTGGAAACACTCGACAAGCATGAAATAATCAAGAACAGCATGCTTTGTTGAAAAACACATTTTTTACAGAAAAGATGTGTTTTCAACCAGCACTTAGCTGAGGTAAGAATGAGAAGAGGTATCTTCCAGGGAGATTTTCATTTAATTTTGCTAATCATTATGGCCTTGATCCCAACTTCTGTAGTTCTGCACAAAGCCAACAGAGAGAGTCTCTGTTTTTGCAAACAGTTTTAAATCATCCATCTTCTCTTCATGGATGATTTAAAACTGTTTGCAAAAGCAGTGACTGAAATGGAGAAGCTGCTTGGAATTGTAGAGACGAGGATATAGGAAGGGAATCCTGGATCTAAAAGCATGTGATTCTCACTTTGAAGCAGCAGAAAAGAGCAGATTGCAAAGGCATAAAATTGCCAGATGGAGAACAATTGGGAGACTTGGATGATGGTGGGTCTTGCACAAAGGAATGAAAGACAAGATCACCACTGCTTATTTGAAGTGCCTCAAAACTCAATGCAAGGAACCTTATGATGGCCATAAACATACAGACTGTTGCTGTAGTTCTTCCATTCTGCTGCCAATTACAATAGACATCTGCCAATAAGTCGCTAAACAAATCTGTATAAATACAACAGGTTACCATTTGGCTTAAAAGTTGCACCAGTGATTTTTCAACCGACTATGGATGCAATGTTAGTGGACTTTGAATTTGCAATTCCATATCTGGTTGATGTACTCATTAAAAGCAAATCCAGGGATCAACTCGTAGAGCAAATAAAATATGTATTTGAAAACATTGGGGGTTGCAGCTTTACTTTTGGTGAAGAAAAGTGTGAATTTCTCTTATTGAAAATAAGATATTTAGGACAAATCATTGACAGAAATTGATGTTGACCAGACCTGTTGGGAGTAGATGCAATTAAAAATATGCCCTCTCTGACAAATACAGTGACCTTACAAGCATTTTTAGGATTGGAAAATTATTACCAAAATTATATCCTAAATGTGTGTAAAGTAAGAGTTCCACTGAATAATCTGCTGAAAAAAGATATGAAATGGAATTGGTCAGAAAATTGTCAAAAGGTATTTGATGAATTAAAAAAAAATATTAATATCTTTGAGCCTGCAGAAGAGATTGTTGTAGCTTCAGATGCTTCTGCATACAGTATAGGAGCAGCAATGCTACATAAATAAAAAGATGATAACATGAATGTGGTGGTTCATGACTCACGTCCTCTGATATCAGCAGAGAAAAATTATAGTCAAATCAAAAAAGAAGCTCCTGCGATTATTTTTGCCATGAAAATCTTTCATAGATTTTTAAATGCTAGAAGTTTCCGTCTACAGATCAATCATCATCCATTATGATCAAAATTTAGGTCAAAGAAGGGAATCCTACCCATACTGCTAATAGGTTGCAATGTTGGGGTATGATATCATTAAACTATGATTTCAAGATGGAGTATATACCATCCAAGAGATTAGGTGACGCTGATTGTCTATCAAGACTGATTTTGAAAAATATATGCAACACAAATGTGAACCATTTCTCAATATGTGACAATGTATTGATATACGCATAAAGAGTCATAGTGCCAGCCACACTACAAAAGTGATTATTAAAGTAAATTCATATTGGTCACTCAGAAATTTCGAGAATGAAATCATTAATGAGAAGTTATGTATACTGGCAAAGCAATGAACCATGACATTGAAGAATCAGAGAATGCATGCAGGTGTGCCATAGCTGCAAAAGCCCCTACCACTAAATGGCAACCATAGCCAAAAAACAGGTGTTCCATAGGCCAGACTGCATGTTGATTACACAAGTGCACTTAAGGGTTCATATCACTTTGCTGTGGTGGACAGTCTTTCAAAGTGGCCAGAAGTGCATAAATATAAAAAGCCAATATCTGCGGTTACAATAAGCTTTTTACACAAATTGTTTTCCACATATGGTATTCTGGATACCATTGTGTCTGATAATGGAACTCAATTTACGTCAGATGAGTTCAGAAAATTTTGTAAAATGTTTGTCATCAAACATGTCACCACTCTGCTCTATCATCCTAGGTCAAATGGACAAGTGGAGCATTTGTTGACACTCTCAAGAGGGCATTGAAAAAAGTGAACAATGAAGTGATGGATGATTTTGTACTTCAACAATTTCTCAGAGTGTACCAAGTAACAGCTAATCCAAATACACCGCTGGGAGTGTCACTGGCAGAATTGATGTTTGCTAGAAAGGTCAGCTCTGTTTTTGATAAGCTGATGCTGAGTGAAAATAAAAAAATGGCAAACAATAAAAATACTTCAAGTAGGTGACAAAGTTTTCCTTAAAACCTTTATATATTAGTAAAGAAAGTTGGGAGAATGGTGTAATTATAAAAAAAATTGGAAGAATGATATTTCTAGTAAAAGGAAAAGATGTTGAAAATAAAAAGCATTAACCAACTTAAAAAAGATTCAAGGAAAAAACAGTCACGTGAAATGAAATCCTCATGGAAGTATTGTATGACACATTTGAGGTAGCAACAGTGAAACAATTTGATACTATACATTCTAGCACCAGAAAACAGATAAAAACGGAAACACAGGAAGTGGACCCTAAGCATAAGAGATATTAAAACTTGGAGTGTTCAATTCTCAAAAGGGGAGAAAATAGGAGAGACTGATTCTAAAAAGGTGAGATGTTGTGGAAGGATTTTAACCATTCCCCAAGTGACTAAAGGTGGACTGACTTATTGCTATAAAGTAAAGAACTGAGCAATTGGCAGTTGAGCTGGTAAGCAGTTCACTGTGAGCTGTGGTTGAGAGCTTTGAATCTATCTTGTGTAATAGTAATAGTAGTGTATCACGTATATCCTTTCTTCCCTCTTGCTTTGTTAATTTATATATCCAATATCAAAATACATGTTGGGTGCCACTTCAACCCACAAATAATAAAGAAGCAAGGTGAAAAAATAGATAAATACAACCCTCTTAAGTACGAAATAGCCTGGCTACAGAAAATGAAGATGGTGAAGATTGTGCCAATTATTGTTGGGTCTTTAGGGACAGTATCAGAAGGCATGAAAAGGAATATAAAGGAAATTGGAATAGAGTGCCCAGCAGAATAATCAGGAAAGTATTAGATAGATGAAAAGAATGGGTAGCATGGTACTGTAGGCTGCAGGTAGCTATGCATGCAAGAAAATAATAGTAATAATCTTTTTTTTTCTTATTCGCAATGAGTAGACAAGAACATTGGACATGGCACAGTGAAGGAAGTAAAAACAGAATTTTATAAAAGTGCATATAAAATGTAAAATAATAAAGAATTGAAAATTTCAAGCAAAGACAAATTTCCCTAAAGCAAGGGAAATCTTTAAGGGTTACTTGTGAAAACCCCACAATGCCACAATCAACCTTATCACTAAGATAAGTGCCCTGTCCCAGTCGTCTGTCCTCAATCTACAAGCTCAAAGCTGTCCTGTTTATTCAGACCATGCTTGCCACTCATATTCACATGTCTGCAAATTTTCTTGGAGATAGCACTTCTCTCCCAACACAAATCTTTTACAAGTGAAACTTGAAAAAGTTGATGGGAGCTTGGCTGATGATGAAGACATTCTCTCTTCAGCCCTTTGAATCTTGTTCAGCTTGTTACAAATTTTCACCAAAGCAAGCAGAGTTAAAATTGCCTGTTCTTTCCAATTAAAAGAAGGCAGTGAGAAGATCATAATGGACTCAACTGTCAGCAAAGCTCAGGCACTAGACAAGTGCATAGAGAACAGTTTCTTACTTTGCATGCATCTGTGATAGGCTCAGCTGATGGCACATCCATACCTACAGAGTTAATCTTGAACTGGCAATGTCCATCCATAGAACACCAAAATGGAATCTCCAATCGTCACACAATTTGAGCGTTGAGTGCTGTGAGACAGCAGAGTGTATTGACATTTCAGATGCCAAGCATCCTGTCCTGATCTTTGTTTAACTAAGGACTGTGGCTCTCTGAAAGAAACAATAAGTTTTTTCCACAGCTCATCTCTTGTACAACAATAACCACATAAGAGTTGTAATGATTGGTGATAGGAAGGGCATCCATCCCTAAAATTCATAACAAAATATAGGATATACACAACTACATAGATTGCATTACTTTTTACTTTTTCTGTTAATTTGAATGATGGATTATGAAGGACAACAACTAGTGGTGAGACATTGTACTGTCAAAGCCATGTCAACATAGAGAGATGAAGAAAATCCACACTCACTGCCTCTACTACCACCACCACCACCACTACTACAACTATTTGGGTTTAAGAAAAAAAAACAAAATTTCCTTTCTTACACACACACACAAAATACAACTGAAAACATGCATAAGGTGAACAAATGCTGTATGACAATGTCTTAGGAGTATTTATAGTTCTTAATATTAGTTCTCTTTTATAGGAACATGTCTATGTTTAGTGTTATAGATGAGCCTATCAATGTCTTTATAGCAATAGCTGTCCAAGAAATTCAAATAGAATCACAAATTTCAGAGGAAGAGGAGGGATAATTCATATGATAAAATACGAATAATAATTACAGTTTACTCGTTGGTAGTAATCTCTGCCCTTGGTTGTCTTTACTTTATTGGAGGAACTTGTAGCATGCCTTGATAAGGAACACTTTCCCATTTCTTTATCTAATTCAAATGATAAACATATTGGGACAGACAAACATTTTGCTGCACAGGCATTTGCTGTTAGATTTTTTTCCTTCAACATTACTTTCCCATATACATACAGAGCTGCATCTTTTACTTTCACAAAATGGAACTGGGCATCTACAATTAAAAAGGAGAATTTAAACCAATAAGCAATAACATCTACAACAAAAACAATAATTTTCCATCATAGAAATTAAGCCAAAACTTTGAGGTAGGAACTGATCAATGAAATTAGCTTCTACACCTGACCAGTATCATACCTTATTGATCCTGAGAGGGCAAAGTTAATATCAGCAGCATTTGAACTCTGAAGCTAAAGAGGCAGAACAGATGACACAACATATTTTGTTTGATGCTCAAACGATTCTGTCAATCTGTCACCCTTAATAACAACAATTATTATAATTATTATTAATAGTAACAATAATGATAATGGTTCCTAATTCAAAAAGAAAGCCACACACTGAGTAGTGAATATAAATGAAAATAAATCAACCTCAGTACTTGTTTTATCAACCTCAGAATTATAATAGTCATTTGGATTTGAACTGAAAATGTAAAAGGATTTAACTCACCATTTTACTATTTTGCAAAAGTTTGTCTGGGAAATCAAAAATCATTTCCCTTCCATCACCATCTAGTGAACATATAACTATGTAGTAAATATGGACACTCACTACTTAACGTAGCAAGCTAAGAAATTTTAATTCATCAAAATTTTACTTTTAATGAGATGAAAAAAAAGAAAAGTGATTATCTTTACAAGGCTTTCCCTTCTGAATTTTATGACCAAAATAAGATATTTTACTAATTTTAATCTCCTCCCCTACACACATACACTGAGAGTGAATCTTTAATTAATCATATCTTGGTTCAATAGGTAGTCACTTTGCTATTTGTTTTCCATGCAGGAAGTGGCCCTAGGTATTTTACCAAAGGTATCCTTTTACTACAAATAGGAATTAAGTGAGGCGAGTCAATGATCTGACTGACTGTCAGTGCAATTTACTTCATTTTATAGAAAGAGTTAGTGCCCTTGAAATCACACACTCTCATTTTTTTCTCTAAATATATTTAGCTATGTGTCTAAACAAGGCATACAGAATTAAGTATAATGAGATGGTACTTATATCTTTTAATAAGATTATCATGATAGAAACAGTTATGTAATGTTATTTTGCAGCCACTCTCCTTTCTACATTTGTGAGATTCCTGTGGTCTATGTTCAATATCTGCAGTTATGAGTCAATATGAATGCTTGATATTGTAATAAATATATAAACAGTGACCAACTATTGTTTACCATCATCACCACGATCACCTCAAGTGTCTTGTGGTGGCATTGAACCAAGCAACAGTTTATAGCAGAGGATAAGTTGTGTCAGATTTGTTAGCTTCTAATATAAAGTTTGACATTTAATGTGGAACCCCTATGTGAATGCCTAATATGTTATAAATATTAACAAAAGCTCTATCAATCACTCTCAACCATATTTAAAAAAGGTATTTCACATTATCTAGTGTAATCCAAAGATTTTCAGAAGATACAGTCTGCATGATTAAACTTGACCTAGGCAATGGGATTGGTGGATGTTCCAATCTATTGAGAGTTAATGGTGGGATAAGGCAATGACATCCTCAGGGTTGCTTTGGTCATCAATGACAGTGAATTGATAAGTTTGTTTTGGAAGACTTATTGCTCAGGGAATAACATTGGGAAACTTTTTGAAGACCTTGGCTTTGCTGTACTACCAAAGGGCCCTCCTGGTTCAAAATACGATCTACAGTCACAGAAGTGCTATGACAGGCCTCTTTCAGATGCATATAGTAAAATGAAATCATTTTACATGCACTCATTGCTGTGCTGTGAAGTTATGTCAAAAAGCAGTTGTTATGTGTGGAATAATTGCACCACACCTATCTTTATCTGGGCAGAGAAGGCAGTATTTCTGTGTTTAGTAGCAAAAGAGGTTGTGTAGTGGATGAGGTAGAAATGTCAGACTACAATGATTTTACTCTTTGGTCAATCTCTCAACTGCATTTGTATTTCACTTGTAAAGAATTTGAGGATGGAGAGGAAGCTACTATCTTCAAGGGAAATTATGTGAGAGTGGCAAAAATGGTTAGTGTGGATGAGGATTATTTGTAGCTCAGAGAACAATAATTGGAGAGGACACAGTGATCTTTGGAGTCCAAGGTAATCTTTGATGGCAGGTTTCTTGAAATGTTTCTGGACAGAGATTATTCTACATTCAAGAAGATTGTAACATTATCCTCATTTTTATATTCAATGTGTACATGGTACTACTCAGCTGCTGAAGTCATTTGAGGGCAGAATCAGCACATATTTCATCCTCACCTCTGGCACTACCAGTTACATCCCTCTCTCTTTCATTATCATCCCTGTTCATACTACTTTCCATATATTACCCCACTCTCTGTACTTTCAGTAGTTTCTCCTTCCACACTAGGCTACATATTACATCTGCCACACCTCATCTTCAACATCACTCTTATCTATTATTGTTCTCTACACACTCTCAATGACCCCTTCTCCCACATTTGTTTCCCCACTCACTATACCCACCCTGATGATCTTCTAACACCCATAACTTTCACATTTCACCATACTCTCACCTCCCTCCACTTTAAAACTCTATATATCACCTCCCTATTTTCTCATCTACTAACAAATATATGACATTGCTACTGTACTCGTCACTTCCTCCTTCCTGAGTCAATTCTATTTCTCACCTCTCTCTTCATACCAATATTTACCGGTAATCAAAGCTTCACCTTCTTTTATCACTCAAAACACCCACTTCTAGCCCAATCTCTTCCCACATCCTTATGAAATTACCCATCCTATTCTTCCTTCTTCACCCACAATCAATATTCTCCCTTATATTCATCATCTTTTACCTTGAGAGCAAGATCTAGTACCCTTCTATCACCAACTTTATGTCTCTTCCAGTTACTCTTACCCATCATCACGTAATATAGAGTAGCTGTGCAGCTTCTCCATAGTAAGACACCTATGCTTGTCACTCTATCATACCTTAACCTTCAACACACAGCACAAATCTACCTCTCACTCTCTCAAATGTACTCCCACTCAGCTGACGGGTATATTTGTTTCCCTTTCTTTATTTTGTGTTGCAAGTTATTGGTGACCTTACTAGCACCAAGGAAAAGCACCCAGTACACACTCTAAAGTGGTTAGTGTTAGGAAAGGAATCCAGTGATGGAAACCATGTCAAAGATGACATTGGGTTTAATGCAGTTCTGCAGTTAATTGGACACTGTCAAACTGTCCAACCCATGCCAGCATAGAAAATTGATGTTAAATGATGATGATAATGAGCACTAATTAGAGTATTAGAATAAATACTTTACAATAAGTAATCAGGCTCTTTTGGCCATCAGTTCAGATTAAACCAAGGTCAAATTTGGCTTTCAATCTTGTGGGGATGAATAAAACAATGTGCCAGGCAATTAGCAGTGTTCATGGTTTTGACTAAATGCAATCCATTAAAAACTACTGCTTTGTGCCTAAATCAGAAACCATTATTGTTATTAGTAGTATTATAATTATAGGTAGTTGAATGAAAGATAACAAGTGCATCAGAAGTCTGTATTAGGGGATTGCTACATTTTAGTAAAGAAAAACTCAGACATTATATTTACAGAGTTCTGGATGATAGCACAAAGTATGGTAGAGAAATTTCCTGCTAGAAGTTAAGAGAAAATCTATCAAGATGAGCTGTAGTATAGCTATGGAGATAGTAAGTTTTCTTGTCAGACATTAGGTACAAGGTAGAGTTATTTCTGGATGATTAAAAATTAACTTCACAACTAAACCTTGTGCATCCAAAAAATTACATAGACAGAGAGAACAAGAAAGAAGAAGCATATGTTACCTTTACAAGTTTCCACAATTGGAGACCATTTGTTGTCCTTTTCACATATTGACTTTAGTTTTTCTCCCTCTGGGCAAGTATAGGTCACTTCAGATTTATAGGTGGTGGTTTCATAGGACTTTTCTGCACCAGCAATGTCCTTTGGATTTCCACAGTCAATGTCTTTATAAGCTGAAATTGAAAACAGAAATTGATACCAATGGTGAATGTATATTTTGTGTGTGCCTTGCTAAATAAGCAGGAAAAGTGTTGATAGGAATTCCACATGAAGTACTCAGTGCAACGTATGGACATATGAGAAGTGCAGTGGAAGGTTACTGGAAAGTTAACAGAAAAGTTGTCTTTATATGTGGCAGATGTGCAGGAATAATAAACATTAAGGATACATGGGAATTGGATTTTCCAGGTAGCCCCCTTGAGGTTGTAAAAAGTGTCTGTTACATGGGTGAACTAATTAGCAGTGGAGGAGGATATTCTGAATGTATAGATGCTTGATTAAGATGAGATAAAGAAAGTCTAGAGAGCTATTACCTGATAGTGGTAAAAACTAAACTCAAGACATCAGAAACTCATGGCCTTGTGAATAAATTAAAAACTGTTGTTATTATTATTAGCTGTATTTAAGGTAGAGATATGGCAGAAATGTGTCCCTGGCAAGTAAAATGCTTAGCGGCATTTCATCTGTCATTACATTCTGAGATCAAATTCTGCCAAAGTTGACTTTGTATTTCATTCCTTGGGGTCAATAAAAGAAATACCAATCAAACACTGGAGTTGATGTAATCGATTAGTCTCTCCTGTAAAATTTCAAGCCTTGAGTCTAAGGTAGAAAGAATAATTAACAATGGTGGATAGAAAAAATCATTAGTGCATTAGAAGACTTTCAGTGGATTGCTGAATCCTGGTGAAGGACCTACAGCACTATGCTGTACAGAGTTTTGGATGGTGATGCATGGTACTGGTGAAAAAGTTAGAAATTAAGAGAAGACACACATAGAATCCTTTGGGTATGAGTGTGAGGTTAAGAAGGTTAGTTCACAACTCTGTGGTCCTGAGTGGAGTCTTGCTTATGTGGTTAAAAATTTACTCCACAAATAAGGATGAAATTTGGTAGATGAAAGCTATGTGGAAGCCTGCTGGAAGGAGAAACTTCCACATTTTTCCTACTTGATTGGTAGACTTAATCCATCATGCAATCTAATACTTGGCCCTTGGGTAGAATAAATGATGTCCACTCTATTGCAAGTATTTGGGAAGGTCTTTGAAGTGAGGATAGCTTCTGTTCTCCCTCCCCCCCCCATAATCACTGCAGAAATTGCCATAGAGTCAGCCAGTCCTACTCTGACAAAGACATTTAGCATAAAAATAAAACAAAATTACATAGACAGAGATAAAAAGAGAGAGAAGCTATTTGCATTACCTTTACAGGTAGAATCTAATGAAGTCCATTTGCTGTCCTTTTCACATTTTGATTTTAGTTTTTCTCCCAGTGGACATGTGTAGATCACTTTATCTCTGTAGTTGCTGGAAGTGCAGGATTTTGATGCACCAGCAATGTCTCTTGGTGGTCCACAGTTTATTTTATCATTAGCTGGAATTGAAAACAAAAATTGATATCAATAGTGTGTGCAATTTAGGAGGAGGGTGAAAATGAGGAGATTATGACAATGTTAAAACAAAACATTGTGTGAATCTATTGGAAGGAATTTGATCACACATACAGAAACATATATGTGTATAATTTTCTTCTATTTTTAATTATTTGAAGACTTTCTGTAAGAAGGAAGCTGGTATCTAACAAAAATACAAAGCTCCAATGTTGGAATGGAGATAAAAACACTTTTAGATTTTGAAATTAAGAAAAGTCTTGCCTTGTTGTACAGAGCCTGTCAGTATCACTGTTTTGTGGAACTTTCTAGTTGTTATCAGGATTTACATATCATCATTTAACGTCCGCTTTCTATGCTAGCATGGGTTGGATGATTTGACTGAGGACTGGCAAACCAGATGGTTGCACCAGGATCCAATCTGATCTGGCAGAGTTTGTACAGCTTGATGCCCTTCCTAACGCCAACCACTCCGAGAGTGTAGTGTGTGCTTTTACATGCCACTGGCACAAGGGCCAGTCAGGCTGTACTGACAATGGCCATGCTCAAATGGTGTTTTTTACGTGCTACCTGCACAGGAGCCAGTTCAGCGGCACTGGCTATGACCTCACTTGAATGTTTTTTCACATGCCACTGGCACAAGTGCCAGTAAGGTAATGCTGGTAATGATCACGCTCGAATGGTGCTTTTTACGCACCACCAACACGGAAGCCAGTCAGCTGATATAGCAACGATCATGCTCGGATGGTGCTCTTAGCACTCCACTAGCACAGATGCCAGTCATCGAATTTGATTTCGATTTCACTTGCCTCAACAAGTCTTTGCAAGCAGAGTTTAGTGTCCAATGAAGGAAAGGTATGCATAAGTGGGCTGGTTACACCCCTGGCATAGGCCACAGGTTATGGTTTCACTTGGCTTGCTGGGTCTTCTCATGCAGAGCATATTTCCAAAGGTCTCAGTCAGTAGTCATTGCCTCAGTTTGAAGGTAATACTTCACCACCTCATCCCAGGTCTTCTCCTCTGCAACCCAGTAGAGTATCTCAAACGTTGGTATCAACAATATTACTGCAAATGCATTGTGGGATCTATCACTAACTCTCACTCTAGAGAATGCACACTATCGAAAAATGTATGGCCCTCATAAGACATTTATCTATTCTTAGCTTGCTTAGTGACTATAAAATTACAGAGCATGTGACTCTGATCAATCCTTCTCTAAGAAGATCAATGCTAAATACAAGGGTTTACTGCTAGCTAAATATTTCAGCAATTGTTTTACCAGAAACATAGCACAAAGCAAAACTGCATCTTATGCAAGCTATTCTTGTGCTTGTGTCTCCTTCTCTGGCAAGTCTCTCACTCATAGGGGGTCTGTAGAACCAAGGGAACATCTTTCACTCACATCAGTGTCTCTATCCTTGTCATACTTTTGTGTTTGTTTTCAAAGGTAGCATCAAGGAAGTCAATGCGAGGTCTGATGAGAACACAGGAGCAGATGAGCTCTTGTTCATTTCACTCAAACTGAGCTGTGGTCATTGTGTAGACATTGCTCTTTAGTGCTATTGCTATTATATTATTTGGGTTGTTTCTTTCAGATATTTGATAGCCTCTAATAAACAATTCCAATTCTGTGCTCCCCCAGTTTTGAGACATCCTCAGTGTGATTGTTGGCCGTTTCCTCTTATAGAGAGAGATAGAGAGATAAAGTGATAGAGAAGACAGAGAAGTTGTGGAAAATTGTACAGATCTATGAATAACTGTACCTATGCATGGACAGAGAGATGGGAGAGAAAAGGAGAGGTTGTATAAATTGTGTAGATCTACAAGTGATTATCCTTTATATGAAATATGGAGAACAATGTATATATGTATGCTTGGGTATATATCTATAATTTTTCTACAGATATATTCCCTTGTACACACATAAATCAACTGACAGAGAGGGGGAGTGTGTGAGATTAAAAAAGAAAGAGAAAATTAAGTTTTTAGATTTGACTGAGAAGAGAAATCAAGAGTAATTAATCAGTGGAGTTTCAGAATAGGCTGCCCACATAAGATGGATTTTCTCTGTTTTGATTAGGATTTTTCAAATTTTTTGTTACCATGCACTTGAAAATGATGGGGGGAAGCTTTTATAAAAAAAATTTTGAAAATCTAGGATTTTCCCTTTCCCTCTACCCACCTTCCCATGGCCCTTGTGACAGATTCTTTTTCATTTTCTTTTTTTTTGTCTTTTTAGCACTATGTAAAATTCACTTTTCCTGTGATTGAAATACGTGTTCTCACATTCGACTTTATTCTTTGCTTCAAAACATCTAAATATGATTCTTGGCTCTGCATTGCTATTTTTTTCCTTTTGTTTTAGAGACAGACCTGAAAATGACGCCCCACTCAATGCCTGCTTCAAATCAATGTGGCTATATTTCTGCAACATTACCTACTTCTCTATTTAAATAACTGAAGAACAATTTAGATATGAAAGTTGCAATGGTGAAAATTATTTCAAAATTAAACCTGGAATGTATAAACACACATACACAGACAACATGCACACACACATACACAAAAGCAAATTCATAAATACAGAGTAAACAACATTTTTTATAAATTCCCTCTTTTTTTGCTGTTCATGTTGAATGGAAAACTTGAAAAATAATCATATTTCATTTAGTGTTGAAAAACAGAAAGGAGCAGAGCAAGAATTATAATGGTCATTGCTGTTGTGTTTCAACATTACAAAATCAAGGATTTTCATAAGATTTCAACATTTTATTGAAATAAAAAAATTTTTTCCCCATCATTTTTAAGTAAAGAGGGCAAAAATAATTTGAAAAGTTTGTCTCTGGGGAGGGGTAGGTGGGAAAAAAATCATAGATCTTCAAATTCTTTTTTCATAAAAGGCTACTCTACTTCATTTGAAGCGCATGGTAAAAAAATTTGAAAACTTTCTGTTCAAGTGGAGAAAATCCAACTTATGTAAGCAATCTATTCTGAAATTCCATCACTTTTTCTATATGATATATTGATAATTATAATTATTATATACTATCAATTTTGTACTCAACCAATCTTGCTATTTCTCAGTGCTTTTTCCAGGAGTAAGAAATGACATGTGAAAGGCTGGCATCTATAATTGTGTATATATACACATATATATATATATATATATATATATATATAATTATAAATGCAGAGAGAGAGAGAGAGAGAGAGAGAGAAAGACAGGCAGAGAAATGTAAATATGATCCAGGGATCCGAGTGTAGGAAGTTTGTAGGCTTCAAACAATAGGCTGCTAGTTTAGAGAACAAGCATGAAGAGTATGCAATAAAGCAAAATAACAATTTATTGGCATCATAAGTTATATACTTTTTCCCATATCAAATTTACAAGGAAGTTTGATAAACTGTATGACTCACTGGTAGCACTACTGCTGCTAAAAATGTGAATATAATCCAAAATTTAAAGGAGTGGAACAAGTAATATGTTTCTTAGTCAGCTGAAGCCCATTACATAAGTATTACATAACAAACTCTCCATAGTGTAGGTAATCATCAGGCTGAAATTACCTCACTAAAGTTTACATTGTTGTGAGGAATTACAAATAAATTGGAAAGTAAATAACCCCCCCCCCCAAATGAAGAAAGTAAGTTTAAACAACCAATGAATGTTTTGGTGTAAGGTGGAACTGAAATAATTGGCAAAGTGGGTGTGGTTAGGGGTCAAAGTGTAGGAAGAAAAGGAATGCAAAAAGAAAAGAAAAAATGCTATCATTATGGGGAATGTTTAAAAACGGCTTCTGGGTTCAGTTTGTTACATGTATGTGTGTGTGTGTATGAGTGTATGTGTATGAGAGTATGTGTGTATGAGCATATGTGTGTGTATATATATATATATATATATATATATATATACATACATATACATATATATATATATATATATATATATATATATATATATATGAGATGGGGTGTTTTCAGGTAATAAAAGTCTTATTAAAAAATGTTAAGGATAGATTGCAGTGGACCTCTAGTGTGATGTTTTCCAATTTATATAAGTAACGACATTGGTACATAATAATTATGTAATGAACTTCAGCTTCTTAAGAAACATATGTAGCTTACATATTAGCTGTTCCACTATTTTAAATTTTGGATAATGTATATATATGTGTGTGTGTGTGTACATATGCTCATACACAGACACTCATACACACACACATGCATGTAACAAACTGAACCCAGAACCCAGTTTTAAACTAATTACTTACTCTGTTGGGCTCCCTTGGTCAAACTGCCATATCAATAATAATAATGAACAAATGCAGTTAAATACAGCATATTACCAAAGCAGAAAAATTCAAATCATAAGTGTAGTTATTTCGTAAAACACTTAATATTTGCATCAATACTCAACGTGGAATTTGATTTTATCTAAGTGGTGTCATACCTGAAGATAAAGCATATTATATCATTATTTTATGATGTAATTACACTTATAGTTTGAATTTTTCTGCTTCAGAAATATGTGCTGTTCTGAAGTGCATTTCTCCATTAAGTGCATTGCATTGGGTTGTCCAGAAAGTTCATGCTGATTTATTGTAGCTTACCTTTCAACTTATTTTAGAACATGGTTAAGTCCATAAAATAGGATTTGACTACACCTCCATTTAGAACATATTGTGCAATGTACAATGCTATTCAATCTGGAGCATTTGTCATGTTAACAAAATTACTCCATTAATTTTGATATACAATGAAGTGAATGTGATATATTGATTAATGAATTTTATTGGTATATCATTTTTACCTTTCAGTGTTATATACAAGCCATATCTACATAAGCTAGAGTATTCCCTTGAACTGAGGTATATATGTATCTCTGTGTGCGTGGGTGTGTGTGTATTATAAACATACATATAATACATATGGTATATGTAGACGCATGCATGCAAACACACATAAAATTAAATGAATTACACTCCACTGACCTGGGTTCATGATATATATATCCCATCCATCTTTGTTGGGTTTAAGGTCATAAGTCAGGAGAGTCTCATTAGATGGAATACAGGATTTATTTGCTTCATGATACTCATAAGATTTACATCCTGGAATTTGAAGGCAAGCATGATCACATTCCTTTAAACTGATTCCTCCAATCTGATCAAATGTATCATGCCCTGGTATGGCAGTTTTTTTAAATGTTAAAACATCATCATCAGCTAGATAAAGAAGAAATGAAAGAAAACAAGAAAGGCATTTTATATTCACACACATTAAATATTATATAGCATCTGTTGCATAATTTGTTTTAAATGATGAAAAGGACGATGATGGTGATGATGATTGTAAGTGTAAGGATAGTTGCCCAGATCTTTGTGAGCTTCTCAACGGCAACAAACAAAGTAGCATGTACTTTTGCCAAGTGCAAAGACTTCAGAAGCCATGAGTGGGAATAAATTTGAATGTATTTTTTTTTCTTATAATCAGGCAACATTATCACAAAGATTCTGTGGTGCTTTCTGACCTGTGGACAGAACAGCTTTGTTTTCAAAAGTTATCTATTACCTTCCCATAATATCTTTTCTCTAACTGGTCCCTCATCAGTCACTATGTCATTGGATCCACAATGATTCTGAAGGATTGGGTGAGACAGCCAGTATGATGCTTGCACATAAAGCTTAGGCAAGTAAGTGGCCTAAGGTTTCTGCCAACTTGGTGGTTTTATTTTTGGCAATAAGAGTTGTTAATGTTAAAACAAAATATTTTTGGCAATATGATTCGTTCATATTACAGGAAAATATTTTTGTGCATATACATAAGTATGTACGTAGGTATGTATGTATTTGGAATTTTTAGTTCAAGAACAAAGGTTTGACTTTTGGCTAAAACATTACTGGAATTTCTAACAAACTATATAATATGCATAGAAACATACTAAATTACTTAGGTACACACAAACACACACATACATACATACACACACATGTGTGCATGAATAAATAAATATCATCATCGTCGTTGTCATTTAACATCTGCTTTCTATGGACTGGATGGTTTGACTGAAGACTTGTGAGCCAGAAGGCTGTACCAGGCTCAATCTGATCTGGCAAAGTTTCGATAGCTGGATGGCCTTCCTAACATCAACCACTCAGAGAGTGTAGTGGATGCTTTTACATGTCACTGGCACGAGGGCCAGTCAGGCGGTTCTGGCAACAACCACACTCAAAAGGTGTTTTTCACGTGCTACCTGCATGGAAGCCAGTCCGGTGGCACTGGCAACGATTGCGCTTGAATGTTGTTTTTCACGTGCCACCAGCACATGTGCCGGTAAGGTGGTGCTGGCAATGATCATGCTTGAATGGTGCTTTTTACATGCCACTGGAACGGAAGGCAATTCATGGCCCTGACGATGATTATGCTCAGATGTGCTTTTAACATTCTACTGGCATGAGTGCCAATCAGGCGGTACTATATCTATCTATCTATCTATCTATCTATCTATCTATCTATATATATATATATATATATATATTATATATATATATATATATATATATATATATATATATATGTATATATATGTAGACATATATGTAAGAATTTTCTTTTCTATGGCTTAGTTAAAAAGACAGAGACCACAGGTTCATGCTCTGGTTAATAAAGAGCAGGGTATTCTGAGTAAGCTTGAGCATACATCATTTTCCTGTTCCTGAAGATTTCAGATAAAACAGGACAGAAAAGTGGGCTTATCACTGTTCATAAACTTGAAAGAGTATATATGCTGAGTGAACCCGATTGCTCTCAAAAATTAAGTAAAAAACCGGAAAAATTATCCAGAACCCTTGTCTGGAACCAGATTGATCCCAAAATCTAATCAGTTTGTGCCAGTCGTGAGGTCAAACAAAGTTTCATCTGAATTCACCCTGCGGTTCTTGAGATATCTTGTCCATGGACAAACAAACAAACACAATTGAACACAATACCTCCGCCTTCACTAAGGCAGAGGTAATAATAATGGAAATACAAAGATTGTGGTCAATGAAGAGAGCAGACATGATACCAATAATAATTGGTGCACTTGGAAGTATCAGCACTCAACTACCAACATGGCTGAAAAAGACTGGTGCAAGTGTGAAAGAAGATCACCTACAAAAATCAGTATTGCTTGGAACTGCAAGAATTCTTTGCAGGGTTCTTGAAG
The DNA here is from genome assembly GCF_006345805.1 of Octopus sinensis. Lineage (NCBI taxonomy): Eukaryota > Metazoa > Mollusca > Cephalopoda > Octopoda > Octopodidae > Octopus > Octopus sinensis. The sequence continues at coordinate 21,739,724 of NC_043005.1, read as the reverse complement.
CATGACCAGTAAACAAGTATCACCTTAGTCTGCAGGCTGTGAGCAGCTGACACTTTCCATCATACCCAGCAAAATAAGCTGTGAGTTTCCATATTATTATTATTATTATTATTATTATTATTATTATATTATTATTATAATAATAATAATAATAATAATAATAATAAAGATAGAGAAATTAAGGCCAACAGACCAGATATAGTAGATAGAGAAATTAAGGCCAACAGACCAGATATAGTTGTCAGAGATCATGAAGAAAAAAAATGCTTTCTAATTGATGTATCAGTACCGGCAGATGACAACGTGTCTCTAAAAGAAATGGAGAAACTCTCAAAATACAAAGACCTGGAAATAGAGGTAACTAGAATGTGGAATCTGAAAACAGAAACAATTCCTATCATAGTAGGTGCATTAGGCATGATAAAAAAATATTCAGACAAATACATAACAAAAACACCAGGACTTACAAACACATATAACATACAGAAAATTGCACTACTAGGCACTGCACACATCCTACGCAGAACACTTTCCATACAATAACCATCAGAGCATCACAACAAATCACAGCACATACCCAAGGCACACAGAGCTGCGCTCGGTAGTGAAGCGAAAGCACGCTATAAAAATAAAAATAAAACTACTGAATAATAATAATAATAATAATAATAATAATAATAATAATAATAATAATAATGCTAGGGCAATTGAAACCAGCTGTATGCCCCCGAATAAACAAAGAAAACAAAACCTGGGAAGAAATCAAACCTGGAAAAGTAAAATTGAAAAAGAGATTGAATTTATGAGAGGGGAAATATCAATATTAAATGAACTAATATGTGGAAATGATGTAAGATCCAGAACAAGAAGAAAGATGAAGAGAAAATTTGGATCTCACCAAGAGAAGAACTGATATCAATAAAAGAAACGCTGAAACAAAAAGTCCAAGCAAAAGCCCAAAGAATACGAAGATTTGAGAAGAGAAACAAGTTTTACAAGCAAAATAAGCTGTTCACATCCAATGCCAAAAAATTCTACAGTGAAATAGGGAAGGAGAAAGTAACCGTTAAAGACCCCCCTCCCATGGAAGAAGTTCAAAACTTTTGGAAAAGGATTTGGAGTGACAAGAAGAGGTACAACATAAATGCAGACTGGATTATACAAACTGAAGGATCCTACCAAAATTTACAACAACAAGCATGGGAAGACATCACAATAGCAGACCTAAGAAAGGCACTCACGAAGACCCATAATTGGAAATCCCCCGGTAAAGATAGGGTGCCGAATTTCTGGCTCGCATCGCTCCCGTGCGCACACGGTAAGCTAGTTCAGCTGCTCAATGGAATTATGAGAGACCCAAAGAAAACACCTGAATGGTTAGCAAGTGGCATTACTTACCTACTCCCAAAGAATAACGAAACCAACCTTCCAAAAAACTATCGGCCTATAACCTGTCTATCCACCACATATAAAATCCTAACATCTATCCTGGCGGAGAAAACATATGCATTCATGGAGAAGAACGATATTTTCCCCATTGAACAAAAAGGGTGCCGCCGAGGCTCTTATGGATGCAAAGATCAACTGTTAATCAATTGTAGGATCCTTGAGAACTGTCACAACAAGCGCAGAAATCTCAGCACCGCATGGATTGACTATAAAAAGGCCTTCGACAGTATACCGCATCCATGGATCTTGAGATCGCTGGACATCTTCAAAATTTCCCCTGTGATTTCAAACTTCCTGATGCACAATATGTCGTTGTGGAATACGAATCTCCAATTATACCACTCTAATGGAGTACTTGCCTCAGAAAATATAAACATCAACTGTGGAATTTTTCAAGGTGACTCACTTTCACCTTTAATATTCTGCATAGCCCTAATACCCCTTACAAGTGAATTAAACAGAACAGGATATGGGTATAAAATTGCCAATAAAAAAATAAGCCATCTATTTTATATGGATGACTTAAAACTTTATGGTAAAGACAATAATGAACTTGAAGGCCTATTGCGCACCGTGAAAGCATTCAGCAATGACATCGGGATGGAGTTTGGACTTGAGAAGTGTGCCAAGGCCACTTTCCAAAAAGGGAAAGTGAAGACCACAAATTCAGTCGTGTTAGATGTTGACACAGTCATAAGAGAGCTTGAGCAAGAACAAACATACAAATATTTAGGGATAAATGAAGGCTCTGGTATTCAGCAAGCAAGCATGAAAGAGAAGATCAGGAAGGAATGTTATAGGAGAGTTCGTGCAGTCCTGAAATCTGAACTAAATGCACGTAACAAGGTGTTAGCTATAAATTTCTTAGCAGTTCCAGTTGTTACTTATAGCTACAATGTGTTGAACTGGAATATGAGTGAAGTAAAGAATATAGATAGGAAAATACGCAAGCTGCTGAGTTGTAATAGGATGCACCACCCAAAGGCAGACGTAGATCGCCTTTACCTTCCCAGAGCCCAAGGAGGTCGAGGCCTGATCCAATTTGAACTAGCTTACAAAACAACCACAATTGGACTGGCCAAATATCTCGAAATATCGAATGACTGGATGCTAAAGCTCGTGGAAAATCACGAGAGACGAAAGAAGCTTCATTCTATCATAAATGAAAGCAAAAAATTTGCTATTGATCTCGTGCAGGATACCCAAACTGAACAACCCGAGGGAAGTACGGCAACTATTGTTGCAAAGAAGGTGAAAATGATGGCAATGAAAAAAGCGCACGAGCAATTGGCTGATAGGTGGGAGGAGAAACCTCTGCACGGCAAATATGTGACCCGCAGCAAACAAGCTGATGTTGACCAGAAGCAAACCCATCAGTGGCTACGGAGCTCAGGGCTAAAAGCAGAGAGCGAAGGTTTCATCCTGGCTGCTCAAGATCAAAGCCTATTAACCCGGAACTACCAGGCCAATGTGATGAAAAATGGAGCAGACCCAAAATGCCGATTCTGCAACGACATGATTGAAACAGTGGACCACCTAATCTCTGGATGTAAAGTCTTAGCACCAGTGGAGTATAAGTTAAGACATGACAGAGTTGGCCAATATCTCCACTGGCTAATAAGTCGGCATTACAATATCAAAACTGCCGACAAGTGGTATAATCACCACCCTGAGGCTGTAACTGAAGGAGAAAGTGTAACCATTCTGTGGGACTTTCCAGTACATACAGACCGAACCATCAAGGCCAATAAACCAGATATTGTTGTGAAAGACCAAAACAATAAAGTTTGCATATTGATCGACATGAGCATCCCCTGTGATCATAATATCTCAGCGAAAGAGTTTGACAAGCTCAGAAAATATAAAGACCTACTCATTGAAATTGAGAAAATGTGGCATCTCAAGGCGGTTACAATACCAGTGATCGTAGGAGCACTAGGAATGATCAAGAAGGGAACCGAAAATTATATGAGAATGATCCCTGGCTTACCATCCCTGCAAGAAGTGCAAAAGATTGTCTTAACTGGTACATCACACATATTGAGAAGAGCATTGTCGATGTGAGAACTGTTGCTGCTCATGTATTTTAATTTAACTTTAAAAAAAAAAAAAAAAATGAACGAACTATTGAGTTTGGTTTAATGGCCTACCAATGTATACTATGAGTTTCTTTGCCCTAGGGGTCGGGAAGACACTCGGCAAGAAATGGAAGCAAATTTGAAAGAAGAAAAAAAAAAATAATATGTTTAAGAAAAGTAACAAGTATTTTCTTTCTTACACACACACACACACACACACACACACACACACACACACACACACATACAAATAAGCAATTGAAAACATGACACAGAAAAGTGTTCAAGATAAACAAATGCAGTGTGAAAAGGCCCTTACAGCATTTATATTTACTAAAATTACTTATTTCTGTAATGTGCTTGTCTGTCCTAGTAGTTAAACCTGTCAATGTCTTTACAGAAATGGGTTTCTATAAGCTATGAAGTACAAATGCAATCACAAATTCCAGAAAAAGAGAAATACAAAGAATAATTACAATCTACTCGTTGGTAGTAATCCCTGTCTTTGGCTGCTTTCATTTTCTTGGAGGTAGCTGCAGTCTCCCTTGATAAATAACATTTTCCACTTCCTTTAGTTATTTCAAATGATAAACAAGTTTTGTCAGACAAACATTTATCTGCACAGACTTCTGTTGTCACATTTTTTTTTCTCAACAAAGTTTTTCCAGGTACATCCAGAATTGCATCTTTTACTCTCGTAAAATAGATCTTAGTAACTAGAATTAAAGTAAGATTGAGACAAATGTAAACAACAAAAACAACATCAATAATTTCTAATATAGAAAGATGTACAAAAGTTTGAGATAGGAGCTAATTGATTAAATTGTACTTGACTTATGCTTGTTTTATCAACCACAGAAGTATGAAAGATGAAGTACATTTAGATGGGATTTGAACCCAGAAAGTGAAAAAAATGTAACTGAATATGACTTGTCATGGAGAAGATTATTGCCCATCTCTTAACTGATTTTGCAGTGTTTTGTCTTGGAAAACTAAAATTATCTCATATTCATCACCAAGTAAATAAATATTAAGAAGTTAATGTGGACATTCACAACCTCATGTAACAAGCTAGGAAATTTATTTCATCAAAATTACCCTTTTAGTGAGATGAAAAAAAAAAAGTGATTATCTTAAGAGGTTCTCTCTTCTGAATTTAATGACCAGAAAAAAATGATTAGCATAATGATTTTACCAGCTGTTGAGGGTGTAATTTTAATTAGTCATCACAACTTGGTTCAATAAGTAGCCATTTTCCTATTAGTTTTTGATGCAGAAAGTGACCCTGGATTGAATGGTGTGAGTTAATGATTCGGGTTTGATTCTCAGTTCAAGTCAGTTTACTTTACGTAGACAATTAGTGAGCTTCAGAAAGACATGAATTTCCCACAAACTCATGGCATTTCTAATTATGTTTGGTCATGTACTTAAATAATGAATACATAATTGATTACATTGCAATGGTAGTATTTATATTTTCTTGTAAGTTAGTTATGAGAGAAACAGCTATGTCATGAATTCTATGGTACCTTGTGGTCTATGTCTAGCAAGAGCAACTGTGTGTCAATGCGCATGTTTATTAATGTCAGATTACCTAATGTAATTCTAAGTATACCAGATCAAACTCGACTTGGGCAATGTAATTAGTGGGCATTACATGCTTGTAATTTAGAGGATTAATTGAGTGGAAGATCATTGATATTCACAGGTATATTCTGGGGTTCGATGAGAATGAGGTGGAAAGTTTGCTTCAAAGAACTTCTTGGACATGGAATGCTATGGCAACTTCCTGGAGCTCCTGGCAGTGTTATCAAATAGTTCAGTAAAACCAAGACAAAATCTAGTCATAGAAGTTCTGACAGACAGTGCTGTGCAAGATTTTCACAGTGGAACACATTAATTTTACATGTCAAACTGCTGCTATTATGTGTGGGACAGATCTGACTATCATTCAAGTCCATCATTACGATCACCTCACATCCTCCTTTAACTGAGCAGAGAAGTTCCTTTTCCTCTGTCTGCTAGCTATAGTAAAAGAGATTGTGTGATGGATGAGGTTGAAAGATTGGGGTTTTCCTCTTTGGTCAATCCCTAATCTGTACTTTTAAAGTTTTACTTGTAAAGGAGAGGAAGACATTCTCCTCTAGGGAAATTACTGAAAGCTACATGAGAGTGGATGTATCCTACACTGCATAAACCTGAATCTTAAAGATATTAATTGGAGAGGACACATGTCCTTAGAGCTCATGATGATCTTTGATGGTGGAGTTCATCAATTAGTTTTAGATAAAGATCCTTCAACATTCCAGAGAAATGCATCATCATTCTCATCTTTATTTTAAATGTATACATAAATACTAAATAGAAAACTGAAAGAAATGCTTTATGCTATGTATTCAGGCTTCTCATGTTTTCAGTTCAAATCCAGCTGGGTTGAGGAGGGTGGTCAGTTGGTTCTTTTTCCATTAGAAACCACTGTTATTATTTGTCTCATTATGATTTAGGATGGTGAAATGGATGACCATTAGAATATCATAAGTTTCAGATGATTACTGAGTTCTAGTAAAGAAAAATTCAATGTGTTATATTGTTCTGAGTTTTAGAGGATGAAACAAAGTATGGGCGAGATAACTGAAGTTAGAATTTAAGAGAAAAACTGCCTAGGTTAGCTGAGGTAGAGCTTTGGAGGTAATAAGTTTACTTGATAAGAATCTGGTATTGTCTCCACTTATGGCTGCATGATTAAAAATCTGCTTCTTGACTAAGGATTGAGAATGAAATTTGGTGGAAGGAAATTTTGCAGAAGCCTGTAGGAGAGAACACTCTTCCTCACTTGCTGCTCTTGTTTAGCTGGATTAATCCATCAACCAAATTAATAGAATTACCTGGCTCTTCAGTATCTTTAATGAAGCCCACTGTGTTGCAAGCTTTTAGGAAGGTCTCTAGTTTGAGAATAACTATCTCTGACCCACGGATAACTATCTCTGACCCACCTACCAATCAGAAACACAATGAAAATTTTCATAGACACAGTCTGACATAGACTTGGAACACAAAACTAAAAGAAAATTACGAAGATAGAGTCAAAAAGAGAACCTATTTACATTACCTTTACAAGACACTACTGGATCCCATTTCTTATTCTCTTTACATGTTGCCTTTAATTCTTTTCCATCATGACAAGTATAGATCACTTCAGATTCATGGGTAGTAGTATCATAGGATTTAGATGCACCAACAACATCTTCTGGTGCTCCACAGTCAACTTTTGTGACAACTGTAATTGATAAAAGAAACTGATGTCAGTTGTGAGTATATGTTAGTAAGAAGGGGAGAACGAGGAGATAATTACATATTTAGAATATAAGATATTAACTAAAATAAAATGAATCATTTGCACAATATACATGCATGCAGTATAGTAAACTGGTTATGATACATAGGGCAAATGTAGGAGAAATTATGATAAACACAATTTTATATCATTTGCTCCCCTTGTATATTCAACTATTGTGGTTGCTTAAATTGGATGAATTGGATGTTCCAAGCACAACTGGATGCCAAACCACAAATGAATCATCAAGGGAAAATTTTATTGCATTATATTATAGATATGGTGAAAAGAAAGAGGCTTGGAGAAGCCATTATGAAAGACTGCTGAATGTGGAGAATGAATGGGAGGAGGAGAGCCTGCCAAATATTGACCCAGTAGAGGGACCAGCTATCCAAATAGACAGCTCCCTTGTAGTTAAGGCAATTAAGGGTATGAAACCAAGTAAAGCCCCCGGCCCATCAGGTATCACTGCTGAGATGCTTAAAACAGCTGGTTATGTGGGCTATGGCCTAGTCACCCGCATTGTAAACCAGGTAGTTCATAATGGAGTCATACCCAATGACTGGCGTAGCAGCACCATAGTCAACTGCTACAAGGGTAAGGGTGATGCTCTAGATAGAAATAACTACAGGGGTATTAAACTGTTGGATCAGGTGATGAAGGTCACAGAGAGGGTCATAACCCATCTCATTAGGGAGAGAATTTGCTTAGATGAGATGCAGTTCGGTTTTGTGCTGGGTAGAAGCACCACTGATGCTATATTCCTGGTCCGACAACTGCAGGAGAAGTACCTAGCTAAAGATAAACCCCTCTACATAGCTTTTGTGGACTTGGAGAAAGCCTTTGACAGGGTTCCTCGATCCCTTATCTGGTGGTCGATGCAGAAACTGGAGATTGACGAATGGCTAATAAGGGCTGTACAGGCTCTATACAGAGAGGCTGTCAGCAAGGTTAGGATTGGCAATGAGTATAGTGAAGAATTCCGGGTAGAAGTAGGTGTACACCAAGGCTCAGCCCTCAGTCCCCTTTTATTCATCATAGTCCTCCAGGCAATAACAGAGGAATTCAAAACAGGTTGCACCTGGGAGCTCCTCTATGCTGATGACCTGGCTCTCATAGCAGAATCACTACCGGAACTAGAAAAGAAATTTCGGGTGTGGAAACAAGGGTTAGAATCAAAGGGCCTTAGAGTAAAAGTAGCGAAGACCAAAGTTATAGTAAGCAGAAAGGCAAACTCAGCACACCCCCCATCGGGCAGGTGGCCCTGCTCAATCTGTAGGGAAGGTGTAGGTAGAAACTCCATAAGATGCACCGAGTGTAAGCTATGGACGCATAAGAGGTGCAGCAACATCAAAGGGAAATTAACTGATAAGATAGCTTTCATGTGCGGCAGATGCACAGGGACAATAGACACCACAAATACTCAGAAAACAGATTCCATCACACTCCAGGGGGAGAAACTAAAAGTAGTTGATAGTTTCTGCTACCTGGGTGACCAAGTTAGTAGTGGAGGTGGATGCTCAGAGAGTGTCACCACTAGAATACGAATAGCCTGGGCAAAGTTTAGAAAGCTCCTACCCCTACTTGCGACAAAGGGTCTCTCACTCAGAGTGAAAGGTAGATTGTATGATGCATGTGTGCGAACTGCCATGCTTCACGGCAGTGAAACATGGGCTGTGATTGCAGAGGACATGCGTAGACTTGAAAGAAATGAAGCTAGCATGATCCGCTGGATGTGTAATGTCAGTGTGAATGCACGACAGAGTGTAAGCACCCTGAGAGAAATGCTGGACATAAGAAGCATCAGATGCAGTGTGCAAGAGCGACGCTTGCGATGGTATGGTCATGTACTGCGGATGGATGAGGAGAGATGTGTGAAGAAGTGCCGCTCCCAAACAGTTGAAGGAATCAGGGGGAGAGGTAGACCCAGGAAGACATGGGATGAGGTAGTCAAGCATGACTTCAGAGAGTTGGGCCTCACTGAGGCAATGGCGAAGGACCGAGATCTCTGGAGATGTGATGTGACTACAAAGACCCGGGATGCTTCCGGCTCCAGTTCCGCATAGACCCTGCCCATTCAAAGTACCTTGGATCCCAGAACGTCTTGCTGTGCTTGAGGAGACCTGTTGAGCCAAGTGCATGTACACGAACATCGAAACAAATATCAATGGAAACAGTAGTTGTGATACCTGTGTTGGTGGCACATAAAGAGCACCATCCGAACGTGGCCGTTGCCAGCACCACCTCGACTGGCTTCTGTGCCGGTGGCACATAAAAAGCACCATCTGAACATGGCCGATGCCAGCACCGCCTTGGCTGGCTTCCGTGCCAGTGGCACGTTAAAAGCACCAACCGATCGTGGCCGATGCCAGAACCCCCTGGCACCTGTGTAGGTGGCACGTAAAAAGCACCCACTACACTCGCAGAGTGGTTGGCGTTAGGAAGGGCATCCAGCTGTAGAAACACTGCCAGATCAGACTGGAGCCTGGTGCAGCCCTGGCTTCCCAGACCCCGGTCGAACCGTCCAACCCATGCTAGCGCGGAAAACGGACGTTAAACGATGATGATGATGATATCAAATGTGTGGAGTTGTAAAGTTGTTAGAAGTAAACTGAGAGAAGTAGATAGAGAGCAAATGCCTGAAAGAGACAGACAGAAAGGGAGAGGGGTAAAAAATAAGAGAGGCCTGTAATCAATGAAAAGAGAAAGGAATAACTAAAATGGACAACATTAAATAGGAAAAAAATGTAAAATATATAAATATAAAATAATAAAATAAGTTGTAAATCTTGGAGCTAGAGAGAGATATATAGAGAGAAGCAAAGTGAAAAAGTAACAGAGAGAACCTGGCAAAAAGGAAGGAGAGTAGGGAGAGGAAAAAGTGAGAGACAATGTGGAAGGGAGTGTTTTGTAAGCTTTTATCCATTACTTGTTTCAGTCATTGGAATGTGGCCATACTGGGGCACTACCTTGAAGGGGTTTTAGTGAAATGAATTGGACTCAGTAATTATATTTGTGAGATACTTATTCTAATGCTCTGTCATGCCAAACTGCTAAGTCGCAGGGACATAATCCAACCAACCCCAGTTTCTCAGCAGAGGTGGGGACAAAGACAAAACACAAAGACACACACATAATAACATGCTTAGGATGTGGTAAGGATCATATTGGACAAATAATAAATACTTTATGTCAATGAACAAACCAGCACAGAGCACAAATTAAAATAGGGGAACATAGAAAAACAGGACCCAGAGAACATTTGGATGCATGAACAGGTTACGAAAAACCTAACTTTTTAATTTTCCCTCTCAATAAATTTGGTGATAATACAAGTATATGCTAAAACATTAACAAAGAAATGTTCTTCATTATGAAATACTGACAACATTATAATTTCTATGGTGGAGAAAAGGAGACAACAACAACCATCGCAACAATAATGCAACCCTTACTGGTACCACCACAACAATGACTGCTGTGGAGTATTCTGACACTTTGAAATATATTGAGTGAATATGAACACTGACCTTTGAAATTTACTCTCACTTTTTTGGTTTTCTATTCTGGAGGCTCTATTAGAGTGCTAATTAGTCGTGGTGTATTATCCTATTTATTTCTTCAAAATATATATAGTAAGCAAGTGTCTGATCCATGCAAGAATGGAAAAGTGGATAATTCATGCACATATATATCTTTAACATAATATGTGTGTGTGTGTGGTGTATATATATATATATATTATATATATATATATATATATATAAACACACACATGATGTGGTCTGCTGTGGCGAGAGTCATTGACACCCCTGGGGGAGTGGAAAATGGACTAATGAAACTCTTATAAAGAGTAGAGGTTGGTGGAGGTCAAATAGAGAGCGTTTTGGTAGGCTTGTGAAATACATTATGTGAACACATTGATTTGGAAATAGGAAACAACATGCTGTACTGCTTGACATTTAAATAATAATAATAATAATAATATAATAATAATAATAATAATGTGTACAGTGCTCAGGTGCACTACAACTCATCTAAAGTGTATATATAATCAGGTGTAGTTTCGGTGGATTTCGGAAAGCATGAGGGCCTTAAAGGATGCAGTGTCATGGCAGTCAACAACTGACAAAGTCAGTTTATTCTATGCTTCAGCAACTCTGAGCGTGAAAAAATGTTTCCGAAAGTCATGGGAGCTGTGTTGTTTTCTGACTTTGTAGGCATGTCCACGTGTGTTAGACACATGTGCCAGAAGTTCCAACATGGACATTTCAGAGTTTTGGGGTATCAATCTGAGGACAGTACAATCTGAGAACATGTATTGAGAGTGATAAAAATCAAACATCCAGTCAACATCATGGTGTTTGGAGTGATCACTAGTGATGGCAATGTTGTGCCTCCATTCATCTTTCCACAAAATCAAAAACAAACTATGCACACATGCAAAATTAAAAGTATAAAATGGTGACAATTTACCCATTGCACCCTATATATGTGTGTGTATATATATTTCAAAATGTAACCACATATGGATCGTTGGTGATTTTTTTCTCCTTCATTTTCTCTTGGATTTTTTTCCCATCTCCTGTTTCTGACATAGAGATTTGCTTGAAACGTAAAACTACCTTTCTTCCTTCCCTAAGTGTCTGCTAATACTTTGCATGCACCACATTCTCACATTGTTGTTTTTTCTTGTTGAGTTTGGTTTTTTGGATTTACTATATATACATATACATGATGGCAGCCACCAAGGAGTATGTCATCCTGATGATAGGGACATTACATATATGGAAGTTTTAATGTTTTTTACCCTGACCGGTAGTGTACCCATGAAATGGCCATAGATGGAACACCTTCCTATTTTTTGGATTCTTTTTATTTACTGTTCTTAAACTTGATGTCTTGTGTCACTTTGATCTCATATTTTAGGTGTATTAGAAATTTTAGACAATTTAGGTGGTCTGCCATTTTGAAGATTGACATCTTTATTCCTATATTTATCAACCTCTCATTCGTTTTGTGCCCCCTATATTTATCAGGCATAACTTTTTACATGTAATCCTTATTTATATGTAATCTTATATGTATTTTTATATATTTTTATATGCTTTTATATCTCTCCTATATTTTTATGTATGTTTGGTTTTATTCTTTATACCCTTGGAGAATCTTTAAGCCTATACATGCATGATTTATGTTGATGTATATAAATATATATGATTTAATTACATTGATTGAATATCTTTGCTTATGCATTTGGGAATTTGGTTGACTGCCTAGGATTTGCATTTTCATTTTCCTCTACTTTATTCGCATTGGATCTGTGCACTTTGTAAATAGCCAATACTTTCTATAACATACTTAACATTATATGTGGTTCGCCATAGTTTAGCAACCATTATATCAGCCTATGCCCCTCAGCCAGGTACCCAATGGACAGAAAGATCGATTCTATGACACCCTACTGCAGACTACCTCGTTGATGAACGACAGTGACCTTCTTTTTGTGGCTGGTGACTTCAATGGACATGTTGGACAACATGCAGGGGACTTCCATGGCATACATGGAGGCTATGGCTATGGTTCCCGCAATGAGGAGGGAACTAGGCTGCTGGAATTCTGTGATGCAAATGATCTTATGGTTTGCAATACTAACTTTAGGAAACCTACCAGCGACCTAGTCACTTACCGATTGGGCCAACATACTAGCCAAATTGACTATATCCTTGCCAGAAAAAGGGAAAGATGGTTGCTTATAAATGCCAAAACCTTCCCAGGTGAAGAATGTACCCCACAACATAGACTGGTAGTTAGTGACTTTAGGATCAGGACTAAGTGGGCACCCAGAAGATGACCAACTAGAAAAAGAAGGGTCTGGAAGCTTAAAGATCTTGCGAATGGACAGAGATTTAGAAACATATTACTCAAAGCCTTTGACGAAATAGAAGAGGAAATAGCTTCACATAGTGTAGAAGACAACTGGAGGTTTCTACAGGACAACCTGCTGAGAGCCACTGACCAGATCTGTGGATGGTGCAAAGTCCCCTCTTGACCCAAAATAATGTAGTGGTGGAACAATGTTGTAGACAGGGCTATTGATGAAAAGAAACAGGCTTGGAAGGACTGGAAGAACAGTGGTAGCAGGGATTTGAATCAGACTGCTGGAACAGAAGCTAGGAGACAGGTTTACTTAGCCAGAGGGGAAGCAGATAAGAAAAAATTTGCCAATGTTCTGCGCTGTGAGGATCAAAGACTTGAGGTATTTTGTGCTGCGAGACAGTGTGTGAGAGAGAATCGAGATGTTGTGGGAGAGAAATGTGTCTGCATGGATGATAGTTCTCTTGCGCTAAATGGGGCTGCAAAGAGAGAGGTTTGGAGACACCATTATGAATAAAGAAAATGAATGGGAGAAAGAGAGTCTGCTGAATGTCGACCCAACAGAGGGACCAGCTATCCGAGTTGACAGTTCCTTGGTAGTTAAGGCAATTAGAAGCATGAAGACAGGGAAAGCCCCAGGCCCATCAGGAATTACTGCAGAGATGCTCAAAATATCTGGTAGTGTCGGCTATAGCCTAGTCACTCGTATAGTTAACCAGGTGATACACGAAGGAGTCATACCCAATAACTGGCATAGCAGCATAATAGTCAACTACTACAAAGGTAAAGGTGACGCCCTAGATACAAATTATTACAGAGGTATCAAGTTGTTGGATCAGGTAATGAAGGTTACGGAGAGGGTCATAGCCCAACTAATTAGAGAGAGAGTTAGTTTAGATGAGATGCAGTTTGGGTTCGTGCCAGGGAAAAGCACCACTGATGCCATATTTCTGGTAAGACAGCTGCAGGAGAAATATCTAGCCAAAGATAAGCCCCTGTACCTGGCTTTCGTTGACATGGAGAAAGCCTTCGACAGGGTCCCCCGATCTCTTATCTGGTGGTCAATGAGGAAACTAGAGATAGATGAATGGTTAGTGAGAGCTTTGCAAGCCATGTACAGGGACGCTGCTAGTAAGAAGAGGGTTGGCAACGTACAGTGAAGAATTCCAGGTAGAGGTAGGGGTCCACCAAGGTTCAGTTCTCAGCCCCCTCCTATGTATCATAGTCCTCCAGGCAATAACAGAGGAATTCAAGACAGGATGCCCCTGGGAGCACCTCTATGCTGATGACCTTGCTCTAATTGCTGAGTCACTATCAGAACTAGAGGAGAAGTTTCAAGTGTGGAAACAAGGATTAGAATCAAAGGGCCTTAGAGTCAACGTAGCTAAAACCAACGTCCTAATAAGTAGGAAGGCAGGCAAACCACAAATCCCTTCAGGTAGATGGCCCTGCTCGATCTGTAGTAGAGGAGTAGGCAGAAACTCTATAAGATGTACCCAGTGTAAGCTATGGACACATAAGAGGTGCAGTAATATCAAAGGAAGGCTAACTGGGAAGATAGCTTTTGTATGCGGCAGATGCTCGGGTGCAATAAACACTGACAATGCGCAGAGAACAACTTCCACCACATTCGAGAGAGAAAAAATCTAGAAGTAGTTGATAGCTTCCATTACCTAGGTGACCAAGTCAGTAGCAGGGGAGAGTGCTCTGGAAGTGTAGCTGCTAGAATAAGAATGGCTTGGGTAAAGTTCAGAGAGCTCTTACCCCTACAGGTGACAAAGGGCCTCTTGCTCAGAGTAAAAGGTAGACTGAAAGACGCATGTGTACGAACAGCCATGCTACATGGCAGTGAAACATGGGCTGTGACTGCTGAGGACATGTGTAAGCTCACAAGGAATGACGCCTGTATGATCTGATGGATGTGTAATTTCAGTGTGCATACTAGATAGAGTGTAAGTACCTTGCGAGAAAAGTTGGACCTAAGAAGCATCAGATGTGGTGTGCAAGAGAGACGACTGCACTGGTATGGTCATGTAGCGAGAATGGTTGAGGATAGCTGTGTGAAAAAGTGCCACACCCTAGCAGTTGAGGGAACCTGTGGAAGAGGTAGACCCAGGAAGACCTGGGATGAGGTGGTGAAGCACAACCTTCGAAAATTAGGCCTCACCAAGGCAATGACTAGTGACCGAGACCTTTAGAAATATGCTGTGCGTGAGAAGATCCGGCAAGCCAAACGAGGCCATAACCTCGTGCCCTGTGCCAGGGGCATAACCAGCCCGCTTGTGTATACCTTTTCCTTCTTTGTACACTAAACTCTGCTTGCGAAGACCTGTTGAGGCAAGTGAAACTGAAATCAAAATCTAAGTGAAATTCGATGACGGGCACAAGCACCATACAAGCATGATCGTTGACTGAGCAGCTAACTGGCTTCTGTGCCAGTAGCACATAAAAGGCACCATTCAAGTGTGATCGTTAGCAGATTCACCTTACTGGCACTTGTGCCCCATGCTAGTAAAGTGCTAAGAGCACCATACGAGTGTGATCGTTGCCAGAGCGGCTAACTGGCTTCCATGCCGGTGGCATATAGGAGGCACCATTCGAGTGGGATCATTACCAGCATCACCTTACTGGCACCTGTGCCATTGGCGTGTGTAAAAATTCAAGCGAGGTCGTTGCCAGTACTGCGTGACTGGCCCCTGTGCCGGTGGCACATAAAAGCACCCACTACACTCTCAGAGTGGTTGGTATTTGGAAGGGCATCCAGCTGTAGAAACTCTGCCAGATCAAGACTGGAGCCTGGTGCAGCCATCTGGTTCGCCAGCCCACAGTCAAACCGTCCAACCCATGCTAGCATGGAAAGCGGATGTTAAACGATGATGATGATGATATATATATATATATATATATATATATATATATATATATATATATATAGAAAGTTGGTCAAAATTGATGTTAACTTGAATAGTGCCAAATACACCCAGTTGCTAAAGGACAATATGATACCAGACTTGGATGAAGGTGAGATTTTTGAGCATGGCAGAGATTCATGCTACAGATCACATGCAACACAACAGAGTCTGGCTGATGAAGGTTTTACTGTATTGAAAGATTAGCCAGCTCAGAGCCCTGACTTAAATATCACCAAGCAAATATGGACAGAACTAAAGTGAAGAGTTTGTCAGAAGGATCCACGCAATCTTGAAGAGTTGTAGGAGCTCATATCTGTGAAGAAGGCAAAAGATTTGTATGCATCTTCCCAGGTGCAGTGAATAATTGCTTCACTGCACTTGGGAAGAGATGCGTACACAAAATATTATCAATGTACAGTAACTTCTTGAAATGAACATTATGTAAAAAAGTTTCATTATGTACATTTGTCTGTTTTAAAACACTGCATCATGATAAGTTATGTGTGAATTTAAGGGCCTTAAGGTTAACTAACTACACCTTAGTAAGCAAGAAAACAAACAGGACACAACTCACTTCACTTAGGTGGCCTTGTTTGATTTGGAGCAAAGGTGTAGATAGGAGCTCCATACTGTGTACCCAGTTTAAGCTATGGTCATACAACAGGTGGAGTAGATTAATAGGAAGGTTATCAGAGAAGGTAGTCTTTGTGGAAGATGTACAAGATCCATAAAAACTTGGAAAATTGATTCTCTCAAATGCCCTGATGACTCATTAGAGGTAGTTGATAATTTCTGCTATATAGGGGACCACATAAGTAGTGGGGGAGGATGCAAGGAGTGCATGATAGCTAGAATAAGAATAGGATGCAGGAAATTTAGAGAGCTGTTACCTTTGTTGGCTATGAAAGTTTTCTCTCTCCAAGTGAAAGGAAGAGTGTATGATGCATGTATATGGTCAGCAATCCTATATGGTAGTAAGAACTGGGTCTTGAATGCGCTACATAGTAGTGAGATATGGGCCCTGAGGACATGTGAAGGTTAGAGAGGAATGAAGCTAGTATGCTCTGCTGGATGTGTAAGTGTATATGTTTGACCTAGTGCTAGTGTTCTGAGAGAGAAGTTAGGCATAAGAGGAATTAGATGCTGTGTGTAAGACAGAAAGTTGCACTGGTTTGGTCATATGCTGTGGATGGATGCCAACAGCTCCATAAAGAAGTGCCAATCTCTCAAAGTAGATGGGACACATGGAAGAGATGGGTAGACATGGGACAAAGTACTGAAGAATAACATCAGGACACTGAGCCTTTCAGGTGAGATGTCAAAGGACCAAGATGCCTGGTGCCTTGCTGTACTCAAGAAGACCTGTGGTCCACAGCAGAAGTGTTAAGGCGAGTCCCTTTGGTGAAAAGGATTAGCCTGCAAGAATCCTGTGCTGGTGCCACATAAAAAGCATTAGTGCTGGTGCTATGTAAAAGTGCACTTGTTGGTGCTATGTAAAAAAAACATGCATGCTGTGCCATGTAAAAGCATCCAGCACACTATAAAATGGTTGGCATTAGGAAGGGCATTCAGCTGTAGAGACTATGCCAAATCAAACTGCAGTCTGGTGCATCTGTCCAGCTTGCCAGCTTTAGTCAAGCCATCCAACCCATGCCAGCATGGACAATGGATGATTATAATGATATATGTATATATATATATATATATATATATATATATATATATATAAGGGTGTTGTTGATGATGATGATGATATATATATATAAATATATATATATATCATCATTGTCATTACCCTTTAACATCTGTTTTCTGCACACATACATGCATTTATATATAAATACACACAGACATGCACACAATAAAGAAGGTGGAAACACTCTACTGACCTGGATTAAGTATGTAAATATTCCAACTTGCATCATTAGGTTTAAGTTCATTACTCATCTGAGTCGCATTACTCAGATCACACAACTTATCTTTCTCATTGTACTGATAAGAGTTACATCCTGCATAGTGATTGCAAACTCTGTGACAATCCTTTAATTTCACATCCTTAAGACGTCCTATCTTAACCTTCTTTGATACGCTAACTTTTCTTAACATGAAAGGTTTGTCATCAGCTGGAAAGGAAGAAAAACAAAAGAAACATATTTTATAGTCATCCACCAACTTAATTACAAATACACATCACATGCACCACACACATATATTGAATATTGAAAAGCATGTGGTGCATGATTTTTTTAATTTGATGTTCCATTAATAAACTAATAACTGATCTACAAAATTATATCTTTATCAAACTTCATCTATGTTACAGAACATTTAAAAAACTTTTTTTTAAAAGCTTGTTTCAATACATAGGGTGCAGACTATATTTGTACACATCTCCTCTCATGGTGTATTTTTGTAGGGCTGACAATCTCTTAAACAGATCATGTGCTACGGCCATTTAATCTTAAAGAAAAGCAGTCCATCAGAAGACAGATGTACAAATGTATTACCTACAACTGAAACATTGAGACAAGCTTTTGTTTATATGTCCTGAGGCACTAGAATACATAGTTTTATGCTGAAAAATAATTTTCTGGATGGACTGTTTTTTATAGAATATTGCCCATTTATAAAACAATGCATCAGATGATTTTCCAATATTTTATTCAAAATTTCAATAGCTAGTACTTCTACATAATTGTCTATAAAATAATGATAATAATAATCATTTCTACTAAAGGCACAAGGCCTGAAATTCTGGAGGAGAGTATAAGTCGATTACATGGACCCCATTACTCAACTGATACTTATTTTATTAACTCCAAAAGTATGAAATGTGAAGTTGACCTTAGTGGAATTTGAACTCAGAACATAAAGACGAACGAAATGTTGCTAAGCATTATGTCCAGCTCACCACCTGAATAATAATAATAATAATAATAATAATGGGACTATGAAATAGAGAATACGAAGCCAGACATAGTCTTAACTGAGAAAGAAAGCAAACAATACTAGATCATAGATATAAGTCCAGCTGACAACAAGGTATGCGATAAGGAAGAAAGAAAAGTTAATAGATATGACAGGTTAGCTTGGGAGGTTAAGCAGTTGTGGTAGTAGTACCAATAATTGTCAGAGCCTTGGGAACAGTGAATAAAAATCTTGAGAAGAACAGCGAGTAAAAATCTTGAGAACAAATAGGGGTTGCAATAAGGGTAGAGCACTTGCAGAAAGTAGTACTGCTTGGAACCGCTTGAATACTCCGGATGGTGCTTGAAAAATAAGGGGTATTACTTCAGTTCACTGGTAGTGAACAGCTGGCACCATAGTACATCTCCAGAGTTAGAAGCTGTGCAAAGTCAATAAATAATAACAATAATTATTATTATTATTTCAAATTTTTTGCCACAAGGGCAACATGAGGGAGGTGGGGATTAATCAATTACATTGACCCCAGAGTTCAGTTGGTATTTATTTTATTGACCCCCAAAACGATGAAAGGTAAAAATCAATCTCAGTGGAATTTGAACTCAGAATGTAGCAACAGGTGAAATACTGCTAAGCATTTCATCTAGCATGCTAACACTTCTGCCAGCTTACCGCCATGATGATGATGATGATGATAATGATGATGACGATGACGACAATGATGATAATGATGATAAATGCCCTGATGCACTATTAGGCAATGGCTCTCGTGGCTTCTGACCGTAACTGATTGGAAGTGCTATCATGCACATTGTTTTGTCTTGGTATAAAAGATGGGCTATAGCAAATATTCTGCTCAATACCACTGATTTGCTTGTCAGTTGTTTGACCGTAACCAGTTGAGCATGTCCCTTAGTGGCTGACGATATGTGCATCTCTGATCATGAGCAGAAGTAGTAGGGGAGCATCATAGCCATGTGTTGAAAGGAATTCTTAGAGGTCTGGATAATTCACCTTTGGAAACATGGGTAGTTTGTTCAACATCCTTAACAATCTTTATTCAGGGTCCTTTTGAGTGGGATGGGCTACTCAACCAGAAGAAAATTCTAACTGGGCCCCACCTGCAAGGTCATATGCCTGGTGTACCCTTATCAGACAGGTAGTCATGATGGGTATACTGGGCTTCGTATATTTTACCCCAGTGTCATTTTGATGACATGCACTGCTCTCTCAATAATAATAATAATAATAATAATAATAATAATAATAATAATAAATCAAGACATGACAGAGTTGAGCAATATTTACACAAGTTAATATGTCAGCATTATAAAATTAAAATATTTGACAAGTGTTATAAGCATCATCCCAAGGCTGTAACTGGGAGAAAATGTAATGATTCTTTGGGTCATTCTTGTACAGACAGACAGAACTATCAAAGCTAATAAACTGGATATTGTTGTAAAAGGCCAAAATAATAAAGTCTGTTTATTGACTGACATGTGTATCTCTTGTGATCATAATATTTCAGCAAAAGAATTTGACAAACTCAGAAAATATAAAGATTTGCTCATTGAAATTGAAAGAATGTGGCATTTCACAGTAGTTACAATACCAGTGATTGTAGGAACATTAGGAATGATCATAAAAGGAACTTTAAAACTAACAACTTAAAAGATCAGAAAGGATTGTGGATGTAGTTCAGCAAAGGTGACCTTTAACAGTGGACTGAAATCCTAATCACCACTGTCCAAATCAGAGTAAAGAGATATATAACACACAAGTGCAATGAACCTTTGCAGAATGTGTAGAAAGAAGGTCGAATTCATAACTCACATTGTTAGTGATTGTGAAAGTCTTGTGTAGAAACAGTGTAAGTGTGGACATGACAAGATAGCCCAAAACCTTCACTGGTTACTGTGCCAGAAGTATAGATTTGAGGTAGCAGGTGCTTGGTACCTTTAACATACACTGGAAAAGGAAATGAATGAAAACGGGAAGGCATGGACACTTTAAAAATACCCTATTTTGGTGTGTTGCAAAATCAGCTTTACTGGAAATGCATGTCTATTGTGTAAAGTACTCCCTGTCTGAGGTACCTTATTGTGACTTGCAAAATAGCCCAAATCCCCAGTGCACACAATATCTTCAATCTATAACATCGCAAATGCTGGATACTGTGTGATGACTTCGACGACGACAACAAAAACAACAACAACAACAACAGCAGCAGCAGCAGCAACAGCAACAACAGCAACAACAACAAAACTCATTGTTTGTTGAAGAAGAAGAAGAAGAAGAAGAAGAAGAAGAAGAAGAAGAAGAAGAAGAAGAAGAAGAAGAAGAAGAAGAAGAAGAAGAAAGATTTCTTTATTAATCATTAAGGCTAGACAAGAAGATGGGGGATGGTACAGGATGATACACAATAGGATTATGTAAAAGACCATGTAAAATGCAAAATAACAAAGAAACAAAAAATTTAAACAAAATAATAGCTAATTGTGGAAACCCCACAAAACTACAGTCACTCTGACCACTAAGAGGAGTTGTCTTTCTCAGTAGTCTGTCCCCAATTCCCAAGTGTATGCTCAGAACTGTCCTGTTCCTTTGGAATATTATTGCTAATTTTATCCATCTGTCAGAGAATTTTCTTGACGAGAGCTTGGCTAATAATGAAAGCATCCTGTCTTCAGATCTTTCATTCCCATCCACCATATTGCAAATAACACCAAAGCACTGAGACATAATGATTACTTGTCCTTTCAAGTTAAAGAAAAGCAGTGTTATGGTCTTCATGAAAGCTTCAGCTAATACCTAGGTTAATCTTGAATGTGACTGCAGGTGATTGACATAACTCTGTGTGTCAGTAAGGCTTAGGGACTAAATAAGTTTGTGTAGGACAATTTTCTCGCCTTGCATACAACTTTGACGTGCCCAGTTGGTATACGTTTTTTCGTCAAGAGATTATGTCAAACTGACAATGCCCCTTGGTAGTACTGCCAGGTCAGTGATTTCTGGAATTTATCCATGAGCCTTGGCTTTAAGCAGACTGATCAGTTGATTTGCATCAACGCACAAATTCTTTCTGAGGACATCCAATAATCTTCTATAGAACTTCAAAATGGAAATTTCATTGATCACACAGCTTCATGGTAGAGTACTGTGAGAATTTGATCACATTTCAGATGATAAGCACTCTGTCTTGATCTTTGTTTAACCAAGGACTGTAGCTTTCTGAAAGACAGAATATGCTTTTGCACAGCTTGTCTTTGAAAAAAGGTAACCACACATGTTCACCATCAAAGAATTGCTGGACATATCACAGCCTAAGTGCATACTTATGCATTGTTAACTAAGATTTTCTTTGTCCTCCACTCAATGGGTGTTGAGAGGAAATGGCATGTGGGATCAGAAGAACATATTCCTTCCACAAGAGGTGGAAAAGTAGTCACTCAAATTTGGTCAGGCATGAATTAGAGCAAGACACAATCGTTAAGTGATGATATATAATGGAACATTCACAATCTCTGTCTGACCATTCAGAGACAGGTCTCTCTCAGTCCATTTCTAATCATCCAAGTTCTACACTAAGAGATCTTCACCTAAATAGAATCTGAACAATTTAACCAGTCCACCTTCCAAGGCCTCAAGATCTTGCTAGATGACATAGACCTACTTCTCTGGGTACTAAGCTAGACTTTTCCACTGAGATTTCTGGGTTGAGTTTTCAATCCTATCACTATCTCATAGTCCCTTAGAGCAGTGCCCATCACTTTGATGAGCCTTGTATCTGACACTATGATGGTGATGTCATCTGTGTATAACAAAATGGATATTTTGAAGTTCACACAAGATGCCTTTCAATGTCGATGTAAAATTTGTCATTGAAATCATTGTTGATTCTCATTTTACTTACTGCATCTTTGACCATAGCTTGTGCAACTCTCACAAGCCATTTATCTACATATTGTTTTCTTAGAGACCAGCAGATTACAGATTGTGTCATCCTGTCTAAACTTTTCACCAAGTCGATGAATGTCAAGAATAGTAGTTTACACTTGGCTAGGTATTTCACCTGATCTTGTCTCACTATGTAGACTGCATCTATGGTACTTTAGTGGGGATGAAACCAAATTGCATTTTGTCAAGTTTTACTCATCTTAGATCCTTTGTGCTATGATTCTCTCTGTGGCCTTCAAAGCCTGACTGAACAATATGATACCTCTACAATTCCCTCTTTCCATTAAATATCTCATTTGCTTGTGTAGCATTTTGCAATGATAATGTTGGCCAGGGTTTAGTTATGATACTTTCCTGTATTACTTGATTGCCTGAGTAAATGCTGCTATTGCTAATGATGATAATGATTATAATGATTGAAGACAATATAAAGGTTAAAACAACTGTATCCATAGACTTTAACCTGAAAGTCCTCCAGAAGAAACTGCTAAGACTGCTATCATTCATGCTCAGAGTTAATCCCAAACCAGTGTCACACATATATTCAATTAACCCTTTATAAAAACCTATAGTTGCTTTCTTGACAATGCTTTTCACCTGCTGATCCATTGCTGTGAGCTCCTGGCAATAGTCTAGATACAAAATGTCCAGCCTTAGTCTATGCTTGACTCATATTTGCAGCTTGGTAAAGATGAGCTGCAAAAAGACATTTTGCACAAAAAATGCTCACACCAATTCTCACTGGTTTTCATCATTGTCATCACCATTGCAGAGGTGCAGATAATTCTTGCAACCCAACAAGTAATCAGGAATGGCATCCCCAAAACACCATAAAGTGAGTATAATCATCAAATGGACTTCCTAACCAGTGGAACCCCACTTCTTGGATAAGAAGGGGAAAAGTATCTACTCTAGCTTTGTCAGAAGCTTCCTGAGATAATGTGTGATGGTCAGATGAAAGTACACCACTAAGTTAATGTATGCATTGGTTGCTTCTACCCAACTATTCAGAGAGAGCTTCCACTTGTATAATTTCTGAGGGAGATCGGTTATCTTGACCATATTTTCACAGTTCCACACCAGAAATTTGGCTCAAACCAGACTCTGAAAACTTTCACTGAGTCCTCAATCCAGCAATAGAAATTACTGCTGGCCAAAATTTGGTCTTGTGAGTGCCTTTATATGTCCTCTTTCGTCAACAATGTGACCAAGAGCCAACTCCATCTTCACCATAGAAAATTAATTCAGTGAATCTGGAGTCAAGTATGCATGCTACATGTCCACTCCACTACAACTGGAATTTACTTCTGAAAGCATACATAATTGAAATACTAGCTCTCTCTAGCACAGTAGAATTTAGAAATTTGTTGTTGTGAATATATGTGTAGGTGTGTACTTATGCATGCACGGATATATTGCATGTGAGGCTTATTAGAAATATTAGAAAAAGCTGCTGTTATTGCTATATAGTATGAAGTACAAGTAGAGTCACAAATTTCCGAAATAATTGAAAAGAGAATTCCAATAATAAAATACCAAAAAATAATTACGTTTTACTCGTTGGTAGTAATCTCTGCTTTTGTTTCCCTTTATTTTCTTGGAGGTAGCAGCAGTTTTCTTTGATAAGTAACAATTTCCATTTTCTTTATTTATTTCAAATGCTAAACAGCTTTTATCAGACAGACATTTTTCTGCACATTCATCTGCTGTTACATCTTCCAACAATGTTTTCTCAGGTACATCCAGAGCTGCATCTGTTATTTTCACAAAATGGAGCCGAGGATCTAAAGTTAAAGTAAAATTTAAGCCAATGAAAAATAACAACAACAACAATTCTAACATAAAAAGTAGGCTAAATTTTTAGGTAAGAACTGGTCAATTTAATTAGCCTCTACACTTGACTGATAGCTTATTTTATTGACATAGGAAGGGCAAAGGTTAAATCAACAAGATTTGAACTCAAAAATAAAATTGCTAGAACAAATACCACAACATATTTTGCCTGGTGGTTGAATGATTCTGTCAATTCAACATCCTTAACAATAAGAATAATCATAATTATTGTTGAAGTTACCAATATTAATGATAATGGTTCCTAACTTACACACAAGGATATGCAAAATTTTATCAATCTCTGTTCTTGAATTTATCAACCCCAGAAGTATGAAAAGTGAAGTATATCCAGGTGGGATTTGAGCTAAGGATGTTAAAGAATGTAACTAAATATGGCTACTCAAGGCATTACTCAAATGATTTTATAATGTTTTGCCTTGGAAAACTAAAATTATTTGACTTTCATCTTCATCTAGTAAATAAATATAAATATGTAGTAAATGATGGATGCTTACAACTTAATATAGTAAGTAGAGAAATTTAATTTTACCAAAATTTTGATTTAGATGATATGAAGAAAAAAAGCAATTATGATTATAAGGGTGTCTCTTCTGAATTTTTTGATCAGCCTATCTATGTTAATGATGAATTAGAGTAAAATTCTAATTAATAATAATATGTTCTTTCAACATGTAGCTACTTTATTATTTGTTTTCCATGCAGGAAGTGACACTGAATATTTTTCCAGTTATTCTTTTAATATAAATATGGATTGAGTGGTGTGAGTCAATGATCAGTGTTTGATTCTCAGTCTAAATCAGTTCATGTTACAAAGACAGCTAGTGCCCTTGAGAAAGACATGAATACCACACAGTCTCAATGCTTTCTCTAATTATGTTCAGCCATGTACCTAAACAAAAGAATACATAATTGATTACAATGAGATGGTATTTATATGCTTTAATAAGCTATCCCTGGCAGAAACCACTTAGCCATGAAATTCTCAGGTCACCTTTCCTCCTAAATATGTGAAATTAAAGTGGTTCATGCTCAGCCTGAGCAACTCTTGGTCAATATGAATGTTTGCTACTGTAATAGATATATTAAGATTGGATCAAATAGTGTCCATCACCATCATCAAGACCACCCAAAGGCCAGGTGGTGGTGTTGAATAAGGCAACAAATTACACCAGAAGATAAGCCGTGTGAAATAATTTAGCTTGTGATAATAAATCTGAAATTTACCAGCCATTATGGAAGGCCCTATCTGGGCATATAACATGTTAGAACTATAAACAATATCTCCCTTGATCATTCCCAACCATCTTCAAAAAGTGTATTTTATATTACCTTCAATTGGTTTTCAATAGAGATCCTGCTAAATTTAAGGCGATTGTATCACCATCCTCAGCTTTATTTGCAATGTATACATGGGTACTAATTAGAGAATTGAAAGATATGCTTTACAGTATACTTCTTTTTGGACATCAGTTCAAATGAAGCCAAAGTTAACTTTGCTTTTAATTCTTATGGGTGTCAATGTCATAAAGGACCAGTTCAATTGTAAGGTTGATGGTGATGACAATACCTGTCCATCAAAAACTGTTGGCTTCGTGTGAAAATCAGGAATCTTTATTCATCATCATCATCATCATCATCGTTTAACGTCCACTTTCTATGCTAGCATGGGTTGGACGATTTGACTGAGGACTGGCGAAGCAGATGGCTGCGCCAGGCTCCAATCTGATCTGGCAGTTTCTACAGCTGGATGCCCTTCCTAATGCCAACCACTCCAAGTATGTAGTGGGTGCTTTTATGTGCCACGAGCATGAGGGCCAGTCAGGTGGTACTGGCAACAGCCATGTTCATATGGTGTTTTTTATGTGCCACCTGTACAGGAGCCAGTTCAGTGGCACTGGCAACGACCTCGCTCAAATGTTTTTTCACGTGACACCAGTACAAGTGCCAGTAAGGTGATGCTGGTAACGATCATGCTCAAATGGTGCTTTTTATGTGCCACCGGCATGGAAGCCAGTTTGTTTCTCTGACAACGACCATGTATGGATGGTGCTCTTAGCCCGGATGCCACTAACCCGGATGCTAGTCATTGAATTTGATTTCGATTTCACTTGCCTCAACAGGTCTTTGCAAGCAGAGTTTAGTGTACAATGAAGGAAAAGTGTGCATAAGTGGGCTAGTTACTCCCCTGGCATAGGCATGAGTTATGGTCTCACTTGGCTTGCCAGGTCTTCTCAAGCACAGCATATTTCCAAAGGTCTCAGTCACTAGTCATTGCCTCAGTAAGACCTAATTTTCGAAGGTCATGCTTCACCACCTCATCCCAGGTCTTCCTGGGTCTACCTCTTCTACAGGTTCTCTCAACTGCTAGGGTGTAGCGCTTTTACACACAGCTATCCTCATCCATTCTCACCACCTGACCATACCAGCGCAGCCGTCTCTCTTGCACACCACATCTGATGCTTCTTAGGTCCAACTTTTCTCTCAAGGTACTTATACTCTGTCAAATATGCACACTGACATTACACATCCATCGGAGTATAGTGGCTTCATTCCTTGCGAGCTTCACATGTCCTCAGCAGTCATGCCCCATGTTTCACTGCCATGTAGCATGGCTGTTCGTACACATGCATCATACAGTCTACCTTTTACTCTGAGCAAGAGGCCCTTTGTCACCAGTAGGGGTAAGAGCTCTCTGAACTTTGCCCAAGCTATTCTTATTCTAGCAGCTACACTTTCAGTGCACCCTTCCCTGCTACTGACTTGGTCACCTAGGTAACGGAAGCTATCAACTACTTCTAGTTTTTCTCTCTCGAATGTGGTGGAAGTTGTTCTCTGCACATTTTGTATTTATTGCTCCTGAGCATCTGCCACATACAAAAACTATCTTCCCAGTTAGCCTTCCTTTGATATTATTGCACCTCTTATGTGTCCAGAGCTTACATTGGGTACATCTTATAGAGTTTCTACCTACGCCTTTTTCTACAGATCGAGCAGGGCCATCTACCTGAAGGGATTTGTGTTTTGTCTGCCTTCCTAATTGTTAGGACTTCGGTTTTTGCTAGGTTGACTCTAAGGCCCTTTGATTCTAATCCTTGTTTCCACACTTGAAACTTCTCCTCTAGTTCTGATAGTGACTCAGCAATTACTATTACTATTACTATTATTACTATTATTATTATTATTATTATTATTAGTAGTAGTAGTAGTAGAAGTCGTAGTAGTAGTAATGTTATAATCAAGAGTGGAGATTTTGGAGAGAACAAAAGAATTACAAATTTGTTTCAGAGGATTGCAGAGCATTCATAAAGAATGACTCAGGACATTAAATTGTACTGAGTTTTGGATGATGATATAAAATATGGGGGAGAAAGGTCAAATTAGAAATTAAGAGAAAAATGTGTCGAGATGAGCTAATAAGTATTGGGTTTAGAGTTTTGTGTGTGTGGTTAAAAATCTGCTTCAAAATCCTTGTGGATTACTGGATGGAAACCTTTTGTAAGCTAATTGGTGACAAGTTTCTAGACTTCAAGTTCTTCATCAGCAAACTTCATCCATCACACAATTTAATAGCATTGTCTGGCTCTTTGGTAATATTAATGAAATCCATATTGTTGCAAGCATTTGGAGAAGTCTCTGGTCTGAGAACAACTTCCTCTCTCCCTCCCAACAGCCACAAACACCATGGAAATTGTAATGGAGTCAACAAGTCTTCTTTTGGCAAAGATATTTAACACAAAAATTTAACAAAATTACTTTGACAGAGGCAGTAGGAAGGAAGGTGTTTATGTTACCTTTACAGGAAGATGCTACTGGAGTCCATTTGTTGTCCTTTTGGCATATTGACTTTAGTTGTACTCCATTTGAGCAAGTATAGAGTACTTCAGATTTATAAGCAGTGTTTTTGTAGGACTTTGATGTACCAACAATGTCTTTGGGAGGCCCACAGTCAATACGTGCATAAGCTGAAATTGAAAAGAGAAATTGATATCATTTGTGAGTATATGTTAGAAAGAAGGTGAAAATAAGGAGATAATGATGCATTTAGAACAAAAGATATTGAGTGAATCAAATTGAAGTACACAAATATACATACATGCATACATATATACAGTCATACTTACATG
The DNA here is from genome assembly GCF_006345805.1 of Octopus sinensis. Lineage (NCBI taxonomy): Eukaryota > Metazoa > Mollusca > Cephalopoda > Octopoda > Octopodidae > Octopus > Octopus sinensis. The sequence goes on along the minus strand of NC_043005.1, from coordinate 21,711,211 downwards.
CATGTATTTATGTATGTGTGAATGTATGTATATATGTACATATGTAAGTATTATTTAATTACAGTTTGACTTGGTTCCATGCAGCTTAAACCTTCATAGGCTCCTTAAAACAACCTATCTTATCAGGTTTGTAGACATCAAAGGAGACAAATTAGAGATAACTCCTAAATGCTGGGCCATTATTGGTCAATGGAGATCACATGGTGTTACTGATATGGTAGCAATATCAATTAAGTTCTTTATTAATAGGAACATGATCTATAATAGGGTGGTGAGTAGCAGGTAAATCTCTCTGTTTGGCAAGTGGAGCATAGTTTATTATTAACATCAGTTCATTGGTGCATGTATGTACTTCTTGAGTGAATGTGTGTATCTTGTGTGTGTGTGTGTATATATATATATAAATAAAAAACACATAAAAAGCACCATCCGTTCATGGCCGTTTGCCAGCTCTGTCTGGCACCTGTGCGGGTGGCACGTAAAAAGCGCCCACTACACTCACGGAGTGGTTGGCATTAGGAAGGGCATCCAGCCGTAGAAACACTGCCAGATTTGACTGGGCCTGATGAAGCCTTCTGGCTTCACAGACCCCAGTAGAACTGTCCAACCCATGCTAGCATGGAAAACGGACGCTAAACGATGATGATGATGATGATGATGATGATATATATATATATATATATATATATATATATATTACATGTGTGCACACATGCACAGAGGAAACAAAGTTATTTTATTCTACATGGGTGGAAATATAAAAAAAAAATAGAAGTTGAAAATACACTGAGAATAGTTACAATATCTTTTTATTATATTTGAAGATTTAACTGGTTTCAGTTTACACTGATTTTCAAAAAGTTGAAATAGAAAGACATGGTTTATGCTACAACTGTCTTGTTTCTGACTAGTGTTTGAAGCTTGTCCTATTTTTATAGGGAATTTATGGCTCAAACAAGTATATGTTTTTTATAGGACTTGACTGGTACAGGATAGTCATATGACTGGTCTTAGAAATTTTTGTAGGTTCCCCACTATGTCCTTGTGTTAGTTTCAAGTGACAATGTTTGGTGTTGTAAGTTAAGGCTGACACGGTTCGCTGAACATGTCTAGTGACACTGCCAAACAATCAATGGTCTGAATGTTTTCTGTCAAGTGTTTGTAGAGAATGAACAAGTGATTAAGTTTAGAACAGTTTGTATGTTTTTGTTTATAGATTGCTAAAAATAGTATTTTGGTGTGGATATATCATGTGTGAAAAGAAGATCTGATTTAATAATGTTTTTTTATCATACTCATTTGAGGAAAAGCATTTGCTGGTGTTGCTGAATAGTTACAATTAACACAGTGTGTTGTTTGTAATATATTTAACATTCAGCAATGAATGGTTGGTTGTGATTTGTTGAAACAATTGTACTGGTATGTAAAAAAACTTGTTCAATTCCTCTTATTTATATCTGTATAAACTCTACAGATTTTTAAGGATTTCAACATTTCTATCCAATGACAAAAGTCTCACTGTATGATAGAATTTGGTAACTGATATCTATAATCTGGGAAAAAAAATAAACACAAGGTTTATTTTTTACGCAGATTATATTAATATATCTATATTCATATGCAGTTAAGTATATGTCCAGTCACAGAGTGACTAGTCGATTTGCATCCATAAAGGTCTTAGCCCTATGGACAACTCGTCAGACACTAAAGCTGAAGGCCATATTGTTCTTCAATCGTTGGAGGTAGAAATCTGTTATAGTCAGTTGGTTAATAAGTAAACAAAGAATAAGGCCACTCTATGATTCTCCACTTGATATCATATATGGTCACTTCATCTTTGAGATGCCACACATGGCTTGCCAGGGATGTGATGAATTGTCTTTCCAGAATACTGAAAGAACACCTGTGGTTGTACAGGCACAGCTTGAAGGCAGTTCCAGCTGACCCAATATATTTCTGGATTGCAGTGTTGGTTTTGTTCACATTGCTAGTGCATCTTCCATTGGCTCTGGAACTGGATATATTGTTGCTACTACTGCTGTTATTGGTACTGTTATTAGGGAGTGTGGGTCTGATGATATCACTGTGACTGTTGTTGTTATTGTAGTAGTCATCCTTGGCCATAGTGTTGCTGCTGCTGTTGCTGAAGGTTATGTGGCTGCTGTCATTGGTGATACTAGGCATGGGGCTGGTAGCTTCACTGGTGCTGCTGGTGTTGGTGTGGTTGTCATTTCTGGCAGTAGAACTAATGTTGGGGCCATTGGCAATGGCACTGGTGTCTCTGCTGCAATCACTGTTGCCATTGCCGTCAATGTTGTTGGATGGACCATTGCTGTTATTAATATGGTCACTAGGTCTGGGTACCACCACAGCCTCATAAATGACTCACTCAGCCTAACATTTCTCCCCACACACACACAAACACATTGGAAAGTCTACACCCTGCTTGAGCCTCCTCCCATGTTTTATGGGTGTTTGCTAATATACTTTACATGTTGGGTTTACAACCAAAAGAAACCCTTAGGTTGTGCCTTTTGAACAAATGCCTGTATCTGTGTGTCTGCATGAAGTGTTTGTCTACTGACCTGAAGAATATTCTTCCCACATGTCTTGACACTGAGTGAGAAGAGTGGGGCAAACCAAACAACATTCCTGCAGCACTTCCTTTTGTGGGTGCTAGGGCCCAGCTTATAGGAGATGCATTCCTTAAACCAACTGGACACCAGTGTCTCATTGTAATGAGGGGCTGTGGAATTGGAAATTTCTTGACTTGAGGAGAAGTTCAAAATCCTCTTGCTGACACCTTTCACAAGATTCTTGAACACGATAGGGGGTGGCAGGAAGCTGTGTTGATGTAGGACAGCCTCTTGTTTGGTTTGCGGTAGGGTCTGTGTGTACTGGAGCCTAAGTCTAGAGTGACATCTATGAAGTTCACAGCGGAGAGGTTGGTCTCCATATTTATTTTGAGTCCCATAGAGCCTAGGGCACTAAACAGGTCCTTTCTAGGTCTATAAAGTGGGTGCTCATTGGCTCTTCTAGAGATGGCTAGAGCGTCATCTCTGTAGAGACCAAAGGGGACAGACAGGAACTTCTTCTCTAAGGTATCCCGGATGTATAGTCAATGAGGTCACATATGTATGTATGTTTACACTCATGCAAGCACATGTATTGCACAAACACATGTATGATTATGTAAATACACACAAACACATACATACATGCAAGCATGTGCATAATAAAATCAAATAAAATGGAAGCATTCTACTGACCTGGGTTAATGACATAAGTATCCCAACCGTCTTTGTCGGGTTCAAGGTCATGAGTCAAATGAGTCACATTACTTTGATCACAGAATTTAGCATTTTCCTTATACTCATAAGAGTTACATCCTGGAGTTTGATGACAAGCATGGTCACACTCCTTTACGGTCACATTTTCCAGCCGTTCAAATGTATCTTTTCCTGGTATGGAAGTTCTTTTAAATTTTAAAATATCTTTATTGGCTAGACAAAAAAAAAAAGAAAACAAGAATTACATTTCATAATCCCCCACACACTCATTAAACATTATATAGCATCTGGTGCATAATTTAATTTAAAAGGACAATTTATTATAAACAAATAATTGATCCACATAATTACAACTTGGAATTCATGTGAGTTTTAGTATATCTTCAGGCTCATTTGAAAACTTCTTTCAAAGTTTAAGTTGTGTATCATTTGTATATCTTTTTCTAATTGATTAATTTAGTATTGTTTAAGTGCTGATCACCAGGTGGTTAGCCAGTGTGGCAAGTGTTGTTAAAAATCCTTTAATCTTATAGAAAAGCACACTAGCAGAAGAGGAATGTACATATAATTTATGTACAACTTAAACAATTAGGTGAGCTTCCAAGTACATCTTATGATAAAATAGAATGCACATGAATTTTGAGATGGGTGATTATGCAAAAATATATTCTCATGGACCGACTGTGCTTTTGATAACAAATTGTCTGTATAAAAAATACTGAATAAGATGGCTTTCTAATATTTTCTTTCAAATTCTGATTACATGGTATTTCTATATAATTACATAATGTTTGAACATAGAACATTGTTTATAATTAGGTGAGTAAGCTTGTGCTTATGCTAGGTAGATCATTTTCCTGTTCTTGGACACTCCAAATAAAACTATACATAGAGGTGAACTTTTCCCTGTACATTAACTTAAAAGAATAAATAAGTTAAGTGAAACTTTTCTTGAAGTTACTGATAGTAAGTCTCACTGTGAAGCCATCAGTTGGAGTGAAGGTTGTTCTATATACCACTGACATAGAAAGGTAGAATTCTTTCAGCAGAGAAGTGGATGAATTTTGACAGTTATAACTAGGCATCATGAATAAAAGCTGGATATGTGTATGCATTTCCTGTTGTAACATACAATGCTGGAAGAGTAACAAACTTTAACACTATGCACATTCATAAGCTTGTAATACTTAAGTGTGCCTGAGAAATGGTGTCTAATACAGGATAAAAAGTTCCTGGCCATGTTCATTGAGACCTTTAGGTTGAACTGAAGATTGAATTAAAGGTGCTCCCTCTCTAACTCTATTCTGGTGTGGAGGTGGAAGTTGCTCTGTTTATACTATATTCTCTCTAAAGCCAATCCAAAATAACACCTTGCTGTACTCTAAAAGATGCTTTCAAAAATATATCTTTTTGTGGATGAATTGGAGATTCTTTTTAGTAATACTAACAACTAAGTTTGATATCATAGTTTGAAAGTAGGAGTTGAAATCCCCATGAAGTATTCTGTTCTCCTTATTAAGTTTTCTGTTGGGTACACTTTGTGTAATACCTGTCTTAAAGTCTAAAGTGATGTTTACTGTTGTGGTTACCATGACAGATAGTCATATCGGTTTTTTGGTGCAAAGTGCACTCTTCTTTATATCACTAGAAGGGAGATAAATCCTTGCTGCCTCCACTGGTGAGGCTACTAGATCATTTTGCTTTGATGTTCTTTGGTCTTATTAATGTTGGGTACTTGACTGCTAAAGGCAGCAGTGATTCATCTCATCAGCAGCAATTACAGTAAAGCAGTGCCAGAACAGGTGTTGGTGTGTCACGAGATGCTGGCTAGCTTGTTGAAAAATATATATTAGAGACAGAAGCAATATAAATATAATGAGGTAATATTTATCCCTATTTGTGGATGTTCTATTAGAACAAACTATATTATGAAGTAAAAATGAAATCACAAGTTTTAGAAAAAGTGGAAAAGAAAAACACGAAGAATAGTTACGTTCTATTCGCTGGTAGTAATCTCTGCTTTTGGCTGCTTTTATTTTCTTGTTGGATGCTGCAGTTACTTTTGATAAATAACATTTTCCACTTTCTTTCTTTATTTCAAATGATAAACAATTTTTGTCAGACAAACATTTTTTTGCACAGACATCTGATGTTACTTTTTTCTTTTTCCATAACGTTTTACCAGGAACATCAAGAATTGCACCTTTTACTTTCACAAAATGGATCTTAGAAGCTGGAATTAAAGGAATATTGAGACAAATGTAAACACTAAAACAATACTAGTTTCTAACGTAGAAAGAAGACAAAAAGTTAAGGTAAAAGTTAATTGATTAAATTGGCTCAGACACTTGACTGGTATTTTATTTTACAGGTCCTGGAAAAGCAGAATTGAAATCAGAAGTTATAGAGCCAGAGCAAATACCCAGCATAGTTTGTCTGATGCTCTACACATTCTTTCCATCCATCGTTAACAAGAATAATTATAATTACTGTTGATGTTAACAATATTTATGATAAAAGTTTCTAAACTTAAACACAAAACCACAAATTCCACAGTGAGGACACATATGAAGAACTCTATCTCTGTACTTGACAAAGGCTTATTTTGTCAACCTCAGAATTATGAAAGGTGAAATACAGGGTTTGGTGAATAAACTGTTGTCTAAGATATGCAAAAATGAAAATAACAGACATCTCATTTTAACATATACATTTACTAAAATAGTAAATTTATTTAATAAAATTGCCATTGGATTCAACCATGGTCTCCAGACGACTTCAGAATCTCCTGCATCTCTCTAGACAGTCTCCTTGTTTAAGTTGGTGAATGCTGCCATAATCTTTGCCTTCTTTGGTGTTACAAGGAGTTTGGCTGGTCTGTCACTCAACTTCACTCCACACATAATAATCAAGGGGGTTGCAGTCTGGGGAATTAGGTGGCCAGATATTAGGGGTGATGTGCTCGCAAAAATTGTCTGACAGCCATGACTGGCTTCTCCTGCTTGTGTGGCATGGTGCAGAGTCCTGTTGCTAGACATAGGATCTTCCAGCAGCCACCCTCTTGATCCAGGGCAGCACTACCTCCCCCAGGCACTTAACGTAGGCCTCTGTGTTGAGTCTGAGGCTATGTGGGAAGATGAATGGAGGCATAATGTCACCATCCCTAGTGATCCTACCAAACACCATGATGTTGACTGGATGTTTGATTTTTATCACCCTCAGTACATGTCCTCAGATTGACACCCAAACACTCTGAAATGTTTGTATTGGAGCTTCCAGTGCAAATGTCAAGCAGTACAGCACATCATTTGAAATTTCTGGCAGAGTGAATTGTGTCATGGTGATATTTTTCTCACAGACGATTCCCATCTGACTCTACTATACAATGTAGTCAACAAAATCAAAAACAAACAATGTGCATGTGTAGAATTAAAAATATAAAATACAACAATTTACCAACTGCACCCTGTACTTCCAGATGGGATGTCAACCCAGAATGTAAATGCATATAGGTAAATCGGCTAATCATGGCAAGACCTATCATTTTACTGATGTTGAAATATTTTGACTAGGGAAAACAAAGTTTCATTTTCACCATCATCTAGTGAACAATATATAATTGTAAAATTGACACTGCTTACCAAAAACTCATCACAGAAAATGCATATATATATATATATATATATATATATATATTTGGCGTTAGGAAGGGCATCCAGCTGTAGAAACACTGCCAGATCTGACTGGCCTGGTGCAGCCTTCGGGCTCCCCAGACCCCAGTTGAACCGTCCAACCCATGCTAGCATGGAAAGCGGACGTTAAACGATGATGATGATGATGATATCTTATATGTGGACAGTTTTTATACTTTGAGTGAGATGGAAAAAGAAATGTGATTATCTTTACAAGGTTCTCTCTTCTAAATTTAATGACCAGAATAAGTCATTAAAATAATGATTTTACCACTGAGGGTGAAATTTTAATTAATCATAATATCTAGCTTCTGAAGAATCGCTATGCATTTTGTGGACCAAAGAGATGCTCTTTAACAGAATTTCAGAAAGAGTAACAAGATACTTGCATGTTAGTAAATGCACTTTCACACAATATATTACTATTTGTTTTCCATGCAGAAATGATGCGAGTATATTTTCCTAGTTGTTCTTTTAATATAAATATGGATTGAATGGTGTAAATCAATGATCTAGGTTTGATTCTCAGTCTGAGTCAGTTCACTTTACATTGACAATTACTGCCCTTCAGAAAGACGTGAATATCACACAATCTCATTGCTTTCTCTAATTGGGTTTGGTTATACACCTAAATAACAAATACATGAATGATTAAAATGAGGTCGTTTTTTTATTTCTTGAGTAGCAAATCATGACAGAAATAGCAATCTCATGAAGTGTTGATGGTATCTTACATCCTACACTTGTGAGATCCATATCATCACTGCCCAACCAGAGCATCTGTGGCTCAATATGAATGTTTGCATCTGTAATACATACATTATCATTGACCATATATTCTGGAATTCATTTGCCACAACCCACTGGAGGGCCATGTGGTAGTGCTGAACTAGGCATCATATTATACCAAATGATAAACTGTATAAGATCTGTCAGAAGGTCAACATTTACTGTTGAACACCATGGTGGAAGTCCCCTATTGAATGTTCAACATGTAAGATATACTAACAAAATCTCTCTCAGTCACATTCCACAATCTTAAGAAGGGAAGGTTAGATTATGTAACGTAATCCTGAGAATATCTGCTAGTTATAACAAAAGAGGTTGTGTGCTGGATGAGGTTGAAAGGTCTGACAACTGGGGCTTGCCTCTTTGGTCAATCCCTAATCTGTATTTTTAAAGTTTCATTTGTAAAGAAGATGAGGATGGAGAGGAGAAAAATTATTGAAAGTGATGTGAGATGGATGGGTCCCACAGTGCTCAAACCTGTAGGTCAAAGAGTATTCATTGGAGAGGATATTTGTCCTTGGAGTTCTTTGGTGATAGGGTTCTTCAATTGATCCTAGTTAAAAATCCTTCTACATTCAAGAGGATTTCATCATTTTTGTTTTTATTTTAAATGCATACATGTATACTAATTAGGTTATAGGAAGAGATGCTTTATGGCATGTATTCAGGTTCTTCATGTTTTCAGTACAAATCCAGCCAATATTAACTTTATCTTTCATTCTTGTAGGTGATCAATAACAAAATATGAATCAAATAGTGGAGGTCATGATATTGGCTAAACACTTTCTTTTGAAATGTGTTAGATTTTTCTTTGAAACCAGAAACCATTATTACTATTTGTCTCAATATAATTTAGGGTCGTGTAATGAAAAACCATTAGAGCATCAAAAGTTTTGGATGATTGCTGAATACTTGTAAAGAAACACTCAGTGCATTGTATTGCACAGGATTTCAGAGGATGAAACAAAGTATGGGTGAGAGAGCTGAACATAGAAAAAGTTAAGAGAAAAACTTCATAAGTTAGCTGAGATAGAGCTGTGGCTGTTACAAGTTTACTTAACAAGAATGTGGCATTGTCTGGAGTTATAGCTGCATGGTTAAAAATCTGCATCATGAATAAGGATGGTGAATGAAATTTGGTGGATGGAAACTATGTAGAAGCCTGCAGGGGATAACATACATCCACACTGGCTACTCTTGGTTGGCAAACTTAATTCAGCACACAAATTAATACCATTAAAAAACCCTTGGTTATATTTAATGAAGTTCAAACTTGCATGTATCTGGGCAGGCCTCTGATCTGAGGATACCTTCTTCTCTCCTTCCAGCCAGCCAGCCAGCCACAAATACCATGGAAATTGTCATGGAGTCAGCCACTCTTCCTCTCACAATGATATAAAAAAAAACTGAACAAAAATACTTAGACAATGACAAAGAGAGAGAACCTATTTAAATTACCTTCACAATTAGATGCAACTGGAGTCCATTTATTGTCACTTTTACATTTTGACTTCAACTTTTGTCCTCCTGGGCATGTGTAGGTCACTTCAGATTTATAGGTGGTGTTAGTGTAGGACTTCTTTGCACCAATAACATCTTTTGGCGGTCCACAGTTAACTTTTGTAATAGCTGAAAGTGATAATAGAAATTGATATCAATGGTGAATGTATGTTAGGAGGAGGCTGAGAATGAGAAAATAATGACAAATTTAGAATAAAAGATTATGACTGAAACAAACTGAAGACATCTGCACCCACATACAGACATATCACGTGAAAGGAAATGATTAAGGAGCCTAGTGAAATATCTTGTAAGTTCTCTGCGAAGGAAATGAAACCAGGCTAACAAAATTGGGCTGTGATAGATTTAGAAATCCAGATGATCCATACTTTAATAAAACATCACCAATCCAATTTGTAAATCTCAAGTAAAATTGGTATGTAGTTACAAAATGTTACAGAAAAGTTACAAAGATAAAGGATATTCACATATTTTATTCCAGCTAGCTTACACAAATTTCTAATAAGGATGGAATATCAGAATTCCCAAATACAATAATTTTATTCCAGTTACCTCACACAGGTTTCTGATAAGGTTGGAGAATCATACTTCCTTAATACAATAATCTCATTTATTAATCAATTCCATAATCAAACAATTGAGGAAAGTAGAGAACAGACTCCATTAATCTTCTCCAGAACTAAATCATATTGTCTGTCAGGGAAGAAATTTGACCAAAATAATAGTAGTAGGAACAATATCACTTATTTTGAGCCAGTTTTGGCTAATACTTGGCTAATGAGAGAGAAGTGAGTTGCTTTTACCAAAATAAACATAAAAGTTCTCCACTTTTATGTTTATCTGACAAGAAAGCATTGAAATTTATTATCTCTCTCTATTTGATTCAGAGTTGTGGCAAAACACAGGTCAGAGCAAATTAAAATTCCACCTAAATGCTAAATTAAAGGAAAAGTTGTTATTCAGGCTAGGATATGAATATATTCTCAAACTGAAGACAGGGTGAACTCTTTTTAACTAAGAAAACTATCTTTTTCTCCTATAAGTCAGATTATTCCTTTTCACATTAATTATTAAGGATAAAATAATTATTAGAATTATGTCACAAAAAATATATAAAGTAACAGACAGATAATAACACTTTAGCTTTTACAATAATGAGTTGAAAAATTAACTTCATAAAGAAATTTATAATATTTATATATATATATATATATATATTTCATCATCATCAACACCATCACTACTTAAGATCTGTTGTCCTTTCTGTCATAGGTTAGACAGTTTAAACAGAGCTGGCAAGCTGGCAATCTGATTTGGCATGGTTTCTATGGCTGGATACCCTCCTTAATGCTAACTGCTCTGAGAGTGTAATGGGAGCTTTTACGTGCCACGGGCATGGGTGCCATTTGCATGACACCAGTGTCTGCTTTGACTGGGATTTTACTTGGCTTGATGGGTCTTCTTAGGCACAACATAGTACCAAAGGTCTTAATACATATATATATAAGTATATATGTATACATATATGCATGTAATATATATTTATATTTATATACACATAGCACACATAAAAATAGAAACACTCTACTGACCTGGGTTAAATAAGTATATATCCCAATTTCCATCGCTGGGTTTAAGTACATCATCACTCAACTGAGTCGCATTACTCAGATCACACAACTTAGATTTATTATTGTACTGATAAGTGTTACATCCTTCATATTGTTGACAAGCCTTATCACACTCCTTTAAGGTTTTATCCCTAAGCCGTCCTAAAGTAGCCTTCTTTGGTATGTGAACCTTTTTCAGCATAACAGGCCCTCCATCAACTGAAATAAAATAGAAAACAAGAAATATATTTTATACACATTCACCTACTGAAACAAACAAACAAAAACACACACACACACATTTTCAAGCATATATTTAATACTGTGGAGAATGTGGTGTATAATTTTGTAAATAGCCGATTTATTATAAACAAATAAATGATCCACAAAATGATACCCTAATCAGAATTTATGAGAGTTGTAGAATATCTTTAGACTTATAGGAAACTTTGTCTTCTTTAATGGTATAGTTTTAATATTCCCTTAAACAGGTTGTCAACCAACATATCAAATGTTTTTATGATCATTTAGTCTTAAACAAAAGCAGAGTATTAAAAGAGAGATATACAAATGGATTACCTACAACTGAAACATTCAGGTGGGCTCTTGTTTATGTATCCTGGTGCACTAGAATACATATTCATTCTTAAAAGTGTGTCTTAAGGTGAAAAATTATCTTCTGGATGAATTTTTTTATTTTAATAATATATTGTCCATTCATAAAATGATGCATGAGATGGTTTTTAAATATTCTATTCCAAATTTTAATTGCTGTTTCTTCTGCATAATTATCTTTTTAAAGAATATGTATAATGCAACAACAACAAGCAACAATAGTAGTGATAATAATAGTGGCAGTGATTTCACTAAATTTTTTTAGCACCCTAAACTTATACATGGGAGATTACACAGGGTGAACTTTGCATCTCTAAGCTTTGGCTGGCAGGCAAGTTAGGGTTGATGTTGTAAAATCTCAACAAAACTCACTCAGGGAGCAAATCCTGTAGAAAATCACTTTCATTTGTTTCAATGATGGAAACTAATACCTACCCGGGTAATGGCATGGATTCCCATGAGTATCTAAGATACTGGAGCTCTCAAGCCTAGTAGGAGACCTTCATAGGGCAATGAAATGGAAGACCTGTTGGCATCCAGTCATGCTTAAAATATGCAACATGTATGCCAACCACCCAAGTGGTCTACTGATGTAAACGAAAAAGGAATCAAATGTCAGGAACAAGACTTACTAAACAAGAGCAATAGCAAAATGTAAAGCTGCCAGCAAAAGAGCACTAGAACTTTGGAACCAGCTATATAGGTTTCAGATTGCTGAAAATGAGCTCATGAATCAGGCAATGATTTGGAACAAGGGCTTTCTTTAAGAATTTTCACAGAAATTTTCACAAAATTTTTTCAATTCTGTCTTCTGCATAATGGAATTAATACGATTATCCAATTATCTGTTTTCTTAGAGAGAGTGTCTAATGTGTCATTCTTCCAATTTTACCAGCAACAAGATATTTTGAAAAGAAGGATCACATGTATGTTTATTCTACCAAAACTGGAGATATATGAAACATAGTTTACCTAGAAGCTTTGCCAGCTTCACTGAACATTTGCTGAAGTATGCAGTCTGCCCAAACATTACAGAGATGGTGCTATAATGAAGCAGCTTCCTTTCCATGTACCTCACCTTCTGCAATATGGATACCTCTACATCCTCATTTGGCATCAATTTCTTTACATCCCTAAGTCTTGATTGCTTACTTTTGCATGGTTGCACTCAAAAGCAACACAAAGTCCTTTTCTTGTGCAACTTGTTAATATACTTTACTTTATTTCTTAGGCTTTCACCATTCATCTGTCATGAAGCCATACATTGCTTTCTTACTATTGCCCCACTTCTGCATAGCAGCATAACCCATTTATTTTCAAGAAGCACAGCGTCCCTATACATTTATGCCAAACTGCCCACACCACTAACCCTATTTACCCATATCCTTACATATGTACATATACATACAACCAAAAAGTCCCTTTTTATTTTGTTGGCCTCAACATTGATATAAACTGATACCAAATATGCTTGCAGAAAACCATAATACTTTTGAACATAGCCTTTTCATTGGGGAAGCTAATGTACATGTATATGTGTGTTATCAACAAATATTATGGGATGAGGAAGAATTGTTTCAGCTTCTACATTACCCAATTTGTAGTCATGAAACTGAGTTGCCAATATTTGCTATATGGGGTATCAAAAGACTGAGCAATTTTTCAGCTACCAGCATGAAGTAAGTTTTTTGAACAGTAACTCTATTTTACTAGAAAAATTAACACCAAAACGAGGCTGTATCACACAATATTGAGGTAATTTTGAGGTCAATGTTAGGATTTCCTTCTGATCTAAGCTGTCATTGTACATATTTTTGGTGCCAAAAATATTGTTCATCAGAAAATGACTGAAAAACATGTTTATAAAGGAAAATATTTTTATAAACATGTTTATAAAGAAAAGTTATTTACTTGATGCTCCTCGAGTGCTGATTCTGCCCATAAGAAAGGAACAAATAATACAATGTGGCTGTAGGTCATAACACCCAGGCAATGCTGGGGTGCATTGCTAGTTTGTAGAATAAAATACAAAAAATAATTACATTTTATTCGTTGGTAGTAATCTCTGATTCTGGTTGTCATAATTTTTTTGGAGGTAGCTGCAGTATCTTTTGATAAGAAACATTTTCCTTTGTCCATATTTACTTCAAATGATAAACATTTTGGGATAGACAAACATTTTTCTGCACAGTCTTTTGCTGTTAAATTTTTCTTCTTCCACACAGTTTTCCCAGCTATAGCCAGAGATGCACCTTTTACTTTCACAAAATGGATCTGAGCATCTACAATTAAAGGAAAATTTAAACCAATAAACAATAACATCTACTATAAAAGCAATAATTTTCCATCATCGAGGTTAAGTTAAAACTTTGAGGTAGGAATTGATCAATGAAATTGGCATCTACAACTGACCACTATCAAATTTCATTGGCCCTAGAAGGGCAAAGTTAACATCATAAGCATTTGAACTCTGAAACTAAAGAACAAAAACAAATGCCACAACTCATTTTATCTGACACTCAATGATTCTATGGATACATCCTTAATAGAAAAATATTTATAATTTTTATTGATGGTAACAATATTAATGATAATGGTTCCTAACTCAAACACAAGGAACAACTCAATAGCTTCTCTGCACATTGAGCAGTGAATATACATCAACCTCAGTATTTGACTAGCACTTGTTTTATCAACCTCAGAAGTATATAAGGTGAAACACTGCTTTTTTGGATTTGAACTGAGAATGTAAAAAAATGTAGCTCACCACTTTACTATTTTTGAAAGGTTTGTCTGTGAAAGTAAAAATCATTTCCCTTCCATTACCATTTTGTGAATCATATAACTATGTTGTAAATATGGACACTCACAACTTAAAGTAGCAAACCAAAAAATTTTAATTTGTTGAAATTTTACTTTTAATGAGTTGAAAAAAGGAAGAGAGACTATCTTCACAAGGCTCTCGCTTCTGAATTTCATGACCAAAATAATACATAATAATTTGAACATAATAATTTTAACCCTGACACACCACCACACACATACTGAGAGTGAATCTTTAATTAATCATAATACTTTAGTTCAACAAGTAGTCACTTTGCTATTTGTTTTCCATGCAGGAAGCGACCCTGATTATTTTGCCATAGGTTTTCTTTTAGTATAAATAGGAATTAAGTGATGTGTGTCAACGATATGGGTTTGATCCTCAGTGCACTTCACTTCATTTTATAGAGACATTTAGTGCACTTAAAATCACAGATTCTCATTGTTTACCCTAAATACAGGGGTTTGACAAAATAAGGGAAACACCTTAAAATTTCAGACAAATTTATTTTAATATGGGGTAGGACCACCTTTGGAAGTAATTACAGCTTGAATTCTATGAGGTATGGACTTGTTCAAAGTTTGAATTGTTTCCAAAGGAATTTTTGTCCATTATTCAGCTAAAACAGTCTCCAGTTCTTGTAGTGATGATAGTGGAGGATATTGACTCCTTACTTGCTTTTCTAAAATGCACCATAAATGTTCAATAATATTGAGATCTGGGAACTGTGGTGGCCACATAAAATGTTCAACTTCACTAGAATGTTCCTTATGCTATTCAGTAACAAATTTAGTTTGAATAGGGGCATTATCATCCTGAAAGATTGCATTTGTTTCCAGAAGCAGTTCTGCAAACAGGATGAATTTGATAAGATAAAAAGCTTAAGGAGTCTTGACTATTAATTCTGCCATGAAAAGAAACCATTGAACCAGCAGATTTCCAAGGCTCTCTCTTTTGAATTTCATGACCAAAATAAGACGTTAAAAGAATTTTAACCCTGACACCCGACCACATACACACATACTGAGAGTGAATTGCCCCCCCAGATCATCACAGAACCTCTTCCATGTTTAACAGTTGGAAGAAGGCAGTCTGCGTTAAATGCTTCTTTTGGCTGTCTCCACATGTATACACAGCCGGTGTTCGGAAATAAGGTAAAGGATGAATCATCCAAGAAAATAACATTCTTCCACTGATCTAGGAACCAATTCTGTAGATTTTTACTCCACTCTAAACATGTTGCAACGTTTGCTTTTGAAAGTAGTGGTTTTCTGATTGCAGCCCTCTCATGAAATCTGGCTTTGTGCAGCTCCCAGTGAACAGGTTTTGTGGAAAGTGAGTTCTCGAGGTGGTCATTAAGCTCTGCAGTAATTTTGGGAGCAGTACTTTTGTGATCCTTTCTAACAATTCGTGTAAAAGTCCAACAGTCCCTATCTGAAAGTTTTGGTTTTCTTCCAGTGTTTTGTTTCAACAAGGTTTTTCCCTCTTTGTCAAAGGCTATCATTACTTTCGAGATAGTACTTCTTGATACACCAAACATTTCAGCTGTTTTCGTTACACTAGCACCTGTCATATGAGCACCAACAATTTGACCTCTTTGAAAGTCCAATACATCTGTCATTTTAATGAATTTTAATTACCTTTTTCTCGGGGTTGCTTTGGTCATCGATGACAACAATGAACTGGTAATGTGTTTTGGAAGACTTTTCCTCAGGGAAGAACATTGGGAAGCCAACCTCTTTGAGAAGCATGAAGTAAAATGAAATCATGTAGCATGCACTTATTCAATGTCCAAGCAACCACTGCATTATGAAGTTATGTCAGATAGCTGTTGTTATGTGTGGAATGATTACCTCATACTCTTTATCAAGGAAGTGAGGGCAGTATTTCTGTGTTTGATAGCAAAAGAGGTTGCATGATGGATGAGGCTGAAAGGTCAGACAACAGTGTGTTTGCTCTTTGGTCAATCTCTAATCTGCATTTGTAAAGAATTTGAGGATGGAGAGGAAGCTACTGTCTTCAGGGGAAATTATGTGAGAGTGGCAAAATTGGTTTGTGTGGATGAGGATTATTTGTAGCTCAGAGAACAATAATTGGAGAGGACACAGTGATCTTTGGAGTCCAAGGTAATCTTTGATGGCAGGTTTCTTGAAATGTTTCTGGACAGAGATTATTCTACATTCAAGAAGATTGTAACATTATCCTCATTTTTATATTCAATGTGTACATGGTACTACTCAGCTGCTGAAGTCATTTGAGGGCAGAATCAGCACATATTTCATCCTCACCTCTGGCACTACCAGTTACATCCCTCTCTCTTTCATTATCATCCCTGTTCATACTACTTTCCATATATTACCCCACTCTCTGTACTTTCAGTAGTTTCTCCTTCCACACTAGGCTACATATTACATTTGCCACACCTCATCTTCAACATCACTCCTATCTATTATTGTTCTCTACACACTCTCAATGACCCCTTCTCCCACATTTGTTTCCCCACTCACTATACCCACCCTGATGATCTTCTAACACCCATAACTTCCACATTTCATCATACTCTCACCTCCCTCCACTTTGAAACCCTATATATCACCTCCCTATTTTCTCATCTACTAACAAATATATGACATTGCTACTGTACTCGTCACTTCCTCCTCCTTGAGTCAATTCTATCTCTCACCTCTCTCTTTATACCGATATTTACCATCAGCCAAAGCGTCATCTTCCTTTATCACTCAATACACTCACTTCTAGCCCATCTCTTCCCACACCCTTATGAAATTACGCATCCTTTTCTTCCTTCTTTATCCACAATCTATATTCTCCCTTATATTCATTATCTTTTACCTTGAGAGCAAGATCTAGTACCCTTCTATCACCAACTTTATCTCTTTTATAGTTACTCTTACCTATCATCATGTAATATGGAGTACCAGTGTATCTCCTCTATAGTAAGACACCTATGCTTGTCGCTCTATCATACCTTAGCCTTCAACACACAGCACAAATCTACCTCTCACTCTCTCAAATACACTCCCACTTAGCTTAGGGGGCATTTTGTTACCATTTCTGTATTTTGTCTTGCAAGCTACTGGTGATCTTACCAGAACCAAGGAAAGGGATCCAGTACACACTGTAAAGTGGTTAGTGTGAGGAAAAATATCCAGAAACCATGCCAAAGATGATATTAGGCCTAATGCAGCATTGCAGTTATTTAGACACTGTCAAACTGTCCAACCCATGCCAGCATAGAAAACAGATGTTAAATTATGATGATGTTAATAATGATGATGATGTGTACTAATTAGAATATTAGAAGAAATGCTTTACAATAAGTAATCAGGCTCTTTTGGCCATCAGTTCAGATTAAACCAAGGTCAAATTTGGCTTTCAATCTTGTGGGGATGAATAAAACAATGTGCCAGGCAATTAGCAGTGTTCATGGTTTTGACTAAATGCAATCCATTAAAAACTACTGCTTTGTGCCTAAATCAGAAACCATTATTGTTATTAGTAGTATTATAATTATAGGTAGTTGAATGAAAGATAACAAGGGCATCAGAAATCTGTATTAGGGGATTGCTACATTTTAGCAAATAAAAACTCAGACATTATATTTACAGAGTTCTAGATGATAGCAAAGTATGGTAGAGAAATGTCCTGCTAGAAGTTAAGAGAAAAGCTATCAAGATGGAGGTAGTAAGTTTACTTGACAAACATAAGGTACAAGGTAGAATTTTTCTGTATGGTTAAAAATTCACTTCACAACTAAGCCTTGTAAATGAAATGTATGGATGTGAACTATGTGGAAGAGGTGAGGAAAAACTGTCTACACTTCTAGCTCTTGGTTGGTGGAATCAAGCTATCATCCAGTGTAATGCTATTACCCGGCCCTTAGGTAGAATTAAAGATGTCCACTTTGCTGCAACCATTTGTGAGGTCCCTGGTCTGAGTTCTCCCCCACATACATTGAGGAACTTGTCATGTATTCAGTCTGTCTTCCTCTTTAACACAAAATTAAAACAAAATTACATAGACAGAGAGAACAGAAAGAAGAAGCATATGTTACCTTTACAAGTTTCCACAGTTGGAGTCCATTTGTTGTCCTTTTCACATATTGACTTTAGTTTTTCTCCCTCTGGGCAAGTATAGGTCACTTCAGATTTATAAGTGGTGGTTTCATAGGACTTTGCTGCACCAGTAATGTCTTTTGGATTTCCACAGTCAATGTCTTCAAAAGCTGAAATTGAAAACAGAAATTGACATCAATGTTGCATATATATTATGTGCGTGCCCTGCTAAATAAGTAGGAAAGATGTTGGTTGGAATTCAATATGGTACTCAGGGTAAGACATGCACACATCAGAAGTGCAGTGTAATTACAGGTATGTTAACAGAGAAAGTAGCCTTTGTATGTGTCAGATGTGCAGGAACAATAAACATTGAGGACACACAAGAATTGGATTTTCCAGGAGGCTTCCTAGAGGTTGTAGACAGTGTCTGTTACATGGGTGACCTAATTAGCAGTAGAGGAAGATATTCTGAATGTATTTTTGCTTGATTAAAAATGAAACAGAGAAAGTCCAGAGAGCTATTACTCTTGTTAGCAACAAAACATTTCTCTCTTTGAGTGAGAGGCAGATTTTATGTGTTGTGTACAAACAGCTATACTATATAGCAATAGATGTGGACTGTGAATGGAGAGGATTTGCAAAGAGTAGAGATGAATGAAGCTAGTATGCTCCACAGAACGTGTAATATCAGCTTGCATGCTCTAAAAAGTTTAAATGTGTTGACAGAAAAATTAGGCATAATAGGTGTAATATAATGTACAAGAGAGAAGACTGGTGACTTGGCCATGTGATATGTCTGGATGAAGGCAGCTATATAAAGAAGATGCCAATCGCTTAAAGTGGAAGGAACTTATGAAAGAAGAAGACCCAGTAAGATATTAGGTCAGGTAGTGAGCTGATCTCTAAATGTTGAACCACACAAAGGGGATGACAAAGGATGGAGCTGTCTGAGTATACA
The DNA here is from genome assembly GCF_006345805.1 of Octopus sinensis. Classification (NCBI taxonomy): domain Eukaryota; kingdom Metazoa; phylum Mollusca; class Cephalopoda; order Octopoda; family Octopodidae; genus Octopus; species Octopus sinensis. Next base: position 21,691,836 of record NC_043005.1, on the reverse strand, counting down.
AAGTAGACAACCTGCCCACCTCAGTAAAATAAAGTTCTACAAGTGCCTGATATATGGTGTTCTCCACCCACATATTACAATGAACCAATCAACCACTATACTAACCTACTTACTTACCTATCTAGATACATAGCTACTTACCTAAATATCTATCAACATACATACATATAGATATATGTGTGTGTGTGTGTGTGTGTATATATATTTCATTTTTGGATTTGGTTTGCAAGATTCTTTATGTGAGTTCATGTGTTGAAACATATTCTGTTGTGTCTGGGGAGAGTCATTTTCAATAGTCTTGACTCTCAAGACCATTGGAAAGGTTGCAAGATGCAACAACAATTTTAGGAAAATAAAAATAAATAATAAGAGGAAATTTTACCGGTGAGTGTGTTAAATTATAAGGCACAAAAATAAAATGACTCTCCTCAGACACAACAGAATATATATATATATATATATATATATATATATATATGTATGTATGTAAAACATTCAAACACTGAGATTTGAAACCAGATGTCACTACTGTTCACATCATCTGTGGATAAATTTTAAAATTGATATCACCAGCAGTGACATAGGTGGATTGCAGGTGCAATAGCATTATATAGCTATGACTTATAAATTTGCACGAAGCGTAATGATGCTTAACAAGCATCTACCTGCTAGAAATAAGAGCTGAAGTCTTAAATTAATCCACCATACTGCACTAAGATAACAGAGAAAAACAGTATGCGAGGAAAACAGAAAGAATTAAAACATTTAACAGCACAAAATAAAAATATTATGCAATTAGGGATATCGATAAACCAGGTTTTGGCTTTTGGATATTTATGTCTGTCTGTCTGTCTGCATACATATATAACTTCAAAATTTGGGATAAATGCCTGTTACAAGTTCAGTGCAGGAAGTTTAATGTAGTTTATAAGTGCACAGTCCTTAACTCCAAAATTCAACCAAGGTTTATATTCATTTTAAGCAAAGATACTCAGTGCAGTTAAACTCATCTAAATATGAAAGACAGTAGATTTACATCTTTTGCAGAACATATACACTACCTTATCATATGATACAGCTTGGTTCATCACTGACTCAGGTCCTCCATACCAAGGCTAAAATGCCCCCTGATAGCTATGTTTGAAGGAGTCTATATAAATCCTATCACATATCCCCACACAATTATTAAAGGAGCAACATGAAGCCTTCTCTATATGTGACCATAAATTTTCAAAATCATTTAAATTTTACCACAAACCTAATTGTGGTCAAACATCTACCTCTGATTCTTACTGATACATAGTCTAAATATCATATGAGCTCCCTTAATTGAATTAGAATTTTTTATCTTTAACTAGTTTCTGTCATAAGACTGTGGCCATGATGGAGCACTGCCTTGAAGAATTTCAGTTGAATGAATCAACTCCAGTACTTTTTTTTTAAAGCACTGGTATTTATTCTTTTTGCTGAATCACTAAGTTACAGGGATGTAAACAAACCAACACCATTTTCAAGTAGTGGTGGTGGGGAACAAACATAGACAGAAAGATGCTTGTGCTCACACATACACAACTGGCTTCTTGCAGTTTCTGGCTACCAGTATGAAGAGGGCACAGGATACCCATCAACCTCCACCACTGACAAGATTCAGAAAGCTCAAGTGAAAAAGTTAGAAATTAAGAGAAGACACACATAGAATCCTTTGGGTATGAGTGTGAGGTTAAGAAGGTTCGTTCACAACTCTGTGGTCCTGAGTGGAGTCTTGCTTATGTGGTTAAGAATTTGCTCCACAACTAAGGATGAAATTTAGTAGACGAAAGCTTTGTGGAAGGCTGTTGGAGGGAGAAACTGCCACGTATCACCTATATGGTTGGTGGACTTAATCCATCATCCAATCTAATACATGGCCCTTGGGTAGAATAAATGATGTCCACTCTGTTGCAAGTATTTGGGGAGGTCTTTGAACTGAGGATAGCTTCTGTTCTCCCTCCTTCCATCCATAATCGCTGCAGAAATTGCCATAGAGTCAGCCAGTCCTACTCTAACAAAGGCATTTAGCATAAAAATAAAACAAAATACATAGACAGAGATAAAAAGAGAGAGAAGCTATTTGCATTACCTTCACAGGTAGAATCTAATGAAGTCCATTTTTTGTCCTTTCCACATTTTGATTTTAGTTTTTCTCCATGTGGACATGTGTAGGTCACTTCATCTCTGTAGTTGGTGGAACTGTAGGACTTTGATGTACCAGCAATGTCTCTTGGTTGTCCACAGTTTATTTTGTCAATAGCTGGAATTGAAAACAGAAATTGACATCAATGGTATGTGCATTTTAGTGGGAAGGTAAGAATGAGGAAATAATGACAATGTTACAATAAAACATATTGCATGAATCAAATTGAAGAAATTTGCTTACACATATAAAAACGTGTATGTATACATGCATGTTTTTCTATTTTTAATGATGTGAAATTTGACTGTTTCATACCATATAAGGAAAAGGTGAGAAGAGAAATCAATCAATTTATTAATTGGTGCTATTTCAGAATAGGTCATCCACATGTATTTTCTGTTTTGATAGGAATTTAAAAAAAAATTTTCTTCACCACAAACTTGAAAATGATGGGGGAAAGTTGTAAATCTAGCTGAGTTAATGGTTCCTCATGAAAATAGCATTGATGCCACTTGGGTCTGAAAGATTGATCTTTATGAAAACCTCCTTGAAGAATGTGAAGATGCTTGCTGGAAAGCAGATTATTTTAAAATCAAAGTTAGATGTAGGGGTTTCTTGGACACAGTGTGAGGCAACGGTTGTTACCATTATGCCTAACTCATTGTAAAGCATATACCACCATGAGTGATATCAAAACTACAGCGAAAAATGCAAACTACTGGATTTGATTAAAAAGAGATGATGAGCAATGGCTGGAAGAATATTGAGCAAAACCTGATAACCAGTTGATCTAGCAAGTGGGGCCTCATTTCAGTGAGGTGCTGATGGGGCTGGTGCACAATGACGCCATTGAGAATTAGGCCCCAAAATGGTGCACATTCTCTCCTGATGACCTCATATGTTTGCTAGCATCTGTTATGCAGAGCTTTCAACTGGTGGCACTTGCATCTGCAAGTTGTTTGCAAAAAATCTAAATGCATTAAAATAAAAGGAGTGGGGAAAGAATGATGATGGTCATTGCAGTCATGTTTCAATATCACACAATTGTGGATTTTCATAAATTTCAACGTCTAGTTAAAAAAATATAAGCTTCCCCACCTCGTTTCTAAGTGTAGGATTGGAAAATAATTTAAAAGGGTCCTAGGAAGGAGTGGGTGAGAAAAAAATTTTAGATTTTCACATCCTTTTTCATAAAAGGCTACTCTGCTTCATTTTGATGTGCATAGTAAAAAAAAGGAAAAATCCCTGTCAAAATGAAGAAAATCCAACTTATGTGGGCAACATTTTCTGAAATTCCACCATTTTTTCAAAATGACATGTTAATAATTATAATTTTTATAAATCTCAATCAGAAAATACTATCAATTCTGTACTCAACTAATCTTTAGCAATTTCTCGAAACTTTTTCCAGGAGCAATAAATCCCGTGTCAAAGGATGGCCACTATAATTATGTGTATATATACACACATACACACACACACGCACATATATATAGTGTGTGTATATAAGTGTGTGTATATAAGTACCCGCTTTCAAATCTGGTACTTACTCTGTCGGGCTCCCTTGGTCAAACTGCCATATGAATAATAATAATGAACAAATGCAGTTAAATACAGCACATTACCAAAGTAGAAAAATTCAAATCATAAGTGTAGTTATGTCATAATACACTTGATATTTGCATCAATACTAAATGTGGAATTTGATTTGATCTAAGTGGTGTCATACCTGAAGATGAAGCATATTATATCATTATTTTATGATGTAATTACACTTATAGTTTGAAATTTTCTGCTTCAGAAATATGTACTGTTCTGAAGTGCATTTCTCCATTAAGTGCATTGCATTGGGTTGTCCAGAAAGTTCATGCTGATTTATTGTAGCTTACCTTTCAACTTATTTTAGAACATGGTTAAGTCCATAAAATAGGATTTGACTACACCTCCATTTAGAACATAGTTTAAGCTATCTTTTCATTGAAGAAGGTTTATGTTCTTATAACCCATGTTAATTCTGTAACCCTTTAAAATGAAAGATAAAAAAGTTCATTTTTGGCACTTGATGCTTTTCTTTTTCCGTAAAGAGAAAAATGCCTCACAAGCAACCAAAGAAATATGCACAGTTTATGGTGATGTTTCTTTATCTGAAAGAACTGTACGGAAGTGGTTCGCAAGGTTCTGAGCTGGAGATTGGAGACTCATTGATAAAGAGCGATCAGGCAGACCATCCACTACATATGATGACCAAATCAAGTCATTAATTGAGAATAACCCACATTGCACAACCTGAGAATTGGCAGAAAGCCTCAACCTATCAAAAATTTGTTGTTCATGAGCACCTGGTAAAGCTTAGGAACATAAATCGCTACGATGTTTGGGTACCACATGAGTTGAGTGAGAAGAACCTTTTGGATCGCATCTCCATCTGTGATTCACTTTATAAACGGAATGAAAATGCCTTTTTTAAAGCAAATTGTGACAGGTGATGAGAAATGGGTTATCTACCGAAATTTTCTGAGAAAGCGATCCTGGAGTAAGCGACCCAAAAGCAGGTCTTCACCATAAAAAAGTCTTGCTTTGTGTCTGGTGGGATTGGAAAGGCATTCTGTACTATGAGCTTCTCCCAAGTAACCAGACAATTAATTCTGAGAAATACTGCACACAACTGGATGAGTTAAAAGCTGCAATTCAAGAGAAACGTCCAGAATTGGCCAACAGGAAGGGTTTTGTTTTCCAACATGATAATGTGAGACTGCACGTTTCTTTGGGAACCAGAAAAAAATTGTTGCAGCTTGTCTGGGATGTGTTACCTCACCCTCTATATTCACCAGATATTGCTCCTTCGGATTTCCACTTATTCAGGTCTCTGCGGAATAGTCTTAATGGTAAAAATTTCAATTCCGTGGATGACGTAAAAAGATACCTTGATGAATTCTTTGCCACGAAACCACATTAATTCTGGGAAGAGGGTGTTTTCAAGTTAAAAGAAAGATGGAGATGCATTGTGCAACAAAATGATTTAGATTTGGTTGATTAAAAATGTAATGGCAAGTATTTATTGACCTTTTTCTTTCCTTTAAAAATCAGCATGAACTTTCCGGACAACACAATACTTAAGTCTATTTGTCCATTTTCCATCCTATGTTTATTCATCACATACTGTGCAATGTACATAGCTATTCAATCTGGAGCCTTTGTCATCTTAAAATTACGTCATCAATTTTGATATACAGTAAAGTGGCTGTGATATATTGAATAATGAATTTTATTGATCTATTATTTTTGCCCTTGAGTGTTCTATACAAGACATATGTATACTAGATGCTAACAAGCTGCTGACCATAAGCTACAATATTCCCTTGAACTGAGGTATATATGTATGTGTGTGTGCGTGTATTATAAACATATATATAATAAATATGTGCATGTCTAGATACACACAAAGTGACACATGCATGCAGACACACATAAAATTAAATGAATACACTCCACTGACCTGGGCTCATGATATGTATATCCCATCCATCTTTGTTGGGTTTAAGTTCATAAGTCAGGTGAGACTCATTAGATGGATTACAGAATTCTTTTTTTTCATGATACTCATAAGATTTACATCCTGGAATTTGAAGGCAAACATGATCACACTCCTTTAAAGTGACTCCTTTAATCCAATTAGATGTATCAGGCCTTGGTATGGCAGTTCTTTTAAGTGTAAAAGCATCATCATCAGCTAGATAAAAAAGAAAGGAAAGAAAACAAAAAAGACATTTTATATTCACACACGTATATTAAATATAGCATCTGTTGCATAATTTATTTTAAATGGTCATTATCATCATCAATGAATGTTCATTTTCCATGCAGGCAGGGTTTGGACATGCCTGCATTATAAACAATTAATTGATCCACAAAATGACAACTTAGTCAGAGTTCATGTGAATGTAGACCATCTCAGACACATTTGAAACCTAGTTTCAAAATTTAAGTTGCATGTAATCCATTTGTGCCTTCCTATCTAACAGTGTGCTTTTGTAGAATCTTAACATAATGCAAAAGATCGTCAACCAGTATGTGAAGTATCCTTATGATCATTTAATCTTAAACAAAAGTACACCACCAGAAGAGGGGATGTACAAATGTACTATGTACAACCTAAAGCAGTGAGGCAAGGTTCCATGTGTGTCTTATGATGTACTAGAATTTACATTAAATCTGAGAAGGGCAGCTCATGCAGAAAAATAATTTCATGGATGGACTGTATTTTTATATTGAATTATCCTTTTAGAAAATAATGAACCAGATGAGTTTCGAATATTTAAAAAAATTTCTGTTATAAGGTACTTGTACATAATTATCTAAAGTTTTAAATATACAACATAATATTAGTGTTAAAAATAAAGATTCTTTGCACTATAGGCACAAGGACTGAACTTTTCAGTTAGGGGCTCAGTCAATTACACTGGCTCCAATGATCAACTGATATCCATTTTATTGATCCAAAATAATGAAAGGCAAAGGTAATTTGAAAGGAATTTGAACCCAGAATGTAAAACCAGAAGAAATGCACTAAGCATTTTGTTTGGTTTGCTAATAATTCTGCAAGCTCTTTGTCTTAGAAAGAGTAATAATGCTGTAATGATGATGATGATTCGTTTTCCTATAGGCACAAGATGTGAAGTTTTGTGAGGAGGAGATGTAAGTCAGTTTCTTTGACCCCAGTGCTCAACTGCAACTCATTTCAGTGACTGCTGAAAGATGAAAGGCAAAGTCAACTGTGTGGGAAATTCAAATTCAAAACATAAAGATGGATGAAATGCCAGTAAGCTTTATGTCTGGTATGCTAATGATTCTGCTGGTTTGCTGCCTTTAGGATTCTTTCTACTGTTGGCACAAAGCTTGAAATTTTGTGAGGAGAGGGCTAGTTGATTACATCAACCTGAGTGCTCAGGTGGTACTTATTATATTGACTCCTTAAGGGATTAAAGGAAAAGTTGACTTCAGCAGGATTTGAACTCAGAACGTAAAGATGGGCAAAATGCCTCTAAGTATTTTGTCTGGTGTGCTAATAATTCTGGCAGCTCAGTCCCTTATACTACTACTACTACTACTACTACTACTACTATACTACTACTACTACTACTACCAATGATGACGACAACAACAACAACACCATTAATGTTTCTTTATTAACATCTAAGATTTGGCAAAAAGCTGGAACTGATATAGAATGATGCAATGTGGGAAATTACAAAAGTGTATGTAAAAAGTAAAATCACAAAAAGAAAGCCATTGTCAACATCCTTGTTTAACATCTGACTTCCATACTAGTATGGGCGGGAAAAACCAAAAAAAACAAAAATAATAATTCCCCAAAAGCGAAGAAATCTCAGAGTTACTGATGAAAACACAAAACCATGGCCACCATAAACACTAAGGCATGAGCACTATTCTAGTAGTTCTCCAATAAATGTGTATGTTCAGAGCTGCCCTGTTCCCTTCAACCATGCTGACCACACTTACCCACTTTTAAACAAATTTTCTAGGAGACAGCACTTCCCTCTCTACTTTCAATTTCCTTTGCAAGTGAAACTTGGAAAAGTGGAGAACTTGGCCAAAGAGAAAGGCATCTGTCTTCAGTCCTTCTATTCAATCTACTTTACTAAAGCCATCAGACAGACTACAGTTCTCTGATCAGTCTGGTTAAAGAAATGTGGTGGAATAATTTTCACAATGGAGTCGACTGATAGCTTGATTTGTCTGACATATGACAGTAGGTGTTCAAATCTAAACTCCACAAATCAGTAAAGCATAGGCAAATGACAAATGCATACAGAACAGTTTTATCACTTTACAAACAACTTGGACAGGCTTTGCCAATGTCATTTCCATGGCTGTAGAATCTATCTTGAACTTGCAATTCTCTTCCTGGCAGCAATGCCTGGCCAGAGATTTCTGCAAATTTTCCATGGACCCCCAAACTGAAAGTCCTCAGGAACAGATCAACCAGTATATTTCCTTTAACACCCAGAGTTTCCTTGAGAATGTAGTCATTCTTGTTCTCCCATAATCACTGAAAGAAAATCAATATGGAACTTCCAGTAACCATATTCCCTAACTGGAAGCAGACTGTAAATGTTTGACAACATTCAGATGCCAAGCACCCTGTCTGTATATCTCCTTGGTGCAGAAATGCATCTCTGTCAAAGAGAAGATCTGTGAAAACACATTTGACAAATGATGACAAGGAATAGCTGGAGATATTGCAGCTTTAGTGGGTGTCACTGCATCCTCAACCATGGCATGCTCAGTATGTCTTTCAGTGAGTGTTGATATGAAATGGAGCACCTGGCTAGTGAAACACATCACTTCTATAAAAAGTAGATGAGTTGATGTTCCACTCCATTGAGAGAATGAACTGGAGTGGCATGAAAGTCATGTGGTAACATATGATCGAGTTGATGTAATTGTTTACGACTTCTGCTTGACCTTTCAGGCTTAGCATTTTCTCATTTCTAGGCTACTGGACTTCTGTGGTGGGAATAACTTAATGATCTGCAATGTCAAATTCAGGAAGCCAGCCAGTCACCTGATAACCAATCAATCTGCCTAGTGTGGACGTAACAGAAAGACTGACTATCTAAATCGATAACAACATAGTAGATAATACAATTTAAGGATATGGAGACAGAAAAAAGCCCCAGCCCATCAGGAATCACTGCTGAGATGCACAAAATATCTGTTGGAGTGGAATATAAAATAGTCACCCTTATAATTAGTCAGGTTATCTATGTAGGAGTCACAGCCAGTGACTGCTGCGGTCGCATTATAGTCAACTGCTATAAATGTAAAGGTGACACCTTAAACCAAAAAATTACAAAAGTATCAAATTAGTGGACCAGGTGACAAAAACTACAGAAAGGGTTATAATTCAATTAATTAGGAAGAGAATTATCCTAGATGAGATGCAGTTTGGATTGGTGCCAGGACTGAGCACTACTGATGCTATCTTTCAGGTGAAGTAATTGTTCCAGAATATCTCTGGATTTGCCTTTTGTTTACATGGATAAAACATTTGACAGGGTCCCCTGTTTCTTTATCTGGTGGGCAATGCAGAATCTAGGAACATATTAGTTGTTGGTGAGAGCTGCACAAACCATGTACAGGGATACTGTCAGTAAGGTGAAAGTTAGCAATGATTTCTGAAAGGAATTTAGTGTACAAATAGGAGTCCACCAGGGATAAGTTCTCAGTCACCTCTTATTTATCATAGTCCTCCAGGCTATAACCAAGGAATTTAAGACTGACTGCCCTTAGGAGCTTCTCTAGACTGCTGACTGTGTTCTTATTGCTGAATCACTACCAGAACAAGAGAAGAAATTTCAGGTGTGGAAGCAAGGTCTGGAATCAAAGGACCTTAAAGTTAATTTAGCAAAGATCAAAGCCGTAGTAAGTAGGAAAACAAACAAATCACTGATTCTTTCAAGGAGATGGCCCTGCTGGATATGTAGAAAAGGTGTTGGAAGAAGCTCCATACAGTGTACTCAGTGAAAGCTATAGATACATAAGGGGTGCAGCGGTATCACATGAAGATCAACAGAAAAAGTAGTCTTTGTGTGTGGCAGATGTACCGGTACATTAAACACTAGGAATGTACAGAACATAGACTCCCTCAAATGTCCAGGTGGATCCTTAGAAGTAGTAAAGTGTTTACATTACTTAAGTGACCAAGTTAGCAATAGAGGCATAGTCACTGGAATAAGAATGGGTTAGGCAATGTTCAGAGAGCTGCTACCTCTGTTTGTAATAAGACAGATTGTATGATACCTGTGTACAGATAGTTCGGCTACATGGCAGTAAGATATGGGCTGTGAGTACAGAGGATATGCAAAGGCTTGAAAGAAATGAAGCCAGCATGCACTGCCGGGTGGGTAATGTCAGTGTGTATGCATAGTAGAGTGTAAGTGATTTGAGAGAAGAACTGGATATGTGAGGCATCAGATGTAGTGTGCAAGAAAGAAGACTGACGTTTTATTGTCATGTGATGTATATGGATGAGGATAGCTGTATCAAGAAGCACTGAGCTCTAACTGTGGAGGCAACCTGTGGAAAGAGTAGACCAAGGAAGACATGGTACAAAGTGGTGAGAAAGGATCTTCAGAATTTTGGCCTTACAGAATTTGGTCCACACAAGGGATTGAAACTTCAGGTGGTTTGCTCTGCTTGAAGAACACATGTCGAGCTAAGTACAATCATGACCATCCATACATACAAGCATGTCCCCTGCATCACTCTTCAGCTGAGTAATCCTAATATTGTTGCCTTGTGGGAACAGGTTTCATGTATAAAGCACCTGTGCCAGTGCAATGTAAATGCACCCATACTGACGCTTGTAAAGGTGGCACAAATCCCCATTGACCAACATGGGCTTGCCCCTCCATGTGCCTTGTTGTATGACCACCAATTTGCTGTAGTACATGAGATACTCTTTCAATATTATGTCCATCTATATCAAAAGTCTCCAGTACCATGTAAGTGATATTGTACTGGTAAGCCAATATGGCCCTCCTATAGTCTACATCAAGTAAGATAAGCCTCCAGCATGGCCCTCTTGTAGCCTATATCAAGATAAGCCTAAAAATCTCCAACCTTAGCAGCAAAAGCTCCAGGGCTACAACTAACTGAAAAGCTGAGAGAGGCATCCTCAACGGACAAAAAACATTTGATACGCACACTCAATAGATGCCAATGTACATTGTGGTGATCCAGTCCCTGAAGAAGGACCCTGACAGGTCCTAGAACAGCTACTAGGTAGCAATAGTCCACCTCGTCAAATGTTTTTCACTAATTCAAACTGATCAATCCTCTATCAAAACAAGAACATCTGGACAAGCACATTTACCAAAATCTTTAACTTTGTATTGTAGAAAGTTCTGGGTCTGAAATATTCTATGCAATCCCCCTTGTTCAGCACCATCTCCAGCTGTGCTACTATGCCTCCCCTCCCCACCCAAATCCTTACACTCTGCTGCAAATTGCAGTAGATGGCTTCCAAGATGGGAGTGAACATGTTTTTCAGGTGCAAATACAGCTCAGAGTGTAGTGCAGGTCCTATTGATTTGGTCCCCACACAATGTTCAGCACATACAACATTTCATTGGCTGATATTGGTTATTTTGTAAAAACTCCTCATAATAATGCAGATCTATGACTAAAAAATTGTTTCACATTTATTGGGTGAAATTGATCAATTTTTACCTAATGATTTTTAAAATTACAAATATATCAATTTCCAAACATATATATACACATATCTATCAATTTCCAAACATATATATACACATATCTGTCTGTCTGTCTGTCTATCTATCTATATATATATAATATGCAGGTACAAGTTACAGGTGTTTAAACCCTCTAAGTGATAGATATATCCAAAGCACTCCTGGTAAATACTTCAGTAGGTATAGCCCTTGGTGAAAGGTATACAGCATCAGGTAATTTGGAGGGTAAACCGTAGTTTAATTTATATAGACGATAAGAAAATGGTGGAAAAATAACAATAAGAAGTGTGTCTTTTGTGCTAGGAAGCCATTATTTAATTAGTTAAGAAAGGTGAGAGTAAGAGTAGTTTACGATCATATCTGTGTACCATGCTGAGGGAAATATATATTTGTATTTTTACTTCATTGCCAATGGTAGACATCATCAGAATGAAGAAGTCAGAGGTAGAGAAAAAAGCAAAAGTTAGGGGGATACATCGGAAAAGAAAATGTTCAAAGGTTCGAAAGTTTTACATTATAGTTAGGTTCACAGTTTATTAAATCCACTGTGAGGTAGAATGATAGAAGTCAGTTGAATCTGCAGTCTCGTGGTTATTTATTAGCAAATAATAACCACGAGACCGCAGGTAAATATAGAGAAGGGTCTGTTGAGTAAGCTTGAGCATACATCACTTTCCTGTTCCTAAAGTCTTCACAGAAAACAGGACAAAGAAGTGGGCTTTTTCCTATTCATAAACTCGAAATAGTATATATGCTGAGTGAAAATTTACTTAAGGTCACTGGTTGTAAGTCCCATGTATTTTTTTCCAGAGACTATCAGATGGAGTGAAGGTTGCTATACATACCACTCTCATAACAACAAAATTCTCACCATGGGAAATTGCATTGATTTTAACAGTTACAGGTGGGTGTCTTGGATGAAGTCTGGGTAAGTGTATGTTTTCCCCATTGTAAAAAACAATGCTAGAAGCCTTGTTATCTAGATAAAAATAATAAATTTTAACACTATGCACATTCATAAGTTTGTGATACTTATGCACTTGAAAAATGGTGTCTAAAGCATGATAAAATTTTCCTGAAAATATTCATGGAGATATTTAGGTTGAAAGGAGGACTGAATGAATTTATCTTTCTAATTGCCTTCATTTATGAAGGTGGTGAATGCTTGCTTTTTATGGACATTTTACGAAATTCCATTCCAGCTAATGGCTTGTATGCTGTAAAACGTGTCTAAAATATCCATTTCTGAAGTCATATTATAGCTTGGAACCAAGAATTGTGTCATATTAGAGCTTAGAAGCTAGAATTGAAATTCTTATAGCGTTCATTCATCTTATTAGGCTTTCTGTAGGAGTATACTTTGTGTGGTACCTGACTATGTTTGCAGTGATGTCCAATTATTTGAATGTAGTTATATTGACAACAATCAAACTCATTTAAGAATCCAGGTATGGCTGTTCATATCACCTCAAATTGTTGTGCAACTGTATCTATAAATCTGAGCTGTAAATGTGTTTGAACTTCCTGATGGTATCCAAGATAAATATTGCGGTGAAGTCATGTTAAAGCTTCTCATAAATATACAAATAAATGGCTCACATTTCTTTTTGACTAAGAAATATTGAATGTCATTCTAGGAATCATGGATATTCTTACTTAGGGATTACAAGATCTAGTGAATTTCCCCTTAACAAGGGTATCAAGAAGGAAAGTTTGATAGGAAAGGACAAAATTCTTGAGATGAATGTAAGTGAATTTGCTGGATGTCTTCTTTTAATTATGCTATGGAACTATTTTTATTTTATGTTGTGAGAACTCTTTAGTTCCAACATACAATTTCTCTGATTTTAGTAGCATGGCAATATGTACACATGTGGTAAAGCTTGCTAAAGACAAACCAGTTACTCTTGCCTCAGAGCTCACATTCACTCACAAAGCAAATTAAAATATAACTGGACAAGAACAGTTCCTCATCAACTTGTTCTTCACTCACAATTCCTCAGATATTAAAGTAATAAGGCAGAAGTTTGGTAAAAGCATTGGTGATAAGATGGGCATCCAGCCATAATAACCATGTAAATATATCAGAAATACACAATTAAATAGATTAGCATTATATTCTTCTATAATTCTAGATATCATATTATGGAAGAGAGCTACAATTGGTGAGATACTGTGAAAATACCATACTACCTAGCTATATATCTTCCAATTCATACATTTCAAGTTCAAAATTCTGCCAAGGAAAACTGCCTTTCATCCATCCAGTGAAGATACAAAATAATACCAGTCAAGAACTGGGGTTGATGGTTAGAATTAACACTGTTCCTTCAAAACTTGTGCCAAAATTTGAAACCACCACTACTACAATACTATTCATGTTTAAGAAAATGACAAATGTTTCTTTTGTTGCACACAAAAAGGAACAAAAGAAAACATATTACAGAAAAGTGATCAAGATAAACAAATGCAGTGTGAAAATACCTTAACAGTATCTATGGTTCCTAAAATTACTGATTTCTGGAATGTGTTTATATCTGTCCTTATAGATAAATCTGTCAATATCTTTACAGAAATGGTTATTTATAAACTATGAAGTACAAATGAATCACAAGTTTCAGAAGAAGAGAGAAACAAAGAATAATTACGTTTTATTTGTTGGTAGTAATCTCTGTCTTTGGCTGTTTTCAATTCTGTGGTGGAAGCTGCCGTCGCCTTTGATAAATAACAATTTCCACTTCTCTTTGTTATTTCAAATGATAAACAAGTTTTGTCAGACAAACATTTTTCTGCACAGGCTTCTGCTGTAACATTTTTCTTATTCAACATAGTTTTCCCAGGTACATCCAGAATTGCACCTTTTACTTTCACAAAATTGATCTTACTAACTAGAATTAAAATAAGATTGAAAAAATGTAAACAACAAAAACAAAATCAATAATTTCTAATATAGCAAAATGGACAAAAATATGAGGTAGGAGCAGATTGACTGGTATTTTATCTTATTGGACTGGAAAAGGAAAAGTTGACACCAGCCAGATCCAAACTCAGAAGTCAAAGGGCCAGAAAAAATACAACACATTTCATCTGATGTTCTGATGATTCTCTCAATCCATCACCAACAAAAATATTTACAATTATTGTTGATGTTACAAACATTCATGATAACACATTCTGCAGTGAGTGTAGATTAAAGTAAGTAAAACTCTGTACTTAATTAATGCTTGTTTTATCAACCGCAGAATTATGAAAGGTGGAGTACATTTAGATGGGATTTGAACCCAGAAAGTGAAAGGATGTAACTGAATATGAATAGTCATGGAAAAGATTATTGCCCATCTCTATATTGACTTTGCAGTGTTTTGTCTTGGAAAATTAAAATCTCATATTCATCACCAAGTAAATAAATATTAAGAAGTTAATGTGAACACTCACAACTTCATGTAACAAGCTAGGGAATTTAATTTCTTCAAAAATTATCCTATTAATGAGATGAGAAAAAAAAGTGATTATCTCACGAGGTTCTCTCTTCTGAATTTAATGACAAGAAAAGTGATTAGCATAATGATGTTACCAGCTGTTGAGAGTGTAATTTTAATTAGACATCACAACGTGGTTCAATAAGTAGCCATTTTTCTATTTAATTTTGAGGCAGAAAGTGACCCTGAGTATTTTCCACTACTACAAATATGGATTGAATAGTGTGAGTCAATGATCTGGGTCTGATTCTCAGTTTAAGTCAGTTTACTTTATGTAGACAATTAGTGAGCTTGAAGAAGACATGTATTTTTCATAAACTCATGGCATTTCTAAATATGTTTGGTCATGTAATTAAATAATGAATACATAATTGATTACACTGTGGTGGTATTTATATTTCCTTATAAGCTAGTTATGAAAGAAACAGCTATGTCATGAACTCTATAGTAACCTGCAGTCCACATTCGGCAAGAGCAACTATGTGTCATAACCTGCAGTCCACATTCGGCAAGAGCAACTGTGTGTCAATGCACCTGTTTATTAATGTAATAAATATATTAAAATTATACCAAATATTGTCCATCACCAACATTATAAGCATCTGAAGGGCCAGGTGATTGTATTGAGTTGGGCGTAATATAATAATACCTTAGGATCAACTGTGTCTAATCTGTTAGCTTACAATATTAAGTTCAACATTTACTGTGGGCCAGCCACTGTGGAAGCTTGCTATATGTATGCCCAACATGTCAGATATATTAACAAAATCTCTCTCAATCACATGCCACAATTTAAAAAATGGGAAAGTCAGGGTACTTCATATAATCTTAAGTATACCAAATCAAACTTGACTTGGGCAATGTAATTAGTGGGCATTACATACTTGTAGGTAAAACTGTACTGTTGATGAGGTTGGCGCAGGTGGTCATGTCCAACCTTTCCTTGAGCACATCCATTATGCCAACCTCATTAACAGTACAGTTCTACCTGCAATGTTATATGGTAGTGAAACATGGGATACCACGAAGAGAGAAGAGCAGAGACTGGTAATGGCTCAAAGAGCCATAGAAAGGTCAATGCTTGGTATCTCGTTGAGAGAGCACATCAGTAGCGAGATCATCAGAAAGAAGCCGGCATGAGGGATGTCATTGCAGAGCATACACACTACAACTTTAGATGGGCTGGACACGTAGCCCGGCTCACCGATAATCAGTGGACCTGTGCAGCTATCAAGTGGTACCCACGTGAGTGGAAATGACCACCTGGAAGGCCTCCACGACGGTGGAATTATGATTTCAGGAGGACGATTGGGATCACGTGGATGAGAAAGGCATGATCCAGAGAGGAGTGGACAGCATGCTGTGACCAGCGGTGTCAAATGGACGCCCAACGGACTGGTCAGTCAAAGTAATCAAGGTGACATGCATGTAATCTATAGAAGACAAATTGAGTGGAAGATCATTGATATTCTCAGGGAGATATTCTGGGGTTTGATGTGAATGAGGTGGGAAATTTGTTTCAAAGAACTTTTTGGCCATGAAATACTATGGGCAACTTCTTGGAGCCCTTGAGAGTGTTATCAAATTGCTCTACAAAACCAAGATAAAATGTAGTCATAGAAGTTCTAACAGACAGTGCTGTTCATGGTGGAACAAATTAATTTTACATGTCTGTCAGTGTCCAGGCATTATTGACTTGTAGGTTTATGTCAAACAGCAGGTATCATGTATGAGACAGGCCCAGCTGGCATTCAAGTCCATCATTATGTTTACCTCACATCCTCCTCTAACTGAGCAGAGAAGTCCCTTTAGCCCTGTCTGCTAGCTATAGCAAAAGAGGTTTGTGGTGAATGAGGTTGAAAGGTATAACGATGAGGACTTTTCTCTTTGGTCAATCCCTAATCTGTATTTTTCAAGTTTTACTTGTAAAGAAGATGAGGATGGAGAAGAAGATATTCTCCCCCAGCAAAAATTATTGAAAGAAATGTGAGAATGGGTGGGTCACACAGTGCATAAACCTGTATGCCACAGAATATTAACTGGAGAGGAGACTTGTCCTTGGAGTTCATGTAGTCTTTGATAGTGGCACTCTGCAATTTTCATTTTCAATTCATCAGAATTGCATCATCATTCTCATCTTTATCTTTAATGTATACATGGATACCAAATAAAAAGTTGAAAGAAAAGCTTTATGGTATTTATCCAAACTCTTCCTGATTCCAGTTCAAATGCAGCTAAATGGGAGTGGGTCAACAACAAAAAATAGCAACCAAGTATTGGAGGTAATGATACTGACTAACATCCTTCTATAGAAAAATTATTGATGCTCTTTCTATCAGGAACCACAATTATTATTTGTCTCATTATGATTAAGGATGGTGGAATGGATGACCATTTGAGGATCAGAAGTTTTGGATTGCTGAATTCTAGCAAAGAAAAATTCAGTGAATTGTATTGTACAGAGTATCAGAGAATGAAACAAAGTATGGGGAAGAAAGCTGAGGGTAGAATTTAAGGAAAAAAATACCTAGATTGGCTGAGATAGAGATGTGGATGTAACAAGTTTACTTAACAAGAATGTGGTAGTGTCTGGACTTATGGAAAGAACACACTTCCTCGTATACTGCTCTTGTTTGACAGACTTAACCCATATACCAAATTAATAACATTACCTGGCTCTTCAATATCTTTAATGAAGCCCACTGTGCTGCAAGCATTTAGGAAGGTCTTTGGTCTGAAGATAACTACCTCTGACCCTCCTACCAGTCATGAACAATGGACATTTTTATGGATACAGTCAGACTTCCTCTGACATAGAAATTGAACACAAAGCTAAAACAAAATTACTGAGATAGAGTCAAAAAGAGAACCTATTTACATTACCTTTACAAGACACTTCTGGAGCCCATTTCTTATTCTCTTTACATGTTGCCTTTAATTCTTCTTCATCTTGACAAGTATAGATCACTTCAGATTCATAGTTAGTAGTATCATAGGATTTAGATGCACCAACAACATCTTTTGGTGCTCCACAGTTAACTTTTGTGACAACTGGAAGTGATGACAGAAATTCATATCAATTTTGAGTTTATGACAGG
The DNA here is from genome assembly GCF_006345805.1 of Octopus sinensis. NCBI lineage: Eukaryota > Metazoa > Mollusca > Cephalopoda > Octopoda > Octopodidae > Octopus > Octopus sinensis. The sequence goes on along the minus strand of NC_043005.1, from coordinate 21,673,805 downwards.
AGGAAAGGGAGAATGAGGAGATAGTAACAAATTTAGAGTGGAAGTTATTGACTAAATAAAACTGAATCATTTGCATGCACACACACATATGCACACATTCACATCAGTGATGAAGGTTACTTGGAAACCAGAACATGCAATCCATGATGTAGGCCAATTTCTAAGGGAGTGGAACCTTCCTGTCCTCCTCACCAAAAGCTGAATGCGATATGCTAATTTTAATGTGTGAAAATGCTTTCCTACTAACAGGCCACACTTGGAGCTTGATATCCTCTCCACTAGTTTTAATGTTCCCTCATTAACAATACCCTGGTGAAGGGATTGCCATGATGATTATTACTGGTTATAAGTGAAATCTGAGAACATAAGAGAACCTAAATATAACGAGCTATTTAAAATTTATTCATAAATCAATTCACTTCTTTATTACTTATTGGCAAATTTATTGGTCACTTTGGTATAAAATCAGCACCACACTCTACTTTCATCTTCAGAAGTAAAAGCTGCTAAGCAAAGACTGACTTTGTAGTTTGCTGTGCATATGCACTAAGATTTAACATTCTAGTTCACTTCTGCAGTTTACAGCAGTGCTTGGAAGAGGGTGTATAGCAGGTGATCATAACATTGACGATGACAGAAAAAGTTGTCATGGTGATTCCTACTCAGAGGCCTACTCAAAGTTGCAGAAAGTTTATGGAGAGAAGTGTATGCATAGCACAAAAGAGTGGTTCAGACGTTTCGAAGATGGCCAAAAATATGTCAATATTGACAAACATTCTGGGAGGTTTGCAACCAGCAGAACTGAGAAAAACATTGTAGATGTGCATGTAGCTGTGAGGGAAAACTGTTGAATCACCATCTGTGACTTATCAGAGGATGTGCAGATTAGTTACAGTTCAGTTCAGTCCATTATCACTGAAGATTTGGGCATGAGACCCATGTCTGCCAAGTTTGTGCTAAAACTGCTTTCAGCTGACCAGAAAGACACTCAGGTTTCAGTTGCACAAGATCTCCTTGATTGCATCGAGAATGATGAAAAGTTTTGAAAACTTTGTGTAGGCCTCTGAGTAGATATTGCCAAGCTTTTGGTAAAATTTCATGCAGATTCTCTGCTCAAATGTCTCTGTCATGGTCAATGATGATCACATGCTAGAAACCTTCATTCCAAGTTCTGCTGTAAACAGTGGCTGTGAGCTACAATGTTAAAACTTAGTGCCCATGCACAGCAGAGTTCAAAGTCAATATGTGCCAAGTGGTTTTTTCTCTGTGTGCTTTAGCTTCATTACTATGGCAACAGTCTGGGTACTTGCTGATCAGACCACACATACAAGATTGTATTAAAAAATTTGAAGATTAGTTCTGCAGCATGCCAACAGATGGCAGCACATGGCTGTGTGTGTAATGAGAGCTAGGAGTGAACTTTGTGAAGCAGTGTGTTGAGCGACATTGTGTTTACTTCACAAATTGTGAAAAATGTGTTTTTGTGATCAAGTGTAAGCTGTAGTCTGTGATTTTATCATGGACAGGAACCAACAGCCAGCGTGAAATTTTGCTTTAAACTTATGAAATCTGTTACAGAGACATTGAGCATGCTTCAGCAAGCTTTCAGTAATGAAGCAATGGGTTGTACATAGTGTTTTGAGTGGCATGGCTGCTTCAAAAGTAGAAGAACATCCCTGGAAGAGGATAATCAATCTGCAAGGCCTGCCATGAGCATCATTCATAATTCATCCTCTAGGACTTGACCATGAATTAAGAGTTCTACTGCAGCATTCTTAAACATTTCATGGAGGACATTTGGCAAAAGTGGTGTGGATCTGTGGAGCATGAAGAATAGGATTCTTCACTGAATTCTCATCAGGCATGAGTCTCTCACCAAAATAAAAACAAAATGGTATCATTTCCGCTCCCCGTCCTATTCACCAGATTTAATACCTGCAGACTTTTCTCTCTTCCTGAAGATTAAAATGTAGCTCAAAGGTTGCTGCTTTAATATCATTGTCAAAATCCATAGTGAATCACTGGAGGTCCTTGACTCACTTACAGAAAATGCCTTCCAAGTCGGATGCTAAAAGTAGCAGGTGTATTGCTGTGAAAGGTGACTATTTCAAAGATGATGTTAAAATTTAGGTAAATAAGTTACTTATTATTAAACACAACCTGTCAAGGAATCTTTTTATACCACCTTGTGTGTGTGTGTGTAAATATATAATTCATCATCATCATCCTTTAACGTCTGTATTCTGTATACACACACATATATGTATATATAAATACATACAGATATACACAATAAATAATATGGAAAGACTCTACTGACCTGGGTTAATGATGATGATGATTATGATATATATATATATATATATATATATCCTCATCATCCTTGAACATCTGTTTTCTGAACACACGTATTTATTTATAAATACATGGACATGCACACAATAAATAAGGTGAAAACACTCTACTAACCTGGGGAAACTATGTATATGTCCCAGCTTCCGTCGTTGGGTTTAAGTTCATTATTCAACTGAGTCGCATTAGTCAATTCACATAACTTATCTTGCTCATTGTACTGAAAAGAATTACATCCCAAATACTGATTGCAAGCTTCATTACAATCATTTAAGTTCACATTCTCAAGCTCTCCTAGAGTAGCACTTCTTGGTACGCTAACTTTTTTCATCACAACAGGCTTGTCATCAACTGCAAAGGAAGAAAAACACAAGAGATATATTTCATAGTCATTCACTAACCAATCACAAATACATATCACATGCATATCACACACATGTATTAAATATTGAAAAGCATGTGGTGCATGATTTTCTAGGCTGTGTGGTAAGAAGCTTGCTTTCCAACCACATGATTCTGGGTTCAGTCGCACTGTGTGGCACCTTGGGCAAGTATCATCTACTTTAGCCTCAGGCTGACCAAAGCCTTGTGAGTTGATGTGGTAGACAGAAACTGAAAGAAGCCTGTTGTGTATATATGTATATGTTTATGTATGTGTCTTGGTGTCTGTGTTTGTCCCCCACCACCGATGTTGGTGTATTTATGTCCCTGTAACTGAGAGGTTCGGCTGAAGAGACTGTTAGAATAAGTAACAGGCTTACAAAGAATAAGTATAGGGGTTGATTTCTTTAACTAAAAGGCGATGCTCCAGTATGACCCCAGTCAAATGACTGAAACAAGTTAAAGAATAAAAGAAAATAATTGATCTACAAAATGAAATCTCAATCAGAATTCGTTTGTGTTACAGAACATTTTTCTAACTTGTTTTCAAAAGCTTGTCTCAATACATAGGGTGCAGACAATATATATTTGTACACATCTCTCATGGTGTATTTTAGTAGGGTTGACAATCTCCTAAACATATCAAATGATATGGCCATTCAATCTTAAAGAAAAGCAAACCATCAGAAGACAAATGGATTACCTACAACTGAAACATACAGGTGAGCTTTTGTTCTTGTGTTGTGGTGCACTAGAATATGTATTCATTCTTATAAATGTGTCTTGTGCTGAAAAATTATTTTCTGGATGGATTGTTTTTTATTACAGCATATTGTTCATTTATAAAACAATGTACCAGATGATTTTCTAATATTTTAGTCAAACAGCAAGGTACTCCATTAAAGGTTTTCTCTACACGAACAAATGCTAATTATAATGGTTTATTCTTGACTAAAGATTTCTTGTGCAGTTGCCTGACTATGAAAATAGCACCAGTAGTGCTTCTCTCCAGGGTGAAGCTACAGTGCATTTCATCTACCCTACTTCCGCTCCCAATTAATTGGGGTATAACTCTATAATTTTCCTCACCTGGTCTAGAAGTTTGATGCCTCTGTAATTGCTTCTATCTAAGGTATCTCCCTTACACTTGTAGCAGCTAACAATAATGCTGCTACAACAGTCAGTAGGCATTACACATTCCTGAATAACCTGATTAACTATGAGGGTGACTATTCTGTACTGTACTATACAGATGTTTTGTACATCTTACCAGTGAGCCCAGATGGACCAGGGTCTATCACTATTTTCATATCTTTAATTTCCTTATCTACCATACTTCTCTCCTCTAAGATAGCTAGTCCCTCTGCTGGGTTCATATGAAGGAAACTTCTTTTATCCTATTCTTCTCTGCATTCAATAGCCTTTCATTGTAACTCTCGCATGCTTCTTTTTTGACTGAATTACCAACTGCTTAGTATATCATAATCCATCCATACATATTTCTCTTCCACAATATCTCAATTCTCTCTGTCATATTGTTTCATAATCTGGAACACTTCAAGTTTCTTATCTTCATGCTACAGGACATTGACAAATCTCTTCTTTTCTGCTTCTGCCCTATCTAGGTAAACATGATGCCTAACTTCCCTGTTAGCTTTCTGATATGATTCTCTGCTACCTCCACCTTTTCATTCTTTCCAGATGCACCTCTTCTCTTTTATGGCCTTGTCAATATCACTGTTCCATCACCATGTCATCCTCTATCTGGCAGAGGTTTTGCTCCTGCCATAGATTTGGTCTGTTGCCCTCAGTATATGTATGTATATGTATATGTGTGTGCTTGTGTGTATTTGTATATATACATATATACACACACACATGTGCATATGCAAATATTTATGTGTTTGTGTGTGTGAATATATAGTTGTTTATACGTGAGTGTGGCCAAATGTGTGTATGCACATATATCTGCATATATATGTGTGTGTATGAATATGTATATTACATATATTTTTCTCTTCCCTTAACTTTGCCTTTTTCTGTGTATATGTATGAATATATATAGATGGTATCAAAAAGTTCCTGGACTAGTTCTGTAGTGCACCAACAGATGGCAGCATATGGTTGTGTACACAG